>NW_026046833.1:0-309202 GCF_023864275.1 Schistocerca cancellata
AGGTTCCCCCACGTGCAGCATTTTTGCACAATACTGCTTGATCTGTTGTGCTGTGTTGCAATTATGTCTTTGACAGACATTGGATCAACTTCTTTCCTCCCTCTGCCACATTGAACTTCAAAAGAATCTGTCTTTTTGAATTGTGTAACCATTTTCTCCAGAACCTGAGCAGAACTCATGCACTGCTACCTGTGAAGGTAAAGGCATGTGCCATTTCCTTTTCAATTAGAGACCTTTCTTGTCAGTTGTCACCCTTTGGTTTTGAATATTTATCTCTAAACTGTATTGAACTCTTTGTTGGTTTCCAACAATTTTTCAGTTTTTCCATCAGATCTCAGTTTTTCATACCCTCAAGTGTCTGGATTCTCTGCAGGGCTACTGGTGCAGTCACCATTCTTGTGATGGAGCTTTTCCAGGAGTGTGCAATCCTTCGTGGAGACAGTGATGGGCGTCTCAGACACAGACTGACGAACAAACTTCTTTTGTTTTCTAATGGCGTTTTAATATGCTGTTCAAATTTGATGTCATTCTGAGCAGTGGTTTTCTTTCTACAGCATTTTGAAACTGGAACTTCAATCATGGTAATCCTGTATTAGGCTGTACCCCAGTTGACTTTTACTCTTTTGTTACCAAATGAGAAAGTATTATGTATGTTGTGAATGGAAGATTTCTGAACTTCATCATGTCGTCTGCTTGATGATGGATGTCAGGTGCATGAGTCTTGTTAGAAATTTGCTATCCATATCTTCTTGCAGGTTTCAAATTCTGCATAAGAATTGGAAAATTTTGTATCCAATTATTACTTTATGTGGGACCGTATATGACAGCACCATTTAATCTCTCTATCCCCCCCCCCCCTCCCCTCTATACACACACACACACACACACACACCACCTACCTACCTACCTACCTCAAGGGATTGGGGGTGGAGGGCAATCATAGTTTAGAAAGATCATCAGAATGTGATGAACCCATCTATTGTGAGGATGAGGAGAGACAGTGGCCACCCTTTCTATCTCCTTGTTGTTGTATGCCAATACTGTGTTATACAGAATGATAATAGGTATCTCATTCATGGCATGTAACCAAGCTGTAGAATTTTTGCGCCACTTCATGTGCATATGAGATATGAATAATCTCTTGGCACTTGTATCATACCTGTAATCTTTGTTACCTTTGAAGATAATGGCATGTGCTATTTCCTATCAATTTAGAGACCTTTGTTGTTGTTTGTCACCCTTTGATTTTAAGTATTTATCTGTATATTGTGTTCATTTCTTTGTTGTTGGATTAAAACAATTATTCCACCTTATCTCAGTTTCATTATCGAACCTTATTTTTGGTGTGTATTTCTTTATTTTGTGTATTTTAGGTTTGATTATTGTTAACTACTGTTCATTTTATAAGCACTGGTATTCCCAAACCCCATTAAATCCTGTCTCTGGACTATCTCTAGTGGACTATCTCTAGTTGCTGTCTCATGCCTATATAATCATTACAGCTCCCAGTTATGTTTTATAAGTGCAGCCAGTTGTTTTCTATCACACATGATACACGTATTTCGTGTGGACTCCTTTCAGACATCTTTGTGTGAACTAGCAGCATTTCATCTGACAGTGTCTGATAAGTACTCAGATGTGATATGGTATGTTGTAGAAAACATCAGTCAGCTGCATTCTTGAAATATCATTGAGTATTCAAGATCCACATGATTATGCTTTCCTAATGAGACTGTTCACACTGGCTGTCACATACATAACATTGATACTGAATTAGTCCTGTGTAGTTCATTCATTGAGTAAATAGCCTACTCCCGTTTAAAGAAATTGAAGTATGGATAATTCCACTTTGCACTCCTATTGCAACTTCATCTATCAAATGAGTGATGATCCACTTTCCAGCATTTTAATCATTTCATTTTCTGTTGGTCATTAATATTATGATATTTATTACCAGATATGTATGCGAGACAAGCTGTAAATTTAGCAGTTGATCTGAATGATAATTCTCAGAATCAAGTAGTCTTCCGAAATCTTCCATACTTGGTGTGTACTGCAAATATGAGTGTCATTTGAGGGAGTTAAATTGTGTAACAGCTTAAGTAATTATTTTTCCTTCCTTTCACACACACAAATAGAGGTTTTCATACAATGATGACATTAAGAGTGATGAATACTTGAATGCTAATTAATGTTGCTCTACTGTTTACCAGATGATGTTGGGCTCTGATATGCTGCATCATTGTGTAAGAGTATAATTGCAGTAAAAATACAATGTAACCAATCACTTAACTTCAAGTTTTTATTTATGACTCTTTACGGCAGCTTTGCTTTCATTTTAAGAGTATGTTCCATAGGGACTAACACTGCCTGTCAGAAGATGCAGTTGTAACAAAATCTGTATTGCAAAGTAGTTGGCAATTTAGTGCTGAAAAATGGTTACAAAGTTGAAACCATAACAGAATGATTAGAACATAGCCAGTAACAAAGTGTGTGACAAAGCTAAAGAACATAAAAAACACTTACCCCATAACACACCATTCATTGGTACTGTCTTATACTGGAAATCAGAAATCCTGGAGAAACATAAAATCAACACCAAGAAAAGCAAGGAATAGCATTTCCACATATAGTAAACAGACAAGATAAATTTTGGAAACATGGAGAGTATAAAATATAATGTAGTTGTAGAAACTTCTATATGAAAAAGACAGGGAAAGCCTTTGACATTAGATTTTGTGAACACATGGCAGCCCTTCAACTAAAGAATTAGTTAAGCCAGTTGTCACAACCCATCTGTGTGGTATGTTGCCAAATACCAGACATGAATAAAGTGCTGACCATTTTTCATACACAGCCAAAAGGTATAACACTAAATATCCTGGAGACGCTAGAAAGCTACAGAATACAAAAACTACAGCCGGATGTAATTCAGAATCAAAAAATTGACAGTGAACATCCAAAAGTTATAAGGAACTTCAGTGAGACATGCCTATTTTCAAAACAGTTCAAATGAAAATCCGATTAGGTTTATGCAATAAAATTATAATTAAAATGAAGTAGTATTTTTTTTTAAATTGTATGCATGACATATTTGTAAAAACTCAGCACATGTTCACTTATTAAATGCCTTTATACAGGATGACCCAGAAATCCATTAACATTCGATAATTCATCATTCCATGGACTAATGTGAGTAGTGAGGTAAAAATTGACATATATGCTTGAAATGACATGGAGTTCTACTGAAAGCAAAAAAAGGTGCACAAAATGACCAACAGATGGCACTTCATATGATACAAAGCAATAAGTAGCGTAACAATTTATTTTCAGCAAAGACAATGTTAATAAATGCTTGACATCTCGGCTATCATTTATCAACAATACCTGCAGTCCAGGGTCAATGTCGTGAACAGTGCTGTATATCTCAGTATGTTTGGTGAGAAATTGCCGTCAGATGTTGTCTTTTGGCACAACTAATGAGATTAGATGATTGCGGTAGACTTGCAACTTCAGGTAACCCCACAACCAATAATCAGATGGATTGAGGTCTGGTGTCCTGGGAGGCCAAGCATGACTGAAGTGGCAGCTCAGCACGCGATCCTCACCAAACAATGTGAACAAGAAATCTTTTATATGGGGTGAAGTGCCAACCTGCATAAAAGTCATACCTTCCAGCAGGTGTTTATTAGCCAGGCTAAGGATGATGCGATTCTGTAACATATTGGCGTACCTTGAATCCGTCATGCTGACAGTTTGAAAACAGCAGCTCACATTTCCTCAAAGTAAAAGGGTCCAGTCACAATTAATGTGGCACATCCAAGCCACACCATGACTTTCTCGACATGCAGTTGGATTTCCATGACAGTTCTAGGATTTTTGGTAAACCAAATTTTGCTGTTGTTGGTGTTGACACACCCTTAAAGTGTAAAGTGGACTTGTCACTCCACAACACATTAGACAACCAGTTGTCATCGTCCCCCATTCTTTGAAGTGCCCACACCACAAATGCTCTCCGTGTGACAAAATCGGTGGCTAATATTTCTTGACAATTGGGGATTTTGTACGGATAGCATTGGAGGCTACACCTTTGTACTCTCTAATCAATAGTGCGTGGAATGCCAGTGCGCCATGCGACTTCATGAGCGCTGACTTCACCATGCAGAGATGAACCTGTTGATACCTCCATTTCTTCCTGAACTACCTGAGCAGAAGTAGCAATTGGAGTCTGATCATTCACTACCGGACCGATCATCTAAATAGCATTTGGTTATGAACTTTGTGATCATTTTCTTCACAGCTACACTTGTCAGATGACCTTTAACTGTTTCGAACACCCTTCTTATGCTGATAGGATCGTAAAGATGCAGTAGCGGATTCTCCATTCTGATAGCAAAGCTTTGTGAATAGTGTCATTCCTGATAAAACCAACATGCCGTGATTGCTGGTGCATCTGGCTTTCTCTCTCACTACAGCTCATTTTATACATGATTGTCATGCGATGTTACTGATGTATTGCTGTCCAGCGCCATCTTTTGGCCAGTTTCAGCACTAGTGTTTTGTTTCAGTAAAACCGCATATCATTTCAGTTTGCCCTCTCTCTAACTACATTATTTCATGAATAGTGCAATTTCAAAAGTTAGTGGCCTTCTTTATCACTCTGTACAATATCCAGTGATATACAATGAAGTGCTAAAGAAACTGGTATAGGCATACTCATTCAAATACAGAGATATATAAACAGGCAGAATACGACACTGACTATATAAGACAACAAATGTCTGGCACAGTTGCTAGATCGGTTACTGCTGCTACAATGGCAGGTTATCAAGATTTAAGTGAGTTATTTAGTTACTTTCATGTTATAGTTAGCACACGAGTGATGGGACACATCATCTCAGAGGTGGTTATGAAGTGGGGATTTTCTTGTACAACCATTTCACTAGTGTACCATTAATAGCTGGAATCCGGTAAAACATCAAATCTGCAACATCGCTGTGACCAGAAAAAGATCCCACAAGAACGGGACCAATGACTACTGAAGACAATCATTCAAAGTGACAGAAGTGCAACCCTTCTGCAAATTTCAGGTTTCAATACTGGGCCATCAACAAGTGTCATCATGCAAACCATTCAATAAGACATCATCGGAACCGAAGGCCCTCTTGTGTACCCTTGATGACTGCATGACACAAAGGCTTACGCCTCACATGGGCCCATCAACACTGACATTGGACTGTTGATGATTGGAAACATGTTGCCTGGTTTGACGAGTCTCGTTTCAGGTTGTATTGAGCTGATGGACATGTGCAGGTATGGAGACATAATCATGAATCCATGGTCCCTGCATGTCAGCAAGGGGACTGTTCAAGCTGGTGGAGGCTCTGTAATGATGTGGGGCATGTGCAGTTGGAGTGATATGGGGCCCTGATATGTCTAGATATGACTCTGACAGGTGACATGTACGTAAGCATCTTGTCTGCATCCATTCATGTCCATTGTGCATTCCGTTTGACATAGGCAATTCTAGCAGGACAGTGCAATACCCAACACGTCCAGAACTGCTACAGAGTGGCTCCAGGATCATTCTTCTGAGTTGTAACACTTGTGCTGGCCAACAAACTCTGCAGACATGAACATTATTGAGCATATCTGAGATGCGTTGCAACATGCTGTTCTCCACCCCTTCGTACTCTTAATGGAATTATTGACTGCTCTGCAGGGTTCATGGTGTCAGTTCCCTCCAGCACTACTTCAGACATTAGTTGAGTCCATGGCACGTCATCTTGGAGCACTTCTGCATGCTCATGGGGGCAGTACCTGGTATTAGGCAGGTATACCAGTTTCTTTGGCTCTCCAATGTGTAACACTATAATAATCCTTGCACACCATAAGGTCCTTTTAAAAAAATAAAAAAAAACTAATCTCCAGTAAAGTTTGTAAACAGTGAGTGAATAAAGCTGAAATGCAAACCCCTTGAGGAAAGTAGACAACAAATATGCACAGGATCATCAAGACTTTTCGGGATAGTTCTTAGTGTTCTAAAGCGTGAGCCACCTTTCAATTTTCACCTCACTTAGTTACATAAGGTCTTTTGAGATCTCAGTGGCTTACTTCATTCTCTTAATTCTTTAGTATTTACTGGTGTACCTTTGTGACCCTTAAGTTTTACAATGTTTATTGTAGTTGAACATACAATGATAGCTGTATGTTTCCAGTACTGTGCACTCTGGTATTGTATTTTTCCTTGTTGGAGTCTCATTGTTGTGGTAAAGGTCTGACTGTAAATTTCTTTTGTTCCAAAATCATCACCGAGGTTGCAGAGTGGTCAAGGCATTGTACTCCGTTTAGGAGGAGTGGGCTTCAAATCTCTTGTCTTGTTGGTTAGAAATAAGATAATAAGATTTTCAGTGGCTTTCCTAAATCATGCAAGTGAAAACCATGATGGTACCTTTGAAGACACCATAGCCAATTTCATGACATACTCTTTCCCATGCATAGCTCAAGGGCAGTCTCCAGCAGTTTCATCACCTATGGGCTTAACCCATATCTTCCATCTTTCTCCCTTTCAAAATGTACCTAATATGACTGCTGCTTTATTTCTGTTGTGCGTAACTGAAAATCTGTACACTCATGAATTATTGTTCTGTGAGCATATGTTTTTAGTGCTTCATTCATTTTCTTATATCATCATTATTTTGTGTTGTTTTAGCTCTCTCAAGTGGGATTTTTTTGTTTTTGTTGTGTGGGGGGGGGGGGGGGGGGAAGGGGGGGGGGGAGTACAACAGATACTTAATTTCAAAACAGTGACTTTAATTAGTGAATAGTTTTCCTTTAACTAATATAACAGGTATTGTATTGTTGAAACAAACAACAGTACGGCCAAAATGAACCATAGTTAATTCTTCTTCCGCATACAAGTGAACAACAGTTAGAATATAAATACAAACATAGAAACAATCCAAGTACTGATATAATCACTTGCAAATAATAAGTAAGAACACAGTGGGAGAGCAAGTGTCTGCTGCACCATGCATATAAAGAGGAGGGCTCCAGTAGATGGCGTGACAGATGTCGTGTCATGTGCACAAGTCATATGGCCACTGCAGCGGCCTCTGGTGGCTGGTCCATGCAGATGCTGTTCTGTTGGTGGAATATTCAAAGTGTAGTGCACCAGCAGCTGGTGCTGCATTGTGTATCCAAATATCATGTACGTGGTTATAGCAGGTATCGTGTCATTTATGAGGTGAAGGCTCACTGTGTCCACAATATTCAATAATCTACAAGTCCTCATTGCTGTGCCAAATGATAAGTGCCTAAGGGAACTCAGCCAGTCTTTACCGAGTGCTGATTTGGTGAATCTGGGATCTTCCAGACTGGGACTGAACACTGCCAGCCCTCTTAAACTATAAGCTGTAGACGTCATAAGGAGCCATCATGTGTCATGATAGTAAAATGTCATTTCTCACAGAATGTGAGTTTAACTACTGAGATCATCGAACTCTATTTTAAAATATTTTTATATGTTTAAAATATATTTTAAAATAACAGTTACTCAACATGTGCTACATGTTAATGTCATGGGTGACTCGAGGCAAAACAAATATCCATTAGGTAGCAGCCTATTGTTACAAATGTCTACATTTCGGGTACCCATGTTGCCATGTAACATCATTCAACTGCTAGCTAATGTGGCAAATCTGCACACAAAGCTGGGATAGAATGTACTTCACTCAGTTTTTGTTTTAATGATAGAGGCCACATTTAGTATGGAATATTGGAACTTTTCTTGGTGAAATTGATTGATGAAATCCTCTTAGGATATCAACCGAGTGAGAGAGTTGCCTTGTAGCAGTGCTTCAATGTGTTTCCTACTTCATCTACATCTACGTGATTACTCTGCAATTCACATTTAAGTGCTTGGCAGAGGGTTCATCGAACCACAATCATACTATCTCTCTACTATTCCACTCCCGAACAGCGCGAGGGAGAAACGAACACCTAAACCTTTCTGTTTGAGCTCTGATTTCTCTTATTTTATTTTGATGATCATTCCTACCTATGTAGGTTGGGCTCAACAAAATATTTTCGCATTCGGAAGAGAAAGTTGGTGACTGAAATTTCGCAAATAGATCTCGCCGCAACGAAAAACGTCTTTGCTTTAATGACTTCCATCCCAACTCACGTATCATATCTGCCACACTCTCTCCCATATTATGTGATAATACAAAACGAGCTGCCCTTTTGTCTCAGTGGACTGTAACATGCACATGCACATGCACTACTTGGGTTATATACCTGTGAAAGGCTCAGGTTCAGAATATGTTCCATACACCCATTCAGTATATCTTATCCCAGGCCTATCATGAGCATAACTTACCCCATCAGAGACAGGGCAACTGCTCAAAGCAGTTATGCCATTTACGCAAATGAACCAAGGCTGTAGGACCACTTGCTTAATAGCATCTTGGTCCACATGTAAAACACAACATAAGCAGCAATTCCTCATGGCATGAATGTGAGATGTCATCAGTAGGTTTCCAGAGGTGTGGGGCACCAAATAACACACACAATATCCATAATTACAGGCTGGCTATTTGGGAGTGTAGTGCTGATTCCTGATAACATCACAGATGTGTTCCGTCGGATTTAGATCAAGCAATTTAGTAGCCATGACATCTACATGGGAGCCCTATTATGCTCCTCAAACCACTGTATCACGTTTCTGGCATTATGACATGGACCATTATCCTGCTGATGCCAGCACCATCTACATCTACATCTACATTTATACTCTGCAAGCCACCCAACGGTGTGTGGCAAAGGGCACTTTACGTGCCACTGTCATTACCTACCTTTCCTGTTCCATTCGCGTATGGTTTGCGGGAAGAACGACTGTCTGAAAGCCTCCGTGCGCGCTCTAATCTCTCTAATTTTACATTCGTGATCTCCTCAGGAGGTATAAGTAGGGGGAAGCAATATATTCGATACCTCATCCAGAAACGCACCCTCTCGAAACCTGGACAGCAAGCTACACCGCGGTGCAGAGCGCCTCTCTTGCAGAGTCTGCCACTGGAGTTTGCTAAACATCTCCATAATGCTATCACACTTGCCAAATAACCCTGTGACGAAACGCACCGCTCTTCTTTGGATCTTCTCTATCTCCTCTGTCAATCCGACTTGATACGGATCCCACACTGATGAGCAATAGTCGAGTATAGGTCGAACGAGTGTTTTGTAAGCCACCTGCTTTGTTGATGGACTGCATTTTCTAAGGACTCTCCCAATGAATCTCAACCTGGCACCCCCCTTACCAACAATTAATTTTATATGATCATTCCGCTTTAAATCGTTCCGTACGCATACTCCCAGATATTTTACAGAAGTAACTGCTACCAGTGTTTGTTTCGCTATCGTATAATCATACAATAAAGGATCCTTCTTTCTATGTATTCGCAATACATTACATTTGTCTATGTTAAGGGTCAGTTGCCACTCCCTGCACCAAGTGCCTATCGGCTGCAGATCTTCCTGCATTTCGCTGCAATTTTCTAATGCTGCAACTTCTCTGTATACTACAGCATCATCCGTGAAAAGCGGCATGGAACTTCAGACACCATCAGGGGATCCATCAAGCATGGAGAGATGCAAGTGTTCATGTAGTCCACAGTGTTCATAGTCCCTTCGATTACTACCACAGGTCCCATAGAAGCCCAGGTGAATGTCCCCCATATCACTGTACTGCCCCATGGGCCTGGGTCCTGAACACAGTGCGTCTGTTGATCAGGTATTGGACAGGATGATGATGTATGTGGACTCTTAATATAGTCGTTGTGGAACAAGAAACATGATTAAGGCAGTCAGGTGACGTGCTTCCATTGATTCTGAGTCCTATCTCAATGATTTTGTGTCCAATGTAATTATTGTTGACTCTGTTGTTGGGGCAACATGGGAAGGAGTAGGGGTTTTCTGCTGTGAAGTTCCATGTTCAGAAGTGTGTGTTGAACAGTGTGCTCCAAAACAGTTGTACCAGCACCAGTATTATTGTCTGCAATCAGATCTGCCACAGAACACGAACTATTCTGCCTTACAGACTGGCCAAGCCTCCGATCTCCACATTTTGTGATGAGGTATGCCCAGCCAGCCCTAATACTTTGTTGTCTTCTCATAGGTTCCCCATCCTCCAACCAGTTTCCAGTGATGGTCATAACAGTAGCACACAAACCGCTAATCAGCTTCACTGTTTTCGAGGTGCTTGGTCCCAGTGCCATGCCATAACATTCAGCCCTTTGTCAAAGTTGCCTATGCCAGTGGATTTCCCCATTTACAACCTGTTTTATCACTAGAATGATACACCAGTCTTCTCTGCTTTATTTCTGGACTGCATCACATGCCTGCAGAGTCTTTTATGATGGACTGACAACCCATCAGCTGCCCACCTGAATGGATGACACTGCAAAATTGTGGCCAGCATGATAATGAGCAAAACACATTTGGCTTCATGGCTGCTTCATATCCTGCACCATCTGTGTCACTCCACTCAGCCCACTACCAGCTTCTCTGAATTATGTGGGTGGGAAGTGTCCCTAGAGTGCTAAATGAAACTCGTTAAACTTCGGTTACATGATAAATCAGGCTAATCTAAAAGCCATAAATTCAACTAAATACGTAGATATTACAATTACAAACAACTTAAATTGGAAGGAACACACAGAAAATGTTGTGGGGAAGGCTACCCAAAGACTGCATTTTATTGGCAGGACACTTAGAAAATGTAACAGACCTACTAAGGAGACTGCCTACACTACGCTTGTCCATCCTCTTTTAGAATACTGCTGCACGGTGTGGGATCGTTACCAGATAGGACTGATGGAGTACATGTTTTGTATTATCACAAAATATGGGAGAGAGTGTCACAGAAATGATACAGGATTTGGCCTGGAAGTCATTAAAAGAAAGGCGTTTTTCTTTGCGACGGAATCTTCTCACGAAATTCCAATCACCAACTTTCTCCTCCGAATGCGAAAATATTTTGTTGACACCGACCTACATAAGGAGGCACGATCACCACGATAAAATTAGGGAAATCAGAACTTGTATGAAAGATTCTTTCTGCACGCTATATGAGATTGGAATAATAGAGAATTGTGAAGGTGGTTCGATGAACCCTCTGCCAGGCACTTAAATGTGATTTGCAGAGTATCCATGTAGATGTATATGTAGATGAACATAATATTTGATCACAAAAAAGTTCAGGTCTCAATATCAGATAACACATTCCTCATAACCACGTCAACTCTGTCTCTTGGGTTTCCTTCCCAAAACCCTCCTCAGTCTCTCTCCAACACTTGAATTTAGTCAGAGTCTTCTATCTCATAATCTGCTCCCACTTATTACTCTCTGTTGTTTCCATCTTTCTCTGTTCTAGGCTCTCACCCATTACCCCTTAACCAACTCCTCCTATTTCATCATGTGTACCATATGGACTTCCCCTTTCTGCTTCAGGGTGAATTCGCTGGTGGCACATTCCTATCTTGTTCCATTGCTGCCATTCTTTCCTAGCTGTCTCTCTCTCTCTCTCTCTCTCTCTCTCTCTCTCTCTCTCTCTCTCTCTCTCTCTGCTCTGTGTGTGTGTGTGTGTGTGGGGGGGGGGGGGGGGTGTCATTGGCAATTACATATATTCTATATATAGTATGTTTTGCAAATCTTTATTGCTGAGCATTATAGGCACAGGTATTTGTTTTGTTCACACAGCAAAGACACAACTATCAACTATAGTGTAAGGAGAGATATGCTGTGGAAAGAAATTACTGAAAATCTTTGAGACATCACAGCACAAATCAAATACATTTAAGTTGCTAAAACCAACGTATTACATACAAATAAATGCCCTAACCAAACAGTATACACAGTCTGATGAAGCTACATTTTTTAAGTATTTGATTGTTCTCTCTGATGATTAACTTGCATGTATATCACTGGCAGTGATTCACTAAATGTGATACTTGCAGATGGTAACCAGGAAACATTCCATTTATCTCGAAAAGCTTTAAGTTTCAAGATACATGTACTCTAGGAAATGTCACTATTGAAAGAATGTCTTTTTGACGTAGTCACTGTTGAGTAGCAGTCAGCATGGCATTCAAAACAATGTCTCTCATCCGTAACGTATTAAATGTTACAAATTTATCTTGGTTTATGCAGATGGATCACCACGTCGAGGTTCAGCTCCTGGCCCTTCAGCACTCCGATCTAATAGTGCTATTGATCTGCAGGCAGCCCAACGTGCCAAGGCACGAGCACAGTATGCTACTTTAGCTTGACATAAAGTAGGATCTGGGGCGTCTCTTCGTAAGTATAGTTGCTGGTTTTATTTTAGTGTATACATTGTTTGTATAGATTTAATTAAATTATTTGAGCTATGCACGCATGCTCTCTCTCTCTCTCTCTCTCTCTCTCTCTCTCTCTCTCTCTCTCTCTCTCTCTCTCTCTCTCTCTCTCACACACACACACACACACACACACACACACACACACACACACACACACACACACACACACACAGAGATATATTCCTCCTCCTTTTTACCATCCTAGTCCTACTGTATTTTGGATTAAAATTCTCATCTCACCATTCCGATTTTGGGTTTCCTAGCTCACTAAATTTGAAAAGAATGCTGCCAAATACATTCTCATTCCTTCATTGGTCCCTTCGTGTGTTCGATCTCTGATGCCCTCATCATCGACAGGTTATATAATCTGAATATTCCTCCCCTCCTCTTCTGTTGTCCTTCATTTACTCTTCCTCCACCCCTCTTCTCTCTCATTGATGCTTTGTAAAATTACTAAGTACCTTATATTCACTGCATTGATGAATTCACATAAATGGTACTGTCACACTCCTGTTGCGGAGGACAGGATGATAGAAAGAAAAAAGATGCACCCTGATGTCGTCCAGTGGATTTAGTTGTGTGGTCAAATGAATCAAATCAGTATCAGCAGTATGTTTTCCACTGTAATCCCACAAGTAACTGAGAAGGGCTGTATACATTGAAACAAAAGATTTTTTGTGAATCACACGACAAGCAATTGTAAATAGTTTCTTCAAGAGTTAAGACTGAAGTATTCTATGTCTTTTGGCCTCCACCACTTCACATTGGAAGATTAAATGTGTCACTGTTTCATGCCTCTCACCATTTATTCTGCACTTATCTCTCTGTATTCATCATGCTTTGGTTTTTCTTAAATTTCCCATGACTTGTCACCAGTCCTACCATGAGTTAAATCTGTCTCTTGGAGCCGAGGGTTACAGAACTTCTCTTGAAATATGGGTTTTGTATCATTAGCTTGCCATGTGCTGTTTTTGGATATTAGTCCAATAGAAGATGTGTTCAAAAAACAGGTATTTTGTAATTTTGCATATTGTATTAGTCCATTTCGTGTGATTTTTCATTGTTGTGCTGGTGAACATGTGTGAAACATATCTGTACACTGGTAGCAGTGTCAGAAGTATAGTTGTCAAGGAGGTTACATGTGTTTCCTTAAGAGTGGCTATTATAGGTTTGGTTTAAAAAGGCCTCAGAGAATTTTGCTATAAAAACAGAATAAAATGTAACAAGGTTTTAGAAATGTTGAATATTGCTTTTGATGAGACTGCTATGAGTAAAACAAGGGGTTACGAGGGGTATAAGTATTTCCAAGATGGCTGTGAAGATGTTGAAGCTAACAAGCATTCTGGACATCCCACCACACCAACAACCGATGAAACTGTGGAAAAAGTGAAATAAATTATTGTGAAGGATCACAAGATCACAGTCAGAGGAGTTGCTGATTGTTTGGCATATCAGTTGACTCATGCTGTGAAAGCTTTTTGGGTGTTTTGGGTATGAATTGTGTGACAGCAAAATTTGTGCCAAATGCACCTGCTCACACTACATTGCTTTTTCATGTATTTTTGGTAAAAAACAACACTGTGATGATACCCTAGCCTCCATATTCACCAGATATGGCCCTGTGTACCTTTTCTCTGTTTCCAGAAATAAAGATAATGTTAAAGAGTTTTACAGGCATAGATGAGATTAAAAGTGCATCGCTGAGAGAACTAAGTGCTTTCCCAAAGATTGAATTCTAGAAGTGTTGCAGAGGTTGGAAGAAGTGATCTCATAAATGTGTAATATCTAATGGGGACTTGTTTGAAGGAGATAACATTAACATAGATGAATAAATAAAATTATTCCCAGAAAATTAGCATTCCTGTTACTTTTTGAACACATCTTGTATTCTGCAAGCTGTCTTCTAATCTAGCTTGTTGTTTTGTTCGTATCACCTCAGAGATGGTTAAAAGATGTACTGGTCCAACTAGTGGAGTCATTGCACCTGCCGTAGCCAGCCTGTCAGCTTGTTCAGTGCCACTGACCCTTGTGTGACCAGGGACCCACAGCAGGTTTACTCTGTCACTTTCCCTTATTGTCACAAGGACTTCATGGCATTCTGTAACAATCTTTTGTCTCTATGCAGGAGCTGGTAAAAATTTCAGAGCTGTTTGACTGTCTGGATGAATATACAGGCTGTAATCCTTGTGGCACCTATGCAGATTCTCCATAGCACATATCTCTGCCTGGAATACTGTAGCTAGCTGTCCTAGAGAGATTGCTTTCTTTAGTTGGGGCTGTACCCTGTATATCCCGGCCCCAGCACCTTCATGTGTTTACAATCTCTCAGTAAACCACACTGCATCTCCTGATAGGTTTGTTCTTCCATTGCTTCCTACTTCTGACTGTTACTTTCAGATGCTAAAGATTAATGTAAACCCCCTAAGCTCTACTATTACACATTTATTGTTCTACGACTGGTTTCGTTTGTAGAATATTGTCTGGTTGCCAGCAGTTAAACAGAACAGGAAATTAGGCTAAAGCTACAGCATTTTAACGTATAAAATAGGCAACTCACATTGATAACAGCCTTACACTAGATCCTCACCAAGTTGTGCAGAAGTCATGACTCAGTTGGTATTGTTGTTGTCTGTGTCATAACTTTAGCACAACCCGGTGAGAATTTAGTGTAAGGCTGTCATCAGAGTTAGTTGGTAATTTTATTCATTGTTTTAGCCTCATTTCCTGTTTTGTTTAACTGCAGGCAATCTGAAGATGTTTTACAAACAAAACTGCTTGTAACACAATAAATGTGTAGTAGTACATCTGAGGGAGTTTTCATTATTCATTAACGTTATTGTCAGCCGTGGTTCCCAAAGTCACCTTGAAAGGGTTATTGAAGTACCTGAGAGTTGTATAGTTAGCCAGCATTTCCTGTATTTACCATATTCACTATGTTGGTATGGGAGTCTGGATTTCTTAAGGATTTCCATTTACTTCTTGTATGTTATTGTTGCTGCTACCTCCATTGTAACACAAAGGTGTGAAGGTGGCATGTCCAGAATGGTCTCCATCCCAGTGGTGAGTATGCTGCTGATTCCACGTGTTATTGCTAAGCAGGCCAATTTCTGTACCTTGCAAATCTCGTTTGAAGCCATCTGCTGTTGTACTTTCTTCCACCATACTGTAGCCCTATAACTTGATCATAGACCTTATTATATTGGTGTATATCTAGTACATACTTCCGGGTCGTGACCCCAGTTTTTACCACAGGCCCTTCTAATGCACATAAGAGCACCTTCCATCTTGGAACGCACATTGTTCATCTGTGGGGTCAAATATAGTTTTGCATTCAGTATTACCCAAAGTTACTTTATTGCCTCCTCTACTAGTAGAGTTTTGTCCATGAGCTTAAGATTCCAGTACACTGTTTATATATACTTACTCATGTAGATGACAGAAACCCTCCTCGCAGACACCCCTCAGTGGTGGTGTTCACCATTTTCTCATTCAACTTTGTGGCTTCTACCTTTCATTTACTCATTATAGTCTTAAACTACTTGTATATGGTGCTCTTAATGCCATGGTTGTATTGCTAAAACCCCCTTTAATGTCCAGGAGGGTGCAGGTAGCAATTTCCTGAAAGCATAGTGCTTTTTCCAACTTCTCAACAAACTGGTGAAGTGCTGCTTCACATGATTTGCATAGTTGATATACTTGTTAGTTCACATGTAGAGTAACTTTAGTTAACCTCCCTTCCTTAACATACACATTAACCAATTTTACTAATGTCTTTAGGAAAAAGTAGGACAGGCTAATAGTAGTTGAGTCACTGAACAGCCACCTACGTAGCTCTTTTAACGCATTAGTGTCCATTGGTGACACATCAGGCGGGTAACAAGTCGCATATCTAGAATTGTGTGCTTTTATATTTACTTCTTCAGTTAGTCTTGCTAGGATGGGTATGATGTGTGCATGCTGTGTGTGGAAACAGGAGGGGCTGACCAGAGTTCACAAACAGCTATATGTGCTGTTGGCTATGGTCAGTCACCTTCAGGTTGCAGCCTCAGGGTACACCAGTGCCGGAGAATCTGGCGCGTTGCGTGGGACACCTCGGGAGTCAGTTGTTTTGCCCACGGGCTCTGCTTCCGAGGCACCTTTTAGCGCATATGACACGATGGATCTGCCCTCACAGCAGGTTGACTGTTGGATGGTAACATGTTCGCGTTGCTCAAGGCGGACGGCCAATGTGGAAACTGGCTGCGTGGCCTCGTCCATTCGCCCTATGTGTGGACAGGTGGCTGCTGCTTCACCAGGGTCCAAGCAGCGACGTGGGGGGCAAGGGTTTACTTGTTATTGGCAGCTCCAATGTTTAGCACATTATGGAGCCCCTAGGCAGATAGCATTCTGGGCTGGAAAGAAGGCCAATGTGCACCTGGTATGTCTGTCAGGAAGCCTCATCTGAGATGTGGAGGCTACATTTCCGGTGGCGACTTCCCTCGATAGGTCAGGGGTGCGTAGCAGAGTACTTGTGGAGTGCACATGAGGGTTTTTTAGGCTAGGCTGTAGTTTGAGGTTCTCTAATGGACATTCGCCAGTCGATTCACAGCAAAGAAAGGCAAACAGCATTCAGAATCAAGACACTTTGACTGTCACAATTTTATCAGTAAACTGTGTAAGTATTTGTAGTAAAGTTCCCGAATTTACTGCCCTCCCGGAAAGTTATTGCACTCAAATTATTCTTGGGACCAGAAGCTGGCTGAAACCCAAAGTGGAAATCTCTGAGATATTTAGTGAGTCATGGAATGTATATTGGAAAGACAGATTACAGGCCATAGGAGGGGAAGTGTTCATTGCAGTTGACAAAAATATTGTCTCTATTGATGTTGAAATTGAGTGTGACAGTGAAGTCGTCTGGTCACGTATAACAGGTGTAGGTGAAACTATGTTAATTGTTGGATGTGGCCATCCGATTGCGCTGTGACAGTTCTAGAGTCATTCAAAGGAAGTCTATGGTCAATAGCACTTAAATACTCAGATCATGCAATAGTAGTTGGAGGTGACTCAGACCTTATCGACATGTCAGTATAGAAGTGGGGATTAGCGATCATGATATCATTATAGCAATCATGATTATGAGAGTTAATAAATCAGTCAAGAAGGCTAGGAGTGTGTTCCTGCTAGACAGATCAGATAAGGAGTTCACTTATACAGTGAATTGGCATCACTTGGTACCAGTAAGATGGACACACAGGAATTACGGGCAAAGTTTAAGCAGATTGTAATTCATGGTCTAGAGAGTTATGTGCCTAGTAAATGGATAAAGGATGCTCAAGACCCACCAAGGTTTAATAACGAAATTCGCAAGGTGCTGAGGAAACAGAGGCTGTTGCACTCTAGGTCAAAAAGGGACACAGAAACAATGGCAAGTGAAGGTTAGTAGAGATTCGTGTGTCTGTGAAAAGATCGATGCGTGAAGCATACAACAGCTACTACCATCACACCTTAGCAAAAGATCTGACAGAGAACCTGTGAAAATTACGGTCATATGTAAAATTGCTAAGTGGTTCTAATGCTTCAATTCAGTCCCTTGTTGACCAGTCTGATGTCGCAGTTGAAGATAGTGAAACAAAAACCGAAGTTTTAAATTTCATGTTCAAGAAATTGTTTATGCAGGAGAAACATACAAACATTCCATCATTTGACCATCGGACAGACTCCTGTATGGAAGACATAGAAATTCTCATACCTGGCATAGAGAAGCGGTATTTATCAGAGGCAAGGGTACCACCAGGAGTGCCCCAGGGAAATGTGACAGGACTGCTGTTGTTCTCTATATACATAAATGATTTGGTGGGGAGGTTGGGCAGCAGTCTATGGTTGTTTGCTGATGATGCTGTGGTGTATGGTAAAGTGTCGAAGTTGAGTGACTAGGAAGATACAAGACGACTTGACCAAATTTTCAGTTGGTGTGATGAATGGCAGCTAGCCCAAAATGAGGAAAAATGTAAGTTAATGTGGATCAGTAGGAAGAACAAACTTGTAATGTTCAGATACAGTATCACTAGTGTCCAGCTTGACACAATCAAGTCATTTAAATATCTGGGCATAACACTGCAAAGTGATATGAGGTGGAATGGGCATGTGAAAACTGTGGTAAGTAAGGCAAATGGTTGACTTTGGTTTATTGTGAGAATTTTAGAAAAGAGTGGTTCACCTGTAAAGGAAACTGCATGTAGGATCTGGTACGATTTATTCTTGAGTACTGCTTGACTGTTTGGGATCTGTACCAGGTCAGATTGAAGGATGGTATCAAAACAATTCAGAGGAGGGCTGCTAGATTTGTTACTGGTAGATTCAAACAACACATAAGTGTTACAGAGATGCTTCAGGAACTCAAAGGGGAAACCTTGGAGGGAAGGCGGCATTCTTTTCAGGAATCACTTTTGATAAAATTTAGAAAACTGGCATTTGAAACTGACTGCTGAACGATTCTACTGCCGCCAACATACATCGGGTGTGCCACAAACATATCGTGCATAAGGACTACGAAGATAAGACATGAGAAATTAGGGCTCATACGAAGGTGATTAGACAGTAGTTTTTTCCTCACTCTATTTGCGAGTGGAACATGAGGGGAAATGACAAGTAGTGGTACAGGGTGCTCTCTGCCACGCACCTTACGGTGGCTTGCAGGGTATCAATGTAGATGTACATCTCTCTCTGGCTTCAGATAGTTTTGCTTGCTTAATGACAAGGCAGTGTTTGGCAAATGCCTTCAGCTGTTTTGCCCATTTTCCTTTACTTCTTGCATTGTTTAACAGTTTTCTTACTGGCTTTCTTTGCAATTCAAGGTTGTTGTTATTTTCTATGTACCAGGTCATAATGGCAGATGTCACTTCATCTGCCATTTCCTCGAGTACTACTGGAGTCCTTACTAAAATTACAAATTCAGATATGGATGAGTTTAGGTCTTTCCTATAAGACTCTTATGTTGTGTTTCTAGGATTCCTATAGGTCATGGTCTGTTTAGCATTCATTTCAGCCTCAAACTTGTTATATGTGTGTTCTGATAAGGATGGCTCCAACACCGCATGCCATTGTTTGATGTAGCTACCCGTGAAGGTGAACCCAAAAGTTATGTCCATTATTTCTTCCTTTCTTATGTTCCTGAAGGTCGATTTGATGCCCTATTCAGGATCTCCAGGCTACTCTCAATTAAATTTTCTTCTGCTGTTGGTGTTGCTGCTTCCCCTCAACAGGTTGTGGGCATTGGCATCACAACCAACCAACAGCTGTTCATTCAGCTATGAACACCTGTCTACATGCTACATTAATTTTGCAACTTCATTCACTAAGTCCCTGAAATGAAAGTCCGCCGTGGGCAGGAATGACATTCCGCACTCAACATAAATGCATATTCTGGTGTTCTTTAAATTTCTAGTATGTTACCTCTGGCATTTTGCCTCCAGCATCATCCTCCAGTTTTCCCAAGACCTGAAACGCCTAATTTATATACATAGGGTTCCCGGATCAGGACAACGTCCACCTCTTGTCTTCCCAGAAGACGACTCAGGGTGGCAGTTGCCCCCTTACTGTGTTGCAGATTTATCTGCAACTCTTGCAGCCACTAACTCCACACCATGGTCATTTCCAGTGTGTGAGATTATTCTGACGATAGCCTGCAAGAACCCTTTCTTCCCATTGCCCTCAAGGATTCCTCACTGACTTCCATCACAGGGGCTTATTTCTTACCTCGGCTATTTCTGGATCCAGTTATTGTGATAAAAGGGAATATTAGACTCCTCTCCTGTTCCTTGTCTTGACTTGTCTCTTGTTCCTGTCTTGGAAGTAGAAGGGATCTGTTTTTCCCCTTCACTCTGAGACCACCTTTGTAGAGGTCTTAAGTTTGGGACCTCTTGTCTTCCTTTTCATTTTGTTGTTTGTGAAGTTTTCTCCTCTCAGCCCCAGACAATGATTTGACCTCGATACAGTCCAACTTCTCAGTGATGATTTCCTCTTCTTGGATTGGTCTATCAACTGATCCAATTCCAGAAACAGCTTCCATTAGTTCGAACCTCAATGCTTGGGTATTTTAAGTCTCATCAAATCCCACAGTTTTTGTTTCTTCATTTTGGTACCATGAGATTTAGCCATTTATTAGGTTGATACCATGGTGCTCAGCATGGTGCAAGGCTGGTTACTTGGGTCAGTTGACCAGTAGCCCTGAGAATTTTGCTACATGCCACACACCCCTCAGCATGAATTGTAGTGGAGCTTTGTGAGGCACTCTGCTCATCTGGTTCATCCAGCATAGGAGATTCTGCCATTAGCTACACTACAGCTGTCATAGCCCTCAGCTTCATGCATACACAGAAGCCTTTCTATCTGCATGATCAGTATTTCAACTACGAGGTGGTGTCCCCAGAGAGGGAACTCTCATGATACCTTGGGATGAATATGCCAAACCCACCTCATAAAATCAACAAGTATGCAGGATTTATTGGAGCTGCTGTGGAATCTGTTGCATGTGAGTCAATGAAGGGTGCTGCAAACAAAGCTGTTGAAATAAATGATAGTGTGACTGACATACCAGTAGCTTTTGATGGCACTTGGCAGTAGTGCGGCTACAGTTTTATGAATTCTGTTGCTACGGTGACCAGTGTGGATACTGGAAAGAAAGGTAATAGATTTCCAGATTTTAACCAAACATTGTTATAAGTGTAAATCAGGGAATGAAGAAGGGCATGTCTGTGACAGAAATTATGAAGGCACAAGTGGTGGTAGAAGAGGACCAGGTTGAGGAAGTTGAAACAAAGTTTGCAGACAAGAAATTTTCTTATGGTAAAACCATAAGAGGCAGGCTAACAGACAAAATGATTGATGAACTACAGCAGTATTATGGGATGGCCATTAGAAATAATTCTGAGGGTTTGTTGAAAATGAAGTAGGCACTATGGGCTACCTTCTTCCACAGACTGTCAACTGATGAAAAACCAGTACACCGTCTTTGCCCTCCTGGACCTGATTCATGGTGCAATTACCGCAATGCGCAATACTCAAATAGTTCATGCAGCCATAAACGTTCCATCCCAGCAGCAGTCATGGATATCATAAGACCTATTTACAGAGACCTGACAAACATGAATTACTGGAGAAGTGTCTGGAGGGTCAGACTCAAAATCCCAATGATTCATTCAGTAATCTTATATGGACTCGCTTACCAAAAAATGTTTTTCTTTGTATGAAGACGCTAAAGTGGGGGTTCAGTGATGCTGTTATTGTTTTTAATGATGGCAACATTGGTAGGGTGAAAGTGCTACATCATATGAGAATTAATCCTGGAGCAAACTGCATCAGAGAACTTGAATGAATGGACAAGATTCTCATTGATAAAGCAGAGTATGCAGCACAGTTGGCCACGAAGGAGTCCAGAAGGAAGAAAAGAAGAAAAAACTTGGAATAAGATCAAGATGATGATATACAGTGTGGTTCATGGTGTTTCTGAGTGACTAAAAATAAAAATATTAAGCATATATTAAATGAGTTACAGTCTTTTGGAACTTTACATTCACATTTTCTGTTTCCTTTTTCCTAAATCTTGGAAACCACTTTGAGTAAGCATTCAAATTTTCAACAAGTAATAACATACACATCCTGTGTCTACTGAACTAATAGAAGAACATAATTAAAATTATTTAGGATAAAGTACAAAAAAGTATACAAAATTTTAACTGCATGATTAAAAAATTGTATTTCTGAAAGCAGTGGCTGAAATGCAATTATTGTAGTTTAGTAGACTCAGAAAATACAGTTTAATGTCCTGTAAAAGTTTCATGTCAATGGCTACAGTAGTTTCTAAAATACAGGGGAAGCCAAGTCAGTAAATTAAACATTGTCGGGATAGGACGTTCGAACTCCCTTAAATGCTATATCGCAGTTGTCGAAAAACCTAATTAGAATATGATGGCTCTTGCGTGTCAGTATCATTGCATGTACATCGTTGTTACGTGACATAGTTACTAAGCTGTGTCCCTCACTGAGTGAAGTGTTGCTGCTGTGCACATTCCACTATGAAGTGTTGTCTGAATCCTTGTACCACTATTCGCTGTTGTTGCTTCTACTAGACCAACACTGTGTGTTATGTGTGTACTCACGCCAGCGTCTGCTGCTGCTGCACCGCTCCTGGTTGCCTTCTGGGATGGCTGCTTTAACTTCAGGCATCGTCTGTATGCAGCGGCTTGTTCCAGTTTCTTCTGTCTCCTCTTGGCATCATCTGTCTGGTGGTCTCGTTCCAGCTTCTTCTTCTTCTTCTTCTTCTTCTTCTTCTTCTTTTTCTTCTCTGTTGCTCTTCTGCCCATACCACTAGCCAGCATACTGATTGTTTAAGTAAAGAAAGGGACCCCTCAGAACTGTTTCATATTTTTGCTTGACATTTGGCTGAGTGGGTTCAATTACAAAAGGGAGGGCGACCCATTCCATTAATATTTAGCATGCTGTTGCCGAATAAGAAAACAGCAAACAATCCTTCCTAATCAGTGCCATACCCTGCACCTTAAAGTAATCTATATATGTTGTGTCCAGCGAATGGTCTCTATGCTGATTGACATTATGCGGAGGTAGATCTGTTCAATTAGCAGTCTATAGCTTCGGCTAATCCAATATTTTGAAAATTATGGCACTCTGTCGAGGAAATATGAACATACGGAGGCAATACTTGAGAACAATGTTTACTGTACTGACCTTTGTACAATTTGTACATTTCCCAAGAAGAAGCAACACGCTAAGTATGGAGGAGCGGCACCAGAGCGTATTCTAAGTCCAGACCTGAGGCCTGACTTAACATGGGATCCATATGTTATGATTGTACGCAACTGACAAACTCTCCTGGATGATGTGTGGCCTCCTTTAGCCCTTGTGGCTGTGGCCACGTCCACATGCCCAGCCGGACAGAGCAGCATGGTCTCACGGGATGTCACATGTTAAATTCGGCCCCAACCAGCTGGCACCCTTGTGGTGGAATTTGCTATGTATTCTGCAAGCATAAATTGTTCAGTCTGGCTGCTGCCATTGCTTTTTAGTCAGTGCATTGTCCTCATATGCGACAGCACAGAAAAGATAAATCTAACTTAACTTGTAGCAGAAGTTATGACCAGTGTTGTTTAGGTTGCAAAATTCATTCTTCTTATTGAGTACCTTACCAGGGGTGAAACAAAATCTGGTGGATACCACAGAAATCTCACAATTGTTGGAAAAATTTGGAAGAAAAGGTGTCTGAATAAATGAAAATGGATCCAAATGAAAAAAATAAAAACAACATTCTTTAGGACAAGGCACCTGCTTACAAAGCCTCTTTGACAATGGAATAAACTGAGGAACTGGTAGTACAAATTGTCTCCCTCCCTCTGTTTTTGGGGAGGGTGACTGTTACACATTACCATTATTTTTTGTATCTATTATTTTTGCAATTTTTGAAATGATCTGGTAGTTGTTTTTAGATTTGTACTATATGCAATGATTTTATAAAGTTGAAGCTGTCTATGACCTTTGCCATTATCGTACTCTGTGATTGTAGTAAATCAGTATCAGTAATGGGTTCATGAAATTTTTCCAGTAGTTTTCTACATGTACTTCTATGACATTAGAGGGGACAGAAAAGGGCTCTGCTGTTACATTTGTCTCTCTCTCTCATATACACTACATGATATCTCCACCCTCACCTCACCTTTAGTTTGTCGCACCCTTCTGTCCTCTTCCCTACACCCATCTCAGCCCCCTGCCACTGTGTGTGTGTGTGTGTGTGTGTGTGTGTGTGTGTGTGTGTGTATGTGTGTGTGTGTGTGTGTGTGTTTCTTTCTTTCTTCCTCTCTGTCCTCGCCCCCACTATTCTTAATTGGAATCAAGGTGAAAGTGGGGTTTGAATAAAGGAGAGATTCTGTTTTCCTCTGGTATCATTAACGCTTGCTTACGTATGTGCCTACTAGTCCTTATAATCAATCTGTGTTTCTGTTTGTTTTTTTGCTGCTTGGATATAAGATGACCATAGGCAATGTAAGTAAGCTGGTTACTTTAGCTGAATTCAATTCTTTTTTAGTTTTTGCTATGATGGAAGGTTTTGAGAAACTATTTGACTTCATGTTTGATTTTAAACCACATTTGCATAATCAGAGGCATCTTCTTGCTGAAAAGTTTTGTATGTTTTATATTTATTGTAAATTCTGTTTTAGCAAAGTAGTAGACTCGTGACAGATCTGTGTTACTACAGTCATAATGCGATATCATATGCTGATGTGTAAATGAAGCCTACACAAATGTTTGGGAATATTTCTGTTCAATAAAAATCCTGGCTAATTAAAAATTTTCCAAGGCGTGCAATGTTATACAAGTGCCCTCTTCACGTACATGCACACACACAGTAAGAAACATACAGTAGAACAATCTGAGTCTGCTGCTGTGGTCCATTTGTTCTCACTACCTTCCTCATGATTTGATCCGTTCATATAATTTTATGCTAGTTCACTGACATTGTTGCAACTAGGCATATGAATCCATAATGAAATATATCAATGGCCAGCTGATCATGGCAATGTACATTACACTGTTGCATGCATCATTAATATTTCATCTTAGCTAAGATGCCCAAGGTTGTGTATCAGAAATTTAGTATATTATTATATTATTTTCCCTAGTTTTAATTAGAAGAGAATTTTATAACTTAAATTCACTAATTTTGTTTATACTGCAATAAATATTTGGACATACTCACCAAATATGAAAAAGTGTACTGCCCAGTCTAGCATCATTGTGTCTGCTTTTGGAACTCATTAAACATAGACTTATAAAAACAACTCTCAGCAACATGGTTCTTGTTTGAGTTGTCCTCACCTTGCCTTTCTCCTTTGCTGTTCTCTCTGGTATCTTGTACGGAATGGAAAAATTTGCTCATTTACCCAAGTTGCTGTATCAAGTTGCTGTGTGCTTTGAATAGTTCCATTTTTACTGTTATTAAGATGAACACTGATAGGAAGATTCTGGAAAATAATTGTTGTTCGCAGCTCGGCCAGGAAAAAAAGCTGCAGACTCATCTGGCATGTCCACAAGTGTCATAACATCTCCAGAAAGATTGGGCAGAACAAGGAGTCGGATGTCAAATGTATCTCAGTCCCAACGTAAGTATCTTCAGTTCGTTCTTTCTATTAATTTCCTTCAGTTTCTCTCATTTTATTACTATTAATATATTTGTCATTGTGTGTGTGTGTGTGTGTGTGTGTGTGTGTGTGTGTGTGTGTGTGTGTGTGTGGTTGTTGATGATGATGATGATGATGATGATCATGCAATTCTTGGTGTGAAAGAGACCCAAAATCTCATTAAAAGTCAAGGCATATAATAAAATAAATTTTAATAGATGTTAACTGTAAAGTAGTGGGTATATATTTCTGTAACAAGTAAGGTTTTATTTTCTGAAGTTGTTGCTTATCATAGATCAAATTTTTATGGAGGAGCCAGGATGGAAGTAATTTATAGAATTTATTATTTGCCAATACTTAGCTTCAGCTGAAACAAGAATGTATATAAGGATTGTGCTCAAGTTTGTAAGTATAGTAAATGAAACAACAGAGAAAAGATAGCCTTGTAAATGGTAGACAGTTGGTCAAATGAATTTTAAGGTAACTTAGATAATTACAAGTTCGTATGAGAAAATATGAAACTGTAATGTTGCCATTCCTGTTCTTAGTACATACCCTGTAAAAGTGTAGTTAATAAATAATGTAAATATTGCTCCAGTATACGAGTAATATGAGCAGGGGTCACTTCCTTCCAATAAAGCAAAGGCTTGTAACTGGGATTTCTGTTCTGGCTACGTAGCACAGTTCTCTGTGTACCTTAAGTGGCAGATTTTTAGGGCAGTCATTGTAAGCAACATTTTTGCATCAACATTGTTCAGTGTTATCAGAACAGCTGATAAAATTTCATATCAATTGTAAGATTCACACAGATCCCATTAAGAAAATGGGAAGGTGGATCTCAGCAATTACAACTCAAATTAGTGTATTAAGTATCTATGATCTCGTGCAGTGATGACTTTATAGCCACCTCAGTGTTCATGTTGTAATATTCCAGCCAAGTCAGTATGCAGCAGCGTTGATCATTGATCAAAGTAAGTGCATTGTAGGTGTAAGTGTTCACCATTCGTGCACTACTTAATTATCATTGGGAGAAAACATTACAAACAAACTGTGTTTTGTGTATCTTTCTCTTTTGCTTGTGCCTGTTTTCTGAGTTTGGGTTTGGTATGGTTAAATTAGATTAGATTTACTTTTCATTCCAATAGAGCTGTAGTGAGGAGATCCATAAGGATGTAGAACATGTCAGAAAACAAAAATACGCAGTAAATAATTACAAATAACAACAGGTATGCTAATGTACCTTTCACAGATCCCAAGTGAAATGGTCCTCATGGATGTGGTATAAGCAAAAAAATCATGAACATATTTTCATTTAAAATGTAATAACAAACTTGTCACTAAATTTATACAGGAGTCAGGTTGTATGTAATACTTAACATTATTTGAGATTATTAAGTAACATATACATGTCAGTGAGTTCTACTGAAAAATTCATCAGTGGAGTAGAAGAAGTTGGCTGCCAATAGATCCTTGAGGCTCATCTTAAACTGAACTTTCTTCATAATTAAACTTTTAACTATCATCTGCATACTGACTTGCCATTTCGAAATGTTACTGATGAAAGGTCATTGATATCCACAAGGAAAAGTAAGGGATCTAAGATGGAATTTGGTGCAACAGCACGTGTAATTAGTTCCCAGTTGAATGATACCTAATAGCTTAATACAATCTCTTTCCTACTGACATCCTTTTTGTCCTGTCCTGGTAGAATTTGAACCATTTTGCAACATTTCCTTTTGACCATAATATTCTAATTTACTGAAAAGAATGTTGTGATTTACAGAGTCAAATGCCTTTGACTGATCACAAAATATGCCAGTAGCCTGTAATTTATTGTCTAATGAATTAAGTACATTCTTGCTGTGTGCGTAGATAGGCTTCTCAATACCAGAACGCGTTAGAAATCTGAACTGTGACTTTGACAAATGTTATTTGTTGTAGGATGGTTAAGAACCCAAGTTCCTTTACAGATTGAAAGTGAAACAAAGATTCGCTGAACTGGCCCATGAAACACACTTACTCACTGAATTGGTGCGCAGTAGCTGTATTTGTAGTCTCACCTTTCCCACATTTCTCTGCCAGGGAGCTGGTTGGTTGTGTTGTCCTCATCACTTCATCATTCATGACAGGCTAGAGTGGACTGTGTAAAAATTCTGATTTTTTATGGGGGCTGATGACCGCACAGTTGAGTGCCCTGCAAAACGATCACCACGATGACAACCGCCACCACCACTACCACCACCACCTTTCCCACAAGAATTTTCTTGAAATGAAAATTTTTTAATTTCAATATTAATTTTGACAAAGTGAGACCTGAGAATTAGGGTTACAAATATATAGTATTGGCAATTAAAATCTTATTCAATTTTACAAAAGAATATTCTGGAACGTGAAAGTCTTTATTATCAGCAACTATTCAAAGACATTATTTTTGGAAAAAAATTGAGAAAAGGTGTTTTCAGTTGAGGTATGTCAAGGCTAATACGAATAACTTTCACCTGTGCAGAAATTTTAGGTAGTACATATTTTGTATGTATCGTAACTTGGTCATATTTCGTTAAATAAACTTTTATTAATAAAATTAACTAGACTGTTACTTCTTTCGTCGATGAGTCACATTTTCTTAGAATTCTTCCTATGAATCTCAACCTGGCGCCTGCTTTTCCCACTATTTGTTTTATGTGATCATTCCACTTCAGATCGCTCCGGATAGTAACTCCTAAGTATTTTACGGTCGTTACCGCTTCCAATGATTTACCACCTATGGCATAATTGTACTGGAATGGATTTCTGCCCCTATGTATGCGCATTATATTACATTTATCTACGTTTAGGGAAAGCTGCCAGCTGTCGCACCATGCATTAATCCTCTGCAGGTCTTCCTGGAGTACGTACGAGTCTTCTGATGTTGCTACTTTCTTGTAGACAACCGTGTCATCTGCAAATAGCCTCACGGAGCTACCGATGTTGTCAACTAAGTCATTTATGTATATTGTAAACAATAAAGGTCCTTGCGGTACTCCCGAAATTACCTCTACATCTGCAGATTTTGAACCGTTAAGAATGACATGTTGTGTTCTTTCTTCTAGGAAATCCTGAATCCAATCACAAACCTGGTCCGATATTCCGTAAGCTCGTATTTTTTTCACTAAACGTAAGTGCGGAACCGTATCAAATGCCTTCCTGAAGTCCAGGAATACGGCATCAATCTGCTCGCCAGTGTCTACGGCACTGTGAATTTCTTGGGCAAATAGGGCGAGCTGAGTTTCACATGATCTCTGTTTGCGGAATCCATGTTGGTTATGATGAAGGAGATTTGTATTATCTAAGAACGTCATAATACGAGAACACAAAACATGTTCCATTATTCTACAACAGATTGACGTAAGCGAAATAGGCCTATAATTATTCGCATCTGATTTATGACTCTTCTTGAAAATGGGAACAACCTGCACTTTCTTCCAGTCGCTAGGTAATTTACGTTCTTCCAGCGATCTACGATAAATTGCTGATAGAAAGGGGGCAAGTTCTTTAGCATAATCACTGTAGAATCTTAAGGGTATCTCGTCTGGTCCGGATGCTTTTCCGCTACTAAGTGATAGCAGTTGTTTTTCAATTCCGATATCGTTTATTTCAATATTTTCCATTTTGGCGTCCGTGCGACGGCTGAAGTCAGGGACCGTGTTACGATTTTCCGCAGTGAAACAGTTTCGGAACACTGAATTCAGTATTTCTGCCTTTCTTCGGTCGTCCTCTGTTTCGGTGCCATCGTGGTCAACGAGTGACTGAATAGGGGATTTAGATCCGCTTACCGATTTTACATATGACCAAAACTTTTTAGGGTTCTTGTTTAGATTGTTTGCCAATGTTTTATGTTCGAATTCGTTGAATGCTTCTCTCATTGCTCTCTTTACGCTCTTTTTCGCTTCGTTCAGCTTTTCCTTATCAGCTGTGATTCGACTACTCTTAAACCTATGATGAAGTTTTCTTTGTTTCCGTAGTACCTTTCATACATGATTGTTATACCACGGTGGATCTTTCCCCTCGCTTTGGACCTTAGTCGGTACGAACTTATCTAAGGCGTACTGGATGATGTTTCTGAATTTTTTCCATTTTTGTTCCACATCCTCTTCCTCAGAAATGAACGTTTGATGGTGGTCACTCAGATATTCTGCGATTTGTGCCCTATCACTCTTGTTAAGCAAATATATTTTCCTTCCTTTCTTGGCATTTCTTATTACACTTGTAGTCATTGATGCAACCACTGACTTATGATCACTGATACCCTCTTCTACATTCACGGAGTCGAAAAGTTCCGGTATATTTGTTGCTATGAGGTCTAAAACGTTAGCTTCACGAGTTGGTTCTCTAACTATCTGCTCGAAGTAATTCTTGGACAAGGCAGTCAGGATAATGTCACAAGAGTCTCTGTCCCTGGCTCCAGTTCTGATTGTGTGACTATCCCATTCTATACCTGGTAGATTGAAGTCTCCCCCTATTACAATAGTATGATCACGAAACTTCTTCACGACGTTCTGCAGGTTCTCTCTGAGGCGCTCAACTACTACGGTTGCTGATGCAGGTGGTCTATAGAAGCATCCGACTATCATATCTGACCCACCTTTGATACTTAGCTTAACCCAGATTATTTCACATTCGCATTCGCTAATAACTTCACTGGATATTATTGAATTCTTTACTGCTATAAATACTCCTCCACCATTGGCGTTTATCCTATCCTTGTGGTATATATTCCATTCTGTGTCTAGGATTTCGTTACTGTTCACTTCCGGTTTTAACCAACTTTCCGTTCCTAATACTATATGCGCACTATTTCCTTCAATAAGAGATACTAATTCAGGAACCTTGCCCTGGATACTCCTGCAGTTTACCAATATTACGTTAACTTTTCCTGTTTTTGGTCTCTGAGGACGGACGTTCTTTATCAACGATGATAATGTCCTCTCTGGTAAGCCGTCAGGTATTTTATCGTTTCGCCCAAGGGAGGGTCCCTCTAACCTAAAAAACCCCCGTGTGCACGCCACACGTACTCTGCTACCCCAGTAGCTGCTTCCGGTGTGTAGTGCATGCCTGACCTGTCTAGGGGGGCCTTACAGTTCTCCACCCAATAACGGAGGTCGATGAATTTGCAACCATTATAGTCGCAGAGTCGTCTGAGCCTCTGGTTTAGACCCTCCACACGGCTCCAAACCAGAGGACCGCGATCGACTCTGGGCACTATGCTGCAGATATTAAGCTCAGCTTGCACTCCGCGTGCGATGCTGGTTGTCTTCACCAAATCAGCCAGCCGCCGGAAGGAACCAAGGATGGCCTCAGAACCCAAGCGGCAGGCGTCATTCGTTCCGACATGTGCTACTATCTGCAGCCGGTCACACCCAGTGCGTTCAATAGCTGCCGGAAGGGCCTCCTCCACATTACGGACGAGACCCCCCGGCAAGCACACCGAGTGCACACTGGCATTCTTCCCCGACCTACCCGCTATTTTCCTGAGGGGCTCCATAACCCGCCTAACGTTGGAGCTCCCTATAACTAATAGGCCCACCCTCTGTGACTGTCGGGACCTTGCCGGAGAATCGGCCACTGGCCCAATAGGCGAGGCATCCTGTGGTGGCTCGGAAACAATGTCATCACCACTAGGAAGCACCCCGTACCTGTTGGAAAGGGGTAAGGCAGCTGCCACGCGGCCAGATCCCACCTTCGCCTTTCGGCCAGGCACGCGCGAGCCCACCACTGTCCGCCATTCACCCTGGAGTGATGGCTGACCGGTAAGATGCTCACTGCCGGAAGACGCAGCGACATCAGGGGTTCCATGTGATTCCAAGGCCACCGAAGTAGGCATAGGTCTCACCACAGTTGCCCCAACGCCACTACGAGCCGACGCCTGCGCCTCGAGCTCGATGAGCCTAACAGACAAAGCCTCCACCTGCCCCCGAAGAGTGGCCAATTCTCCTTGCATCCGCTCACAACAACCACAGTCCCTACACATGACTATGTTTACCCTACCCTATACGGTGACAAATTCCCAAGATAATCTTCTGATGAGCTACTCTGATAATCAAGAAACACTCACTGAAATACGAGACGCGAAAACTACGCTAGGTTTTCCCAGAAAAACTATTTAAAAGCTAAGCGCAGCAAATAAGTACAAAAACGCTTTATACAAACACTACTCGCTGCTGCTGGTGCTCTCGCTGTTCTCTTAAAAATTTTAATTCCGGGTATCTGGTAATAAATGTTGTGTATACTTGTGATCTGTATCCAGTTGTGTTGGTTCCTAGGTTTGTTGCTTGGTAATAACAGAACATGAGGTGTCGATTAACTTCATCTGACCATCTCATCCTCTGTCTTTGTTTTCCTTCTAGGGTGGTTGCAGGAAGCATATCCTGCAAAACACCTCTATTTGGATTTAAATCATTTTCCAGTTGGCTAGCAGTGTCGTTACCATTGTGGGCGGGCATAGGGTTCAAGCGTCGTCCCCGCCCATGACGGTGCTTGTCCGAGGCTTCTTTAGTTCTGTCCTGAACCAAGTAATCACACTAAAAGGGGGGTTAGCCCTATTAGTGGTTTGTTCTTTTCGTCGCCTTTTACGACTGGCAGAACATACCGGAGGCCTGTTCTTTTCCTGGGCCTCCACGGGAATTATTATTATTATTATTATTATTATTATTATTGCTATTGCAGAAAAACCATCAAGAAAAACGAAAAGCAGAGAAAAGGGAAGAAAGTTTGGATACAGATGGGTACATATTTAAATTATCAAGAAACACTATTGAATAAACAAGAATCAAAGAACTTCACTCAGATTAAAAACTATTTGAGAATTTTGTATGCAAGCTTAAAAAATATCTCGTCTATTGTACAATAACATATTCGAAAACAGGACACAAGAATGCTACAACTTGTATCACCAAGAGATCACCTTTTACTTAATCTTCAAATTTTATAAACAATATTTATTACTTTTATTACAAAAATAATAAATTCTAAAACAAGATACAAAAATACTGCAGAGAGATCACTATTAATTGCTCTTCGATTTTTGCAAGCAGTATTTATTACAAACATTTTTGTTTACTGTAGAATTTAAAGATGACACTACTGTCATTCTACTTCCCCTTTCGGTGAAACAAATTAATTTGTATATTCATTTCACATTTCCTTGGCTGACTGTGGCCAGTTATTTATGTTTAGGGGTTGCACCATTCTTGTTTTGGACACCATGATTTTTGTACCTGGATTCAACACACAAAACTTCTGCAAGGTTGTGAAAAACTTCCAGCATTTGAGAAAAACTTCCAGCAGCTGGCAAGTTCGACAAGTATCTGCTATAAAGTGTTTCCACTAACTTGTGGAAGCTCTGCAAGTTGACAAAAGTAGCTTCTGCAAGAGACTAGCATTTAAGTTAACTTGACAGTGAACACACAACTTAAGAACACTAACAACAGCCAGAGAGCAGTGCTGATGCTATGCACCTCCATCACGCATCTGAATGATGCCATTGGCAGAGGATGGTATGGCAGTCAGTCAGTCAGTCCCAATTGGCCTGTGTGGGTGGGAACACAGACCTTTGCTTGTTTAATAATTTTTCAGACCTTTTCTTGTTTAATAATTTGTAACTAGCACCTCCCAATTGCTTGCTGTCCACCCTTCAGTTTTAGGGTTGTTTAGTCAATAAAAAAAAAATCCGTGTTTTGCTGGTATAAGTTGAAGCTACTAATACAGACAAATAGTTAATTTTTGTTTCATTGGACACCAGATATTTTGCTTTGAAAGTTATAGTTAGACAAAACACTCCAGATGGTCTTTGCTCTTCTGCTCAGATGTTTTCTGCTCATGCAGTCCTTGTCTTGAACTGCCCTCAACTTAAAAACTTACCAACTATTTTTCAACTTCATTTGTACAGTTCCTTTTTTGGTGTGTTCTTTGTATATTATTTTAGTCTCATTACACTGTTCTACAAAAAATACTATTTTTCTATTTCTGAAAAAATACATTGTGATCCTAGTTGTACTTTGAGTGTTGAATTCAAAACTTTTTTTAGTTTTTTCTGTCAGGAATAGTTTCACAATTTCAATTTCTCTTTTCTGTTTCTGATATAGTGCAGCAAACATGAGGAGAAATTTGATAAACAAATTCATGTTTTATGATGGTATAAGCTCATCACATTAATGGAGGGTGAGATCTAACATATAACACTGTAATCTTTGTGTATAAGCTTTGTAGCATTTATTTGATGTGAGAAATTACAGAAAATTGACCAAAAAAAAAAAAAAATCCATTGTATTGTAATGCACATCAATTTTTTCTCTTTTATTGTGAATCTTTCTTCTCTCGAATGATATTCTAGCAATAATCTCCTATCATAGATGGTACCCACTTCCCTTCATAACGCCTTTCTATAGTACAAAAGTCTTCATGGAATCTTTTGCCATGTTCATCTGATACATAACTACAACTGAAACTTCCTGGCAGATTAAATAGTGTGCCGGACCGAGACTCGAACTCTGGACCTTTGCCTTTCGTGAGCAAGTGCTCTATCATCTGAGCGACCCAAGCACGACTCGCGTCCCGTTTTCACGGCTTTACTTCTGCCAGTACCTCATCTCCTACCTTCCAAACTTTACAGAAGCTCTCCTGCAAACCTTACAGAACTAGCACTCCTGAAAGAAAGGATATTGCGGTGACATTTCTTAGCCACAGCCTGGGGGATGTTTCCAGAATGAGATTTTCACTCTGCAGTGGAGTGTGCGCTGATGTGAAACTTCCTGGCAGATTAAAACTGTGTGCCGGACCGAGACTCGAACTCAGGACCCTTGCCTTTTGCGGGCAAGTGCTCTACCATCTGAGCTACCCAAGCACGACTCACGCCCCGTCCTCACACCTTTACTTCTGCCAATATGTCGTCTCCTACCTTCCAAACGTCACAGAAGCTCTCCTGCGAACCTTGCAGAACCGAGACTCGAACTTGGGACCTTTGCCTTTTCATATCAGCGCACACTCCGCTGCAGAGCGAAAATCTCATTCTGGATAACAACTTTCTGTGAAGCAGTTCAGATGAGAGACCATCATATCTACCTTCATAGACATATTGCACCACAGATCTTAATATGTTTTGATCATGTCGTTTACCATTGCTTTGTAGTTAGTAGCTCTTCTTCCAAGGAATTTTTCTGACACCATCTCGAAACAGTCCCATGCTGTCTATTCTCTGTCAGTTAAATGTGCTTCAGAATTTGCATCTTTCTGCAGCTCCTTGATTTATGGGGCCGCAAATACACCTTTGCAGCTGAAAAATGCTGGTAGCTAGATATGCAGACCCACTACCCCCTTCAGGAGCTACCAGACTTTAATGTTGTACATTCTATTCGCCCACTTTCCATCTTCGCCTAGGCCATTTCTTTTTTACATAGTGAGAATTTCTGCCTCGACTATCCCACTCGCAAAGAAAACAGGCATACTTTGTGTAGCATTGTTGCATTCCCAGTACCATAGCAATTACTTTGAAATCTGCATATATTTGCCATTTGTATTCATTGCATTGTAATGAATTTAGCATCCTTTGTACGAATTCGTAATTCTCTTTGGTCAAGCTGGCGTAAGCTACTTGTGGAGAAGGTATTTTATTTCCGTAATGGAGCAAAACACCTTCGAGACTTGTTTCAACACATCTGTGAAAAGTCTCCACTCTTGTGAAATATAGGTGAAATTCAGCACTTTCATTAGGCGAGCAATGTCATTGCAAAATGTCAGTGCTCCGTTAGTTGCAAAATAGGAAATAAAGGCATGTTCTCTGTGCCTGAACACACTGATTTTAGTACTTTGGAGGAGTAGATTGTAATCTTTTAATCTTGACCCAAGCAGCTGTGCCTTTTGTTTACTTAGTCCTAGATCACGTACTAAATCATTTAAATCTGCTTATGTTAAAAAATGTGGTGATGACTCACTTGTGCAGTGATATAAAGGATCATCTGTGATTTCTTCAGTACTACTAACTTCACTGTCACTCCCAATTTGACCTGAAGCTCTTGAAGGTACTGGAAGGCTGTCAGTGTGCTACACTGGCATTCTTGCTGAAGGCAGATCTGGGTAAACAATGTGCCCCTTCAATTTTTATTTTGTAAAACCCCGAATTTTTGTTGGACAGAAATAACAATCAGTAACGCTGTCCTTGGCTCTCTCCACACCGTGGGCACAGCGAACAATGCCAAATTCTCTTTACCCTTCCACCACTGAATTAGTTTGCAATAACATGTAGCACAACTGAAATGTGGTGCCCATTCTTTATCTTGGTCTCCTACCTCTATTAAAGTAATGTGTATATGCTTTCTTTATGACTGTTGAAATTTCTTCCTATTTCTGACAAAAGTGAACTTCCCTCAGATATAGCAGAAGTTATCTGGCTTATATCGACATCCATATTTCTGAAAATTTAAAAATACCTCTTCAGCAGTACACCTGTAATACATTAATACTAGAGAACTAGAGAAATGCTGATATGTAAAAACAGTCAGTCAGTCTACCTTCAGCACCAGGCTACATCAATTTAAACACAGGAAGTTCAACTTCGCTCAGAAATATGACAGAGATGGTTACTTGGCACCCAAAACACTCACTCATTAAGATTGACACAAATTACGGCTCACACCATTGTTGTAAACTCAATGCAACTCCCTCTGGGAAGCGTGAAAGTTTACTGCCGAGGCAGCAACTGTCTGTCATCGTTCAAATTAATGAGCTATTGCAGGTGGTCTTAATTGCATAGGTGTGGCGGGGGATAACCCATTGACTTCTTATTCTTCCCACCTGCTGTTGAACAAGAAATTGTCACGTTCCATTACTACTGGATGCAAAACAATATTTTGACAACAATATTTTGTTTACATATTTGAATTTCCCATGGTAAACTGGTTTAGAAGCACACACTTTAATATCAAAAATAGAACCCTTGTGAAATAGTGTTATAGATGATTTTAAGTCCTACTTTCAAAATTACTATATTACATTTTCCTACTTGCTGTGGAAGTTTATCCACACTAGAGGTAAACAGTACATTACAAATTCCAGACATATTTTTGATAGAGGTAAGTGACTTTGATGACTGTGCACTAGGGAATGGCCTAATGATGGTACTGAAACATGTTCATTTGACAAAATAAAAGTGCAGCTATAGCAGTGCAACTAAAGCAGATTTTTAAAAAATCAATCAGTATGTTGTTATCAGTTAAATGGAGGTTTTCCAGATAACATTCCATTAACATGTATTCACATCTTTGTTTTCGCATGGGGCTACTGAGAATAATGTTAGTGTCATGGAATCTGCTTTTCCAGCTTCCCTTTCATTTTGAATTTCTGATTATCCTGGTAAAGTTTAATGGAGTTGTAGCATTGGCATATAACAATTATAGAACAATATGTGTGTGATATCATGCATCCAAATTACTCATTAATGTAGTTAGAGCACGATAAAAGGAAAAGGAGATCAGTATTTGGAGAAGGCTAATTTGGATTTAGAGAAGGCAGAGGTACAAGGGAAGCAATTTTGGCCATGTGCATGCTATTAGAGAGAAGGATGGGTATGAATAGAATAACATTCCTTACAATGGTAAGTCCTGGTTGGAATGTCAATGGTGTTATGAAAAGTATAGATTGCTACTCACTGTGAAGGTGACATGTTGAATTGCAAACAGGCACAACAAAAAGACTGTTACACACTTAGCGGTTGGCCAAAGCCTTCTTTAGAAAAGAAAGGAAAACACACACATTTACACACAAGCCAGGTACACCTCATGCACACATTTGGCAATTCTGGCCAGACTACCTTACTTTTATTTACTTAGAAAATGCTTTTGACAATGTGAACTAGAAGCCACTCTTTACAGTTATGACAAAAATAGAACTTGACTGGAATGCTAGAAGAATAATCACTGCATCAGAACCAAAGCACAAAAAGTAAACATCAGGAAGGTAGAAGAAGAGTTCAGGATTAGAAAAAGAATTAGACGAGTATGTCCCGTATCCCCATATTTATTTATTATGTTTGTTGAAAAAGTTATTCATATCAAGAAGGAGAAGACAAAGGTGAAAGGATACATTGGATCAGATTTGTTGAATACATCATGACAGCTGCAGACTCTGGAAAAAAAAATTTGAATAGAATGCTGCAAGTCCACTCAGGCCCTCTTAAACTGTGGAAATTAAAAGTGAACCAATTTAAAACAAAAGTAATGCTAGTACAGAAACAGTACAGGAGGAACTAGAACCGATGTAATATTGGTGACGTCAAAATTGATTAGGTGAAACAATTTTGTCGTCTTCATAGTATGATCGCAGAGGACAATAGATGTTTAACGGCAGTGAAGAGAAGGATTGCATTGGCAAAACAGCCATTTATGACTAAGAAAAACATTTGAACCAGAAAAAAATATGAATGTAAATGGCAGAAAATCCATTGCAAAATTATTTTAGGGAGTACTCGGCTTTATGGAAGTGAAAGTTGGACTCTGGATGAACTGGAAAGGAAGCTGCTGAAATGTGGATATAGCAGAAAAGGCTACAACAATTGGACAGAAAGGAAAACCAACCAGGAAGTCTTAAAGGAAGCAAATGAAGAGGGAAGATTACTAAAGAAAATGTAGAAAAGAAAAAGAAAATTTATTGGATGTGCCATCAGACACAAAATCTTCATAATTAATATTCTTGAAGGGAAGGGGCTGGGACAAGGAAGAGAATGGCCTAGTATGAAGTACAATGAAATCCCACTTTTTCCACTTTTCAAGGGACTTCAAAAAAATTATGTAAAATACGGGAAAGTGTAAAATGTGGGAAATAATTTTTAAGCTGTAAAAGTTACATATAGGATACCCCCTCTTGAATCTTCACGCTTTATATATATCTATATAATAGTCATCAAAATGCTTCTCAGGGACTTTTTATTATCTAATAAAAATTTACTATCCGATAAAAATGCTGATGTAACCTGAACCAATAACTGTCTGGGAAGGTGAAACATTTGATTCAATTTCATACGTCATAATCAATATTTTTGGAAAGCCTACAGCTGTTATTTATTATTTAAATAATGAATCGCTGGTCCAGTTACGTATTTTTTCATGCTTAGCTCAATGCATTTCGAGAAATTTTTACTTTTGTTGAGCGCAAATATTTACAGAAGTAGTTTGGGTGATGTTTGGATATGTGTTGTCTTGCATCTCTTGCACTGTATTCATCTGTCTGAGGTTATCAGGTACTGGGCCTCCTCAGTTATGTAAAAACCCACACGCGCGCGCGCGCACACACACACACACACACACACACACACACACACACACACACACACACACACACACACACAAGACCACAGTCACTGGCTGCTGAGGCCAGTCCTCCTTTCTCTTCTTTTCTTGTGTTTCTCTTGTCACCTTACCAACCACACTGACTCTCTACTGTGTCAACTATCTCCACCGCGCACAACAGACAGCTACAAGACTGCATCAATTGTTGATGCAGCATCTCATGTCCCACATTACTCCCACTGATATCATTAATCCTATACCTTCAAATTGATCTCTCTTTCTGCATCACTTTTGCACATTTTCGAATGTTATTTCCTGTACCGTCCTGTGCCACATGAACTTGTATCTTATCCTACCAACCCCTCCCCACCCCCATTGCCTTCTCCTCTCTGTTCCAGTACCAACTTCACCTAATCTAGTGGCATCTTCCGTATCCCTCCTTTACACTTATCCACCCACAGATCTGCAAGCCACACTACAGTCTCTCTTTAATCTCATTAAATCTTTGAGCCAATTTCAGTTGATTTTCACCTTTCACTGAGCCTGGCATCAGCAGACAAAGACCATGGTGGTTGTGTATGAGATCTGAGTTTCCTCTTTTTCTCTCTCTCTCTCTCTTTCCTGTCTGTGACACATTATCTCTGCTATATGGTGAATAGCAACAACCCTTTCCATAATTCAGTTCACTGATTTTCAAAGGCTGTTTGTGCAGATTTGACTGAAACTGAGTCTAAAACTTCATCAAAATCTGTGAAGTGTGTGCAGTGGTACTTTAATAATACATGAATCTAAAACAAATTTGTGCAGTTCAAAATCATTGCCTGCGCTGTAATTTTGTTTACGACTCACAAATGGTCTACATCGCCATATCCAGCCATCTTGCTCCTTCACTTGGTTAAAATCTATAATTTTATCCTCTATCCTATGTGATTGGTGATAATTTTGATGAATACCTTGTACATTAAAGAAATGGGCTGATAGGTCTACAGTTATCTTTTTCTTTTGTCTTGCTTGTCCTCTTGCTTGTGAATGCAGAACAGTTGCAGCATTGTTCCAGCTAGAAGGAATTGTCTTCTTTTGCAAACACTCTGCAATTTTTATTTTATATTAGTTTTTATCCAGCTTCAATAATTTCTTTTGAAGCACCATAATCACCAGACACCTTTGCTTTCATCATAGTTTAAATGTCTTTTTGTACATTTTCATTATCAACTGTTTGTTTCTGATTAATCTAAAATCATAATAAAAATTAAAAACGTGCACTGTGTGATCAGGCTCTGAAGACCATGTGTGATCTCTCTCTATACAAAAATTTTAAAAGTCTTTGAGTACTTTTTATCTTCACTGTTACTTACTTATGATCTGTCATCTTTAACTGATGAAATGTGTCTTACCAAATAATAATTCCTACTTTGTTTTCTAAATTCCTATATTGTTTGCAATTGTTCAACACAAATTATACATTGTGTGACCTCACATACTCTTGAATATAAATATTTTACCTCTTGTTAAATTCGGTATGCCCCCAGGGGCTCAGCTTTCATTTGCTGAGTACGGGCTTGGCGACCCCGGGGTCCTGAGCTGGGGAGTGGTCAGCGCCGCCAGACTCCTGTCACCGTAACCCCCGGACATGCTTCAGCGACCACCGTATGGCGCGGCGGTGGAATGTTGTGTGCTGCGGGGAATGGTAATCTTGGCTTGACCGCCTGGATTGCAAGGAAGGACAACCTCTATAAAAACCCCTCAATCTTCCGGTGTGCTCCGTGCCTATGAGATGCATGGCTGTTGGGGTGGAACAGTCGCAAGCGGGCAACCTCTGGGGCACCTGCCGCACCCCAATTGTTTCAGGCTTACTCAGGCACGTGGGGCTCTGTCTGAGCGGACCTTTAGTTCCCTAGCTGCTCGTGGGACCACAATGGACCCTTCGACCTCTACGTTTCCCCCTACCAGTGGATTGGGTGGGCCACTGGTAGGAAAACACACCCAATTGAAAAAGCGGCTTCGTGCTGGGAGTCCTCCAGCGCCTGGTGTTGATCGAAATTTGTCAGACTGTCGTAACAGAGCACATGCTGATAATCAGAATGTTTTTTTTGATTATTAAACAGAAGGAGGGTAGCTTTGAGAGGGTTTCTCCCTTTTACATCCACAAGGGTCTTGAGGGGATTGCAGGAACACTTAAATCTGTGAAGCGACTTCGCAATGGGACTCTGTTAGTTGAGACTTCCAGTTCCCGTCAAGTCGCTTCTCTTCGGAAGGCAACCTGTCTCGGAGAGTACGCTATCGAGACCGAGCTCCACTCCACTCTGAACTATAGTAAGGGTGTTGTGACATGTAGGGACTTGGTGGATATCCCCACAGATGAGTTAAAATTTTAATGGGCTGATGACGGTGTTGTTGACGTGCAGCATATTATGAAACAAGTCGATGGGAACCTAGTCAAATCCGACTCGTTTATTCTCACATTCAGTTGCCCGAGACTCCCAGAGCATGTTAAAGCGGGGTTCTTACGTTTGCCAGTAAGGCCATATTTCCCCAACCCAATGCGCTGTTTTAAATGTCAGCGCTTTGGGCATACTACGTTGGGTTGCAATGGGATAGCCACTTGTGGTAAATGTGGTCAGCCTGCCCATGAAGGAGCCGATTGTTCATCGCCTGTGAAGTGCGTGAATTGCTCTGGGAGTCACCCTGTCTGGAGCCGGGTCTGCCCCATCTATCTCGAAGGACGGAAGGTACAGGAGATTAAAACATCTAAGCGCATCCCCTATGGTGAGGCCAAGAAGCTCTTTAAGGCCATGCAACCTCCTGTGTTTACAACATCTTTCGCTTCTGCTCTGAAGAAACCGGTGCAAATGGCCACTGTTGCTACGCAAACGGAGGTTGCTAGTGTTAGCACTAATACCTGCGTTTGCCAATGCACTTGTGCTGCTGCGGTTGTTTTGCAACCCGCGGCTCTCCCTGCAACGTCGGACAAGGCTGTGGTTGCTGACATTGGGGTACTTCCTGCCTCTCCCCCTATGGCGCCTTCTGCCCAGGCGAGTAAAGCTCCACCTGTTGACAAGGCTGTGCATTCTAAGACAAAGACGCCGAAGGTGAAGGTTTTGCCACCTGAGGAGACTAGTCAGGGTCGGTCCGATGACGAGGCCATCGTACTGTCTGACATCTCCCGTGGGTCGTCATCGGAGCTGATGGACATTGATGTCGACCGGGGGCGATCTTCTCGCCCCAGGAATAAATCTCCGGCGGGTACAGGCTCTCCTCCAAAGCACAGAGGAAGGGTGAAAGTTCAGCCACCCTAATCACTAGCTCCCATATTACAGTGGAACCTGAATGGGTTCAGGACGCATGTGGCCGAATTACAACTCCTTGTACGAGAGTGCCCTTTGTGCTTATGTCTCCAAGAGACACATTTTCGGGCCACTGATGCTCCTTCTTTATGGGGCTATACCGTATATCGGAAAGATTATCTGACGGGGCAAAGGGCAAAGGGTGGTGTTGCGGTTTTTGTCCGTGACATGCACCCCTCATCTGAGCTCCCTCTCGTTACAGACTTGCAAGCAGTTGCAGTTGACCTTCTCGTGGGTCGGAGGCTCACAGTCTGTTCAGTCTACTTACCACCTCAGGATGTGATAGACTCTGAGGCTCTCACACACCTTATTAGCCAACTCCCCCGCCCATTTCTTCTGCTGGGGGACTTCAATGCTCATAATGTCTTATGGGGCTCTCCGACTACTTGCCCCAGGGGTCGCATTCTGGAAAGCCTCATGATGTCTGAAGAACTGTGCCTCCTCAACTCTGGTGCTCCCACTCATTTCTGTACTGCTTCCGGGTCGTCATCGGCTATTGACCTTTCCTTTTGCTCTCCAGCACACACGGATTCTGCTCTGTGGGAGGTTGTTGCTGCCCTCCATTCTAGTGACCACTTCCCCCTTTGGATTCGCCTCCTGGATGAGGCTGTGGCATTATCAGTGCCATCTCGGTGGCACCTCTGCAGAGCTGACTGGACACTTTTCAGCCAACTGGCTGTTTTGGAACACCGTGCCAGCGTCCACGAATGGGTAGACCATGTTACAGCCGTGATCTCCCATGCTGCTGAATTGTCCATTCCACGGTCATCCGGTAATCCCAAGAGGCGCCCTGTCCCTTGGTGGACCACTGAGTGCCGCTCCGCCATCCGAGCCCGCCGTGCAGCTCTGCGCTGCTTCAAGTGCCGTCCCTCAGCTGACAATCTTGTGGCCTTTCAGGTGGCAAGGACCAAAGCACGGCACGTGATTAAAGAGAGCAAACGACAGTCATGGCAATTGTTCTTGAACTCCATCTCCCGCTCCACTAATTCTACGAAAGTATGGGAAGCCATCAGGAGGATTTCCGGGAAACGCACCCAACTACCTGTCACGGCATTGCTGCATCAGGGATGTCTCCTCACGGCACCGCCGGAATCTACCGCCACTATTAACTGTGATCCAGAATTCTGCCGCTACCAAACTGCCATCGAGAGGGGTCACTTGGACTTCCGGTCTCCAAATTCTGAACCTTACAACTGCCCCTTCACAATGTGGGAACTGGATTCGGCGCTGTCTGTGGCTCATGATACTGCGCCTGGTCATGATCAAATCCGGTACAGCATGCTGCAGCACTTGTTGCTGTCATCCAAGGAAGTTCTCCTGAGTTGTTTTAATATGATATGGTAAGTGGCACATACCCTGACTCGTGGAGGGAGGCGGTTTTGATTCCTCTCCTCAAACCGGGGAAGGACCGAACGCATCCCAGCAGTTATCGAAGTATTGCTTTGACGAGCTGTGTCGGGAAGACGTTGGAACGCATGGTCAACTGTCGCCTGGTTTGGCTGCTCGAGACCAGGCATCTCCTTAGCCCCTCTCAGTGTGGCTTTCGGCGTTGTCATTCCACTATCGACAACTTGACCCTGCTTGAGGCGGCCATCCAGCAGGCCTTCCTACGTAACCAGCATTGTCTTGGTGTCTTCTTTGACATTCATAAGGCGTATGACACTACTTGGTGCCGCCATATCCTCAATCAACTCCATGAGTGGGGCTTTCGTGGCCGTCTCCCCATCTTCATTCGGTTCTTTCCCACCGCCTCTTTCGTTATAGGGTTGGTAATGTGCTATCTGATTTGTTTGTGCAGGAGAATGGTGTTCCTCAGGGAAGCGTTTTAAGTGTCACCCTCTTTGCCGTCGCCATTAACAGTATCACGTCCACTATCCGGAGTCCTGTCCAATGCTCTTTGTTTGTGGACGATTTTGCTGTTTTCTGTTCTTCCTCCACTCTTGTCACTGTTAGTCGGCAGTTGCAGCTTACGATACAGTGATTGGAGGCATGGACTGCGAAGACGGGTTTTACCTTTTCTGCAGAAAAAAAATGTGTGTGTGTTCATTTTAATCGTTCTCGACGTCTTTTTACCTCCCCTGAATTGCGTCTGAGGGACACTGTGCAGTTCCTGGGCCTCACTTTTGATTCCAAGTTGTCGTGGTTGCCTCACCTTAAAGACCTCAAGGTGCGGGCCCTGAAGGCACTGAATATTTTGAAGTGTCTGAGCCATCGGTCCTGGGGAGCAGATCGGGCGCGTCTGCTGCAGTTCTATAGGGCTTTCGTCCGGTCGCGTCTTGACTATGGTTGCACCGTGTATGGGTCAGCAAGGCCTTCGTATCTGAAGATTCTTGATGCAGTACACCATGAGGCTGGCCACTGGTGCCTTCCGTACCAGTCCCATCCCCAGCCTGTGTGCTGAGGCAGGGGAACCGCCGCTCACCATCCGGCGGCAACTCCTCATGGTGCGACGGGTGTGTCAATTCCTTGCCTGTCCTACCTCCCCTGCGTACTCTACAGTTGCCCGACCGCCTATGGAACGTCACTTTGCCAGTCGTCCCAGGGCAATGAGACCATTTGGGATTCGTGCCAAGCATTTGCTTGAGTCCCTTGGTGTGGAGCATGTGGCCCCCCAACGACAAGGTTTTACTCGCCTGCCTCCCTGGTTGCTCCAGAGGCCCAGCGTCCTTTTAGACTTGTCGGAGTACCGGAGGAGTTGCACTCCTGCGTTTGTTTTTATCTCCTTATTTTCTGATATTTTAAACCAGCATCCCGACCATGTACCAGTATTTACGGATGGCTCTACACAGGGGGACTCTGTTGGTTGTGCTGTTGTTTTCCCTGATCGAGTCGTCAAGTTACGGCTTCCTGCGGCGTTTACCATCTTTGATGCCAAATTGTTTGCGATCTTGTGGGCATTGGAGCAGATGAGGTGTGTTCCCAGTCTTAAGTTCCTCATCTGTTCTGACTCCCTGAGTGCCCTTCAGACCATGCAACACTTGTACCCAGCGGATACGGTCGTCCAGAACATCCATGATGCCCTCCTCCACCTGCAACGGCAGGGGAAGGAGGTGTCCTTCTGCTGGGTGCCGGGGCACGTGGGTATTAGGGGAAACGAACTAGCGGATGTGGCTGCCAAAGATGCATGTTCCCTCCCTCACGTTGTTGAATGTGCCGTCCCCCTCCATGCTGTTACCTCCGTCCTGCGTTTTCGTGTTATGCGTCAGTGGGAAGAGGAGTGGCTGGCAGTCGGTGACAATAAGCTGCGTCTGGTCAAGGCTACCACGCGGCCATGGCGTACGTCCTACCAGTCGTGCAGGTGGGATGAGGTTCTCCTCACTCGCCTCCGCATCGGGCACAGTCCCTTAACGCATGGTTTTTTACTCCGGCGGGAGGACCCCCCAATCTGCAGTTCTTGTTGCGTCCAGATTACTGTCCGCCACATTTTACTTGACTGTCTTTTATTCTCTGACCAGAGGGCGGTGGTTTCCTTGCCACCGGATTTGCCCTCTATTTTACAAGATGACGCAACGACTGTAGTTAAGGTCTTACGGTTTTGTGTCCTGTCCAATTTGTTGCCTCGGATTTTAGGGAGAGGGTTTTAATGTACTGCTGGGTGACTGGCTCACCCAGGTTTTAGGTAAGAGGTCAGCCAGTCACGATTACCTCCTTGTTTCCCTTCCGTTTCTGTTCTCTTTTCCTTGTGTTTCCCTTCCTTTTGAGTGTGTCCCTTCTCCTCTCGTTTTGCCTCTGTGTGTGAGGATTTGGAACTGCGTCAGGTCTGTGTGTTTTAGCCGTTCTCCTTGTTCGCTGTTTGTCTTAGTCCCTTCACTGCATGTGTTCCTGCTTTTATGCGTTTGGGCGCTGATGACCACGCTGTTTAGCGCCCGTAAACTTCAAACACCACCACACCATTAATTCGGTATGTTTTATCATGCTTCTTCCATTATTTGCTTAAAATTCTTGGTTTCTTGTTAGTAGCTGCTTTGTTCTAATTGAAATTTTCTTTTCATTTCTGTTCTCCGTATGTGTGACATCTGTTACTGATTGCTTAAATGTCTTTGCTAAATCATTGCCCCCTTTTGTCCATGACTGTATAACATTATTTTCCAAGGTGCCAAACTTGTTGCTTAACTGACTCTATTCTTCGAAAACAAAATTTCTCATAATCTACATTTCTGACCTGTTGGATTGGTCTGCTTCTTTCTAGCTATATATCGAACTAGTTTACTACCCAGCATAATACACACTGTTGTTGCCATTTGACTAACAAACTTCTGAATCAACAAGTTAAGTGTAGCTTAGTTTGTTTCCTATCTCACATAAAGCTGTGTGTGGTGCAGCACATGCCAAGAATTGCAAGGCTAGACACTTTGACACCACTGAAGCATTGCTCCACCATTTCCTCAACACTGCTCTGTTCTTTCATAAACCTGGTTTACTGGCCATGGCACCTCGTGCAACAAATTATCCTAAACTTGTTTGTAAGAAGTGGACGTGCAGTCTTGCAGAGTTAATCAAGTCTCCCACCTACATTATTTTCAAAGGTCAGGATGATGTGTTAGAGGTAAATAGAGGTAATTTTTGTAACATAAGAATTTCTGTAAGTAGACGTATGTTTTCATGCAAATTCTGTGAATCATGGTGGTGGTTTTGTTTTGAATGTGAGGAATTACTGATTTTTGACAGGACAAATGATTAACATTCAATGTATGATTTCTCAGTTGATACATTTGGATACAGAATAATTCTAATGTGTGTTTAATCCTTCAGAATTTGAAATGTTAAACGGCGACTCCAGTAGGGTTATGGTTGTCAGATGTTGTGAAGAACTGTAAACAAGTATTAAAATGTTATCAGTTAGTATAATGAGTGTGTATCATTAGTAACATGAGTAGTACCGAAGGCTAATATGCTGATTTTTTAATATTCAAGGCATTGTACTATTTAGTAATTTGTGAATGATGAACATGTAGCCATACACACCAATAGACCTCCCTCGGCATCTCTACTCCACAAGCTGCCTTATTATGTGTGGCAGAGGATATTTCTGGTTCCACTATCATTTTTCTCCCGCCCTTGTTCCATTTGTGAGTCATGATGTGAAGAACGACTGATAATAAATCTCAGTATGAGCTCTGCTTCTGCAGTTTTCTCATCACTAATATTTCAGGAGACGTCTGTTAGAGGAAGTGATATGTTGCCCTACCCTTCTTGAAATGTACGCCCTTTAATTTCATTTGTAAACCTCTCTGTTATTGCCTCTCTTGTACTGTCTGGCACTGGAGCTTGTTGAGCATCTCTGTAATGATCTTCTGATTTCTAAGTGATCTTGTGATGTAATGTGGCACACTTCATTGGCTCTTCACTCTCTCTTCTTCTAATCCAACCTGGTAAGGACGCTAGGTTGATGAGCAATGCTCAGGAATTGTCCTTGCAAGTGTTTTATAAACCATTTCTTTCATAGATGAATTAAATTTTCTTAATGGAGAGTCCAGGTTGGAATATCGACAGTATTATGAAAACGATAGATTGCTGTTGGCCATACAGATGATGTACTGATAGGCACAACAAAAAGACTTTTACACATTCAGCTTCTGCTCAAAGCCTTCTTCAGAAAAGAAAACATAAACATAAACACACACACACACACACACACACACATTCAAACAAGCAGACAAACCTCATGCACACATAACCTCTATCTCCATCTGCTGCAGACAGAATGCACGTGTCACAGTGAATGAAAGCAATAATTTGGAGTGGGGCGGGGAAGGGGGAGGGATAGAAAAGCTTGTGGTGGAGGAGACAATCTACTTGGTCCCGGTTTTGAAGCAGCCATTGAAATCAAACATGTTTTGTTCAGCTGCATGTCATGCCACTGGGTTGTCCACTTTGCTCTTAGCCACAGTAGGATGGTGCCGCCTCCCCCCCCCCCCCCCCAGGTCACACACACACACACACACACACACACACACACACACACACACACACACACACACACACACACACACACACACACATTTTACCATTGTACAGGGTGTCCAGAAAGTCTGGGAACACTTTCAATTATTTATTGCACAAGTACTAAACATTGTACAGATGCCATACATATTGCATTTTGAATTGAAACTCTGAAAGTTTTTTTAGAAACATTCGATATGCAAACCATGAGTGACCCGGCAGATGTCAATTTGGTAATTGAATTCTTGCCATATCCATCTCAGCATGACATTGTCGAATGGCAGTCGCTTCCCATATTCTCTCCCGGAGCTGTGCTACATCATGTGGTAGAGGCGGTACATACAGATCTTTAATGTGTCCCCACAGAAAAAAAAAGGTTGCACGAAGTGAGATCTGGTGATCGGGGAGGCGTACACAGAAAGCTCGCTCTGCACCTGAACTCACCATGTTTGCGACTAGCACTGACTATCAGCAAATTACCAAACTACACTGTGGCGGTATACGTGAAGGAAAAGAAAAATAAAAGTTTCTCTTCAAAATGATGTGTATGACATCTGTACAATGTTTGGTTCTTATGCAGTAAATAATTGAAATTGTTCCCGGACTTTATGTACACCCCGTATATTACCTGGTGCCAAGTGTGAAAGTAATTATATTTACGAAACTTTGAAGTGAACTTGTAAGTGATGAGTAGCAGATGATTTTCTTCATAAGAGAACATTTAGAATTTTGTAACTGCATCACTTTGCCGTTTGCTAGCATATAAAAGACAAATACATAACAGTTTTAATGTGTTTATGTTACAGTTAAGTCACCGCTGCAACGTAGCAACTCACATGCAATGCATCAAGTTTCACACTTAAAATGTAATATAACCCACTTTACAATGGGATTTGTTTACCGAAACACATTGTGCATATGACAAATGAAATAAATCTGGTGAATAGCGCTGCAGTGTGTGACAAGTACTGGATAAAAAATATGAAAAGCAACATAGAAAACACTACCTGTTTATGCAATATACTATGATTGTATGCAGTTGGTTTCTAAATTTTTCATTATGTGGCATGGCAATGCACAGAAAATCAATTACTGCTATTTAATACAAAAAAAAAAAAAAAAAAAAAAAAAAAAGGTACCCTTATAACAAAATATGGATATTCTATGTGTCCATGTGTGACTTTGGTAATTCCAATGTGACATTTAAGGTTTAGTAGCAACAGTGAACAGCAGACTTGAGACAGCACTTCTATTCACCACTAAATGAGTGCAGATAAGCTCATAGTCTTTTGTGTGTGCGCACAAAAAACGCATATTCTCTAAATTAGTGCACTAAATCTCAGGTCTGCTTTGCCTTTTATTTTCAAAATTGACAAAAGTCTCAAATCTGAAATATAAATAACTTACCTGGTAAATATTTCTCACATAAAGTCCTCATGCATGGTACATCTTCTTTCGAGAATTGGTATTTTGTGATTTTGCAGCATATCTTTTGCAAAAACTTGAACATTACTTTTCCTGAAACTGTGTTTGTATTGTTTCTGTCATTAAGCACAATGTAAGCTTTCAACAATGGGTAACTGATTCTTCAAGCATAATTCATGGTGAAATAGTTCACCGGTGAACAGCCAGATGTGAATGTGCAATGGGCACAGTATTTTGACAATCAGCCTAATTGCCATCGTTGGGTGTGCTGATAGTGAACTGACTGCTTAGGGACTGGTGCGGTGCTCTTCCACATCGTGTTGACACATTGCTCTAGCCACAGTTCGTGACCAAGGATGCATCCTGGTGGAATCTCTGCTGTTGCTCCACTTTCCACCAAAATCAGTTCATTGTGAGATATCTCCTTCGTCTTCTTAATCAGTGGGTTCTCAGCTCTTACTAAAGACTGGTCAGCAGTTCCCATACCCAATCTCAATAATCCTTTAATGACACAGTTCCATAAGTTAGAAGTCTGTGTAGTATGATGATCATAATACATTCCATACGATTCCGATAGGCAATGTTCTGCAACTGCTGACTTGTTATGCTGCTGCAATGTGGTGTTCTATTAGTGTTCTCATCAACCATGTTCAGCAGTATGCATCATCTTACCTATGTACACTGATCAGCCAGAACATTATGACCGCCGACCTACTGTTGATATAAACTCATCCAGGCGATAGCAGCATCACCTGGCGCAGAATGACTGCTAGTCAGACACTTGCACGGTACAAATATTGTCAGTGATCGTACTGTCTATGTGTAGAATGGGAATGCACGCGATCTATCCAAGTTATATCCAGGGCAGATTGTGATGGCCTGGAGGCTTGGTACAAGCATTTTGAAAACTGCACGACTTGTTGAATGTTCGAGGACTGCTGTGGTAAGTTTCTTAAACACGTGGCAAAACCAAGGTGAAAACACGTCCAGGCGTCATAGGGTTTGGCGGCCACCCATCATTACAGATGTCAGACTTCGTAGGCTGGGCATACTGGTTGGTTAGTTTGGGGGTGGGACAGTAGTGCCACAGGGAAGTGTGATAGGACCGCTCTTATTTTCGATATGCATAAATGATTTGGCAGACGAGGTGAGCATCAGTCTGCTGTTTGCTGATGACACTGTGGAGTATGGGAAGGTGTCATTGTTGAGTAATTGTAGGAGGATATAAGATGAGAAAATTTATAGTTGGTGTGATGAATGGCAGCTAGTTCCAAATGTAGGAAAATGTAAGTTAATGTAGATGAGTAAGAGAAACACTCCCGTATTGTTCAGATACAGCATTAGCACTGTGCTGCTAACATGGTCACTTCAATTAAATATTTATCTGTAATGTTGCAAAGTGATATGAGATGGAATGCGGACATAAGGACTGCAGTAGAAGGCAATGGTCGATTATGATTTATTAGAAGAATTTTAGGAAAGTGTGGTTCATCTGTAAAGAAGACTGCATATAGAACAGAAGTATGACCCATACTTGGGTACTACTTGAATCTTTGGGATGCCCATTAGGTCAGATTAAAGGAAGGCATCAAAGCAATTCAGACCAGGATGCTAGATTTGTTACTGGTAGGTTCGATCAGCATGTGAATATCACAGAGAGTCCCTGGTGGGAAGACTATTTTCTTTTCACAGAATACTATCAAGAAAATGTAGAGAATCAGCATTTGGAACTGACTGCAGATTGATTCTACTGCCGCTGACGCACATTTCGTATAAGGACCATAAAGATCAGGTAAGAGAAATTAGGGCTCGTTCAGAGGCTTATAGATAGTCGTTTTTCCCTCATCACATTTAATAGTGGAACAGCTAAGGAAATGACCAGTAGCTACTCACCATATGGAGTAGGTATGTAGATGTACATCCATATTTGCATATTTGGTACCACTACACAATGCAGATAGAACCAACAAGATAGTAGAAGCAGAACTGAACTATATGCATGCATTCCAGGAAGACTTCTGGTTGGGTAGCTGACTGGAATAGGTGAATCGATAGAAATCGAATGATGTTGACATGCAGTGATTGCTTGCTAGTCGCTAACAATAACATTATGTTTAAGGCCTCGCTAAAAATAACATTATGTTTAACGCCAGTAACATTATGTTTAAGGCCACTATCTCTACAAAACCAAAGGCAAAAGGGTGAATTAATGATAGCTGAAATGTTGAGTGTAATTGAGTTTGAAATCAACTTATTTGATGATGTATTTGATACGTTTAATTGTGTTGTCTTATGGCTGAACAGTAGCAACTGCAAATTGATAGGCCATACTGGTCAACATGTTACAATTTTTATCAGTTTTCAGTTACTCCCATCCTGTTCACTTAGATACATTTTTTTACAAAGTAGCATTTATTAGGTAGTTTGCATTTTAAGCTGGAATTTGCACAGATATTAGCATTTATCACAAATGTGAATTTTTCAGGTCCATAGTTAAAGCATATTGATGTACCAGTTAAGACATTATTTGAGCATGTGAATGTATGTTTAACTTTCTTTCTTTATTACAGACATTATTATTTAATTTGTGTAATATATCCTGTGTCTACCGTAACTCGTTCTGTTTTTTTGAAAGTAAAACTAATGGTAACCCAAAGGTTGGTATGAATATTACTATTCGGGAGGATGACGGATCAATCCCGCGTCCGGCCATCCTGATTTAGGTTTTCCGTGATTTCGCTAAATCACTCCAGGCCAATGCCGGGATAGTTTCTCTGAAAGGGCACGGCCGACTTCCTTCCCCATCCTTCCCTAATTTGGTGAGACCGATGACCACGCTGTCTGGTCTCCTTCCCCAAAACAACCAACCAATGAATATTACAGCGCTTTGCTATCCATTATGATTCATTAGAGATTGTCTCCCTATTACATTTTCTACGAACAGTACTTGGTGATATGAAAAGTACAGTTGAATTTTGGTAACAACAAACCAGACTTAGTATTGGTTTCGGGAATAAGAAGTACAGAGCTTTAAAAAAGGGAATGTTTGAATGGGAAAAACAAATTTAACCGTAATATTCTTGAAATATGTGATGTGATTTATCTGTGATGTTGCATTTTTCAGTATTTATTTAAACTATACTCGTAATAGAATTTGTTCTGAACTTGGAATTTGTATTTTCTACAGAGGGAGGTCTGGACATATTGGCAATGTGAGCGATCGCCAAGGACAGTCCTGACCAGTGATGGCCCAAAAAATATTACAACAGAGTCGGGAAGCTGAGTCTGCACTAGCTGATGCCTTGGTAAGTGTCCCATTGTTATTTTGAGTGTATTGTGTCACTATTTTTTTCTTTTTTTGTGTGTACACCTGTGTAACATAAATATATGTGCTAAGTCTGACAGTAGTTCATAGACATGTAACTCTTTCTTTAGATTACATTTATAGAAATGGAGAAGGGCCAGAACATTCAGATGACTACTTGTGATCTGAATACTATGTTTACTTGTCGGTATAAAAATTTCCTTTTTGAAACATGCTGAGTAAAAATCAAAGCATAATTTTGCATGAATATTTTTTTATAAGCCTTAAGGCTACATATATTTTTTTGGCAACACATGTAACTACAAGGAAACTGAACATACAGTTTTCAGCATTATGAAAACTGGCATGAAATACACAGAAATAAAAGCAATTCATTCTCTTCGGTTTCACTCTTACTGTTCGTATTCTTGTAAGTCACAAATTTACAAAAAAATTATTTTTGAAATTGACATTTTGCAGGTAAGGTAACTTAGTATTATTGTTTTACCAAATTTCTAGAATAACTAATGAAAATGTAGAGGTAACAACTCACCAAATAGTAGAAGCGTTAATTGTCTTTCATGCATTCTAAGAGTGTTACAGTAGAACCCTCATATATCTTAACTCATCACACACTATGACAGTTATATGTCATGTTGCATATCTTCAGGGAGAAGGAAGGTCAAAAGTGAAAGATTGAGACATGCAGTAGTACGGAAAAATGTATATAGGAGGTGCTGGCAGATACAAAGTTTGACAGTTAGTCCTCTAAAGCAGTGAACATAGTGGTGAACCTGAGAAGTTAGAGAACATTACTAAACTGGAGAAAAGAGAGAATTTTTTTTGTGTGTGTGGAGTTCTAAAATAAATGTGACTGGAAAACACTCTGAGAATGTAATGTTGATGAGACTAAAATTATATAAATAATTTGACAGGGTCCAGAAGAATAGAGGCCAGAGCGATGTAGTGAGAATGTCATGTTGATGACTAAACTAAATGATTTGACAGGGTCCAGGAAAATGGAGGTCAGAGAAATGTGGTGAGAGCTGTGCAGTTGAAATGGGAAATAACAAATATAATGTTGTTCAGATAGTTAAGGGTAAAGGAAAACCTAATTTTGAAGGGGACTGGAATTTGACAGTAGTAAAGAGTAGAGAAGGGGAAAAAAAAAAAAGATGAATATGTACTGGGAAAAGGAATGAAAGAGTAAGGCACCTGGTAAAATTTTGGACAGAGCATAATTTAATCATTCTTAACACTTGGTTTAAGAATCTTAAGGTTCAAACGTAGTATGTGTTCCAAAATCCTACTGCAAATCAACATTAGTGATATGGGTCTGTAATTCACTGGATTACTCATACTCTTACTCCAGTATTGGTGTGATATTTGCAACTTTCCAGTCTGTAGGTTAGGATATTTTGGCAAGTGAGTGGTTGTATATGATTGTTAAGCATGGGGCTATTATATCAGCATACTCTAATTGGTATATAGTCTGGACTGGAGGACTTTATTAAGTGATTTAGCTTTTTTTGCTACACTGATGATATGGACATCTAAGTTACTCATGTTGGCAGGAGCTCTTGATTCGAATTCTGGAAAACTTATGTTATCTTCTTTGGTAAAGGAATTTCAGAAAACTGTATTTTAACTCCATCTTACTGGCACTGTCATTGACAACATGACCTTCACTATCATGCATTGAAGGTGTTGATAGTGTCTTGCCGCTGGTGTACCTCCAGTATGACCAGAGTCTCTCTGGATTTTCTACCACATGTCAAAACAGAGTTTTGTTGTGAAAACTATTAAAATCGCCTTGCATTGAAGCTCACCCTAAATTTAAAGCTTCTGTAAAACATCACCAACCTTGGAGATTTTGCATTCTTTTAAATTTGGGATGCTTTTTTGTTGCTTGTGCAACAGTGTTGTGACCTGTTTTGTGTATTATTGGAATTTATTTCCATCTGCTATTAATTTGTATGGTGTAAATCTCTCTGTTGCTTTGATACTATTCCTTCGAATATAAGCTACATGTGGTCTACACTTTCATAGTTAGTTCATCGGGAATGGAGGCTGTCCCTTAGGAAAGCGTTGGGGTGAATTTTATCTGCTTTTTTAAATAGGTATATTTTGTGTTTATTCTTGTTAGGTTTGGGTGTTGCGGTATTCAGTCTCGCTACAACGACCTTGCATTCACTGTACCATGAATTCATCACAATGCTCCCAGTTTGATCAGGGTTATTTGTTGCTAAGATGTCGAGTGTGTTTTCACCTCCATTCTCACTTTTAGTGGGCTCCTGAACTAATTGTTCAAAATAATTTTTGAACAAACAATTTAGTACAGTTTCGGCCGATGTTTTATATCTGCCACTGACTTCAAATATGTTATTTTGCCAACATATTGAGGCTAGACAGAAGTCACCAACAAGTATAATTGTATGAGTGGGGTACCTGTTCGAAAGAAGACTGCTTTGAACTGTTCAGCAGCTGTATCATCTGACTTTGGAGGTCAGTAAAGGAACCAATTATTAATTTATTCTAGTTGTTGAGTATAACCTCTACATATACTAACTCACAGGAACTATCTACTTCGTTGTTGTTGTTGTGGTCTTCAGTCCTGGTTTGATGCAGCTCTCCATGCTACTTTATCCTGTGCAAGCTTCTTCATCTCCCAGTACCTACTGCAGCCTACATCCTTCTGAATCTGCTTAGTGTATTCATCTCTTGGTCTCCCTCTACGATTTTTACCCTCCACGCTGCCCTCCCATTACTAAATTGGTGATCCCTTGATGCCTCAGAACATGTCCTACCAGCCGATCCCTTCTTCTGGTCAAGTTGTGCCACAAACTCCTCTTCTCCCCAATTCTATTCAGTACCTCCTCATTAGTTATGTGATCTACCCATCTAATCTTCAGCATTCTTCTGTAGCACCACATTTTGAAAGCTTCTATTCTCTTCTTGCCCAAACTTCGTTAGACTACTTCTAACAGTAACGACATGCCACCACCAACTGTATTTAAATGTATCCTCTCTGAACAACGTCAGGTCCTTTGTAATAATTTTGGCTAAATTTTTCTGTTGTTTACCTAGAACGAATTGTGCTTCAGTGCTTTCTAGCCCCTGGTTCTTTTGTTCTTTCCCAACACAACTACGACAATTTACTAATATAATACCTACGGTTCCTATGTCAACCCTTGTTCTGTGCCTGGCCATCACTCTTCAAAATTGAAACTTATTTTGTCTTTCCCTGAGGCCCTCTAACCTAAAAAATCACCCAGTCCCATCCACATGCGTGCACCCCCCCTCCTCCCCACTCAACACTTTCTGTGTTCAGTGGATCTCTGACCTGCCCACCACCCTGTGGCGCAACTCGAGGATCCTCCAGTCTACACGGTTACAGAACTGTTGGAGCCTCTGATTCAGACCCTTCACTCAGCTCTGTATCAAAGGTCTATAATTGAAGGTCCACAGTCAACCCTGTAGATGCTACAAATGGTGATCTCTGCCATCATCTTGCAAGCAAGACCGGCAGTCTGTACCAGTTCTTCTAGCCACCTGAAACCAGAGAGAATCTCTTCTGATCCAAAGCAACATACATTGTTGGTACGTACATGAGCCACCACCTACATCCTGTACTTTTTGTGGCATTCAGAAGGACCCATGCCATCTCTTGGGTGACTCCGCCAAGTATGCACACAGAGTGCACACTGGATTTCTTCCCATCCTTGGTAGCCATGTCCCTAATGGGTGCCATTACATGCCTAACATTAGAGCTTCCAGTGGCTGTTGATCCTACCCTCTGCAACCTTGCAGGTTGAGAGGCTTCCTCTAGAACAGGGGAAGCAACTAAGTGTGGCTCAGGATGTGTATCAGCCGTAGATAGTGCCGTGATCCTGTTCGCCAGACAAAGCAGAGAGGTATTTTGATCAGTCTCCCCTCCCATCTCAGAAAGTGTTTCATGGCCTGTCACACCTTGGGATGACCTCCCTTCAGCCACTGGTGAGGCGTCAACCTCAGTGTGGGCAATAACACAGCAATCAACAGTAGTGGACCAGTCGAGGGACACATGGAATGTGCTCGTCTGACCTGCTGCAAGAACACAAAGACTGCCTCATTGTCATCCTAACCAATACTTCTAAGAAATTCTCAATACAGTTAAAGTCAATAAATACTGTGTGTACCAAACTACTCTGGTCCATCGCTTTCAGTATGTCATGTGCAAAATATGTTTGTTAGTTTTACATGACCAATGGTTTTCAGAATGTACGCTGGTTGGCAGATGAAGTCATTCTCTTTGAAGTACCTCATTATGTTTAAGCTCAGACTGTCCTACAGCAGATGGATGTCAATGAAACTGAACAGTAGTTTTGTGCATCACTTCTGCCGCTCATCTTGTTGATGTGCATGACGTGTGTTTTCTTCCAGCCACTGGGCACAGTCGTCATCCCCCCTCCTGCAGATTCATGATACATTATGCTTAAAAGAGGGACTGACTCAGCCACGGAATTCTTCATAGAATTTTATAAGGAATCTATTGGGTCCTGGAACTTCATTCAATAGTTAAGAAACATTTGGAAACAAGAGTTCCACATTTCTGCTTTTGGTGTACTACCCTCTATTTCAGTTCCTGTATCATCCATGAGTTCCTGGACACTAACTATGGTGCTGCTTATAACCTTTACATATGATCAGAATTGCATTGGATTTTTCAAGATTCTGTAGCGATAGTCATGGAAGTTTTCCCTCATAGGAAAACAAGGAAATGTGCTTTATTCAGCATCCGTCTGTCTGTAGCCTAACATTCTGTTTTACATCTGCTATTCAACAAATATAGATCTACATCTATGAACATAATCTGCATGATACTGTATGATGTACTTTCCATTCCACTCGCAAATAGAGCAAGGGAAAAACGACTATCTATGTGCCAAGTAGCATATGTTTCTGTAGGTTTACATAAATTGTATACCATGAAGGATCTCCTCCATCACATGCTGTTGTACTATTTGTTGCCATGAGATGTAATATACTTCCCTCATTGAGCGGGCTTCTGTAGTACTTGTTCCAAATAATTTTCAGAGAAAGCAATTAGTATTGTTTCAAAGTTTCTCTGTCATGTCAACCCCTTACAAAATTGTAATTTTCCCAACTGATTGCTGGATGATTAAAGTCTCCTGCTATGATTACTGTGTGACTGGGAAATATATGTAATACAGAGGTGAGGGGATGGTTCTGATGGGCAACAGAGCAACTCCTAAGCTTACACTCACCCTTGAATCTGACTCTTGCCCACACCATCTTGAATGCAGCGTCAGTTTTTATCTCAGTGAAATTTCTTGTCTACTGTGATGAATACACCACCTCATTTTACCACTAACCTATCCTTTCGATATACACTTTGATTTACCCTGAAACTCATACTGCTGTGCAATTACACCTGATCACTAAGATTGTAATTGTCTTTTTCTGAGGGGGGGGGGGGGGGGGGCATTTCTTCAGATCTTAGACTAAAACTTCAAGGCCTCCTATAGCTATCATTATCTTAAACTGGATCAGTAATCAAATTGAAATAATAATAATAATAATAGTAATAGTAGTTAACAATAGCTTGTGTGCACCCTGCACCCAATCAGCAACTTGTGTAGCAGCCTCTGATGTGTAGCACACCCCTTATCAATTTAGTAAAACTCTACAGTTCTCAATCTGCTGGCCCAAGTGTTGGAAGTCTCAGCCTAACTTGTTGCATAACCATTGAAATCTCTGGTTCAACCCTAGCACTCAGCTAAGAATCAGATGGCAGCAATCAGTTCTGAGGGCAGCACTGCATATTGTGAAAGTCATTGCAGTTCCATGAACAGGATGTGTCTTCTCACTTGTATCTGCTGGTCGCTAGAATAATCAAAGTACAACCTTGGAATTGACAAGTAATGATAGATTCAGTATTCCCTGGAAAGGAGACAGTATCCCTAGGAGAGGATAGTGCATAAGGCACTTTGGTGAATCTTGTATGTTTCTCTCTCTCTGTCAGAAGCCAACCCAGAAAACCCCTTAAAGCAGCTTCCAGTCAATTGACAGCAGTTAGAACAATTTCCATATGTTTAGAAATATTAACTGGCTGAGCCTGGGCCTGTTAATAGCATTTACTATGGGGCTGCAGTGTCTCTCTTGCAATATTTTTTTTCTGTTTAGCAAATAAATTACTTAAAATTAGGGGTGCAGCTTCACTTTTAACTTTTGGATCTGTTGCACTTCAAAAATTAGAAGTTCTGTTTAAGAACTGAAGTGTTTTCAGCCAGTATTTGATTTGTTTTATGATGATAAAGAAATTGTAATCAAATTTTCTGATTCTTTCAAGCTGTTGGAACTTTCTGTCTCAAACTTCTGTTTTGTCAAAATTATGCTCACTAATCAACCCATATAACAAGGTTTGAAAAAAGCCGACCTTTATGACTGCTACAGGCAGTATGTACTGTTATTGAGAGGAAAACTGAATGGAATGCAATTTGATATTTATAGTAGCAGAAAAAAGTATAAACATATTCAAATTACGTAAGTACCTACACTCCAAGTAAGAAACTAAATGCTTCCGATAAAATCTGTAGAATGCACAACTGTAGCTTGCAGCTATTGATATACTATGAAATATGTTGTACACCTCACTCAAACTTCTAAAATTCCTCAAAACAGGTTCTTTAATTAAAATAGATGTAAAGTGAAATTATGAGTGTTCAAGTTAGGATGCTACTACCAAAGTTTATAGAATGCTTAAAGTGTAGTTTACAACCAATGAATTACATATTCTGATATAAACAGTTATAGTTAGTGTGGTTAAGGCATTAACACCATGTTCGGTTTGTACCTAAAATGTTAGGCTCTTGATATTCGAAGCAAACTTATCTGCCACACGTGATCTCATCACAAAGAAAAACTAGAAGTGGGTTTAAATATATTGAAGAAGATAAAGTGGTGACTGTAAATTTATTTACTGCAACAACCTAATGAGGTTTTGGAAAGAATCCACATAATGAGGAAAGAGAGAGACCTACGTCAGACAACGTGTGTGTCTGTCATCAGGGAAACCAAACCTAAATATTTTGTGACACTCCTAAAATGAGCTGTTGTCATCTTACAGCCCTTGTCTAGTCTTGTGCGATTCCTTTCTCTTTACAAAAGTAAACAAAATGTTCAGCCGACATGGTTTTGACCCTCTCAAAAGTGATGGTGTTTGCTTGGATAAAAATGTCTAGGTTAATATCTTAGGAAGGTATATTGTGATTTTGAGAGGACCAGTAAGGACCAGTAAACATATGTGAAGGAGAGGACTTTATGGTTTGCTGTTAAGGTTTTGGAGAACCAGTAATTTGCATTACTTTCTCAGAACATTCATTGTAATTGTTGTTTTAATTGTTGTACATTTAAGTGTTAAAATACTTTATATGGCTATTCTTACATCAGCAACTTTCTTACTTCCAAACAGACATTCGACTCAGTTGATGGAAATGAAGTTGGCAGCTGAGTACCACTCAGCCGCAAGGCATATAGATCATTTGACAATCATTCAGATGACAGTGAGACATCCAGTGTGTGTTCAGAGCGATCTCTTGATTGCTACAGGAGGTCTGGTGATGTAAGTTTTATATTTTTCTGCTCGTCTTTCGTAGCATTTGAAGGAAAATGTCTGTTTCAATTGTCAGCTTTAAAGAATTATGAAGAGTAACCTTTTAGTAGTACCAGTATTTATAAAATATATTCAAAATATTCTGTACTTAATTATTGTATGAGAGTTCAGTGAGAGTGGGAAAAGGGAGAACAGGATGACTAACACAGAAAAATGATCTAAAGCTAGGAAGTGGAGTATCTCCATTGCTTTTCATTGTGATGTTGGATAATATATGTAATGTCACAAGTGACAATAGGGATAGGAGAGAGAATAATAACAAAATTGTTTGCTGAAAATTTAATGGTTCTGGGGACCAATTAGAAGGAATTGCAGAAGCAAGTATACCACCCATCTGCAGGAGACTGTACTTTAACTATGTAAAACGTAGAAACTTGGGCTTATATCACTATCTATTATCATTTTTATAGTACCACTACCCTAGAGTCAGTTGCTTCACTCTGAAAGTGGCCATTTGTCTATGGCAACCATCCTAAGTTGACTGGGGTTGCCTACACCCAAGGGTGTCAAGTTAGATTGAGTCTGTGAAATTTAAATGTATTTTATTTCAAGTATGTACACTTTGTTTTATCATGTCTTCCCCCCTTTTTTTCTTTACAATAGATGTTCTGTTCTAATAATGAAATGGTGTGTAATTTGCAAACTCAACATATATGTGATAGGTTACTTGAAGTGTACAAAAATCATTAATCTGTGACGGCTCTAAGCACTATGGGACTTACATTAATCTGTGATGAGTGTGCATGTTAAAGCTATGCAAATTTGACTGAAATTCTTTCATTTCATTATAATGAACAGGTTTCTTCTATTTTCTAATCAAAATCACTTGAATATTGTTCTTAAACAATAAAAATTTTGCTTATTTTGATGGTAACAGATTTTTCACTTTTCACTATAGGCCTACCTTCATTTTTCAGAATAAATATGCTTCTTTAGGTAGTTGATAGTGACTGGGCCAAACATCTCACGAAATAAGCATCAAACGAAAAAAACTACAAAGAACGAAACTTGTCTAGCTTGAAGGGGGAAACCAGATGGCGCTATGGTTGGCCCGCTGCATGGTGCTGCCATAGGTAAAACGGATATCAACTGCATTTTTTTAAATAGGAGCCCCCATTTTTTATTACATATTCGTGTAAACGTAAAGAAATATGAATGTTTTAGTTGGACCACTTTTTTTAGCTTTGTGATAGATGGTGCTGTAATAGTCACAAACGTAAAAGTACTTGGTACCATGTAACATTCCGCCAATGCGGACGGTATTTGCTTCATGATACATTACCCGTGTTATAATGGACTGTTTACCAATTGCGGAAAACGTCGATATTGTGTTGATGTATGGTTATTGTGATCAAAATGCCCAACGGGCGTGTGCTATGTATGCTGCTCGGTATCCTGGACGACATCATCGAAATGTCCTGACCGTTCGCTGGATAGTTACGTTATTTAAGGAAACAGGAAGTGTTTAGCCACATGTGAAACATCAACCACGACCTGCAACAAATGATGATGCCCAAATAGGTGTTTTAGCTGCTGTCATGGCTAATCCATACATCAGTAGCAGACAAATTGTGTGAGAATCGGGAATCTCAAAAACATTGGTGTTGAGAATGCTACATCAACATTGATTGCACCCATACCATATTTCTATACACCAGGAATTGCATGGTGATGACTTTGAACGTCGTGTACAGTTCTTCCACTGGCCACAAGAGAAATTACGGGACGATGACAGATTTTTTGCACGCGTTCTATTTAGCGACAAAGCGTCATTCACCAACAGCGGTAATGTAAACTGGCATAATATGCACTACTGAGCAACAGAAAATCCACGATGGCTATGACAAGTGGAACATCAGCGATCTTGGCGGGTTTGTGTATGGTGCGGTATTATTGGAGGAAGGATAATTGGCCCCCATTTTATCGATGGCAATCTAAATAGTGCAATGTATGCTTATTTCCTACGTAATGTTCTACCGATGTTTCTACAAGATGTTTCACTGCATGACAGATTGGCTATGTACTTCCAACATGATGGATGTCCAGCACGTAGCTCATGTGCGGTTGAAGTGGTACTGAATAGCATATTTCATGACAGGTGGATTGGTTGTCGAAGCACCTTACCATGGCCCGCATGTTCACCAGATCTGATGTCCCCAGATTTCTTTCTGTGGGGGAAGTTGAAGGATATTTGCTATCGTGATCCACCGACAATGCCTGACAACATGCATCAGCACATTGTCAATGCATGTGCGAACATTACGGAAGGCATACTACTCGCTGTAGAGAGGAATGTCTTTACATGTATTGCCAAATGCATTGAGGTTGACGGACATCATTTTGAACATTTATTGCATTAATGTGGTATGTACAGGTAATCACGCTGTAACAGCATGCGTTCTCAGAAATGATAAGTTCACAAAGGTACATGTATCACATTGGAACAACCGAAATAAAATGTTCAATTGTACCTATGTTCTGTATTTTAATTTAAAAAACCTACCTGTTACCAACTGTTCGTCTAAAATTGTGAGCCATATGTTTGTGACTCTTACAGCACCATCTATCACAAAGCGAAAAAAGTGGTCCAACTAAAACATTCATATTTCCTTACGTACTACACAAATATGTAATAAGAAATGGGGTTTCCTATTTAAAAAATGCAGTTTGATATCCATTTGACCTATGGCAGCGCCATCTAGCAGGCCAACCATCTGGTTTCCCCATTCAGTTTTGTTCTTTGTAGTTTTTTCATTTGACACTTATTTCGTGATATATTTGGCCCCGGTCATGATCAATGGACCACCCTGTATATCTCTAACTTCAGGAAATTCAGTTAAATTTTTGGCCATTTATATGATTTTTTTAAAAGAACCTTTAATGTTTTCAATTTTATGTTTTTTGAATATTTTTTTTCTTATTTTTTGATTATATAACCCGTATAACTTCAGAAAGTGAGTTTTTGAGCAGCTATAAAAGTTTTCAAGTGAAGTTGTTCAGTAGATTATTTGTTATAACAGTTTTTGTCACTGGAGTGCGATCCTCCCACCCACTACCTCCATGCCCCAATGTGTCAAGCATGTTGCTCCATAAAAGTGTGTCAAGTAAGGGTTACAATAATTAAATTGATTTTTTTACTTTTTTCTGTTCTTTTTATGATACAAGGTATATATATGAGTAGAAAACTGTAGACAGTAGGGTTTAATTGTGCTCTCTACAGAAATCTAATTTGTTTTTGTTTTTGGAGTAATTGGGTCGAGGTGAGCTTCGAGGTGTGATATAGATCCAGTTTTTACCACCATAAACAGTTTGTTAACATTGTAGTTTCATCATCATTTTGACACTACTTTTTTTTATTATTTTTTGTTTATAGTATCACCTTTTCGTACTCAGTGTCACGAGACACTTAACAGGGTTGTATCTTTCATCATAATACACTACCACTACACCACCAGCAGTGTCACTGCCATTAATCATTACTGTTTTGAAGGTATTTGTAATGATCAGATTTATAACATTGAACACAATTGAATTAATTTAAATTTGTTGATCATCACACTTTTGAATAGTACTTGTGGAACTGTTGTCCCAAACATTTGATGTGCTGTCATGTGAGTAGCTGACATTCCCTTTGATGGGTGTTTATGCCTGTAAAATCTCTCTTCTTACACATCAGTCTCCTCCTCTTCTCACTGTGTAACTGCTCTTCTAGGTAATAAAGACTTTTTATATTCTCCTGCCATATATTTGCTCATTATTTGCACATAATCATGTCCCCACAAATGTACTTTGTAAGTGGTTTCCCAAATATTATGTTTGAAATTTTTATATATGGTGACTCTTTTCTTGTGAACAAGTGTTTTCTGTTGCCCTACAAGTTCTTTCTCATTAACTTTGATTTTGCTTATTTCTCATTTTGATTTCGTATTAAGCATCTAGTACTGTTGTTTAGCAATCACATCCTTTGATTTCATATATTTCCTTATTTCATTGATGACTGCCTATATTTCATCAGTAATTCGTGTCTAAGCCACCTCTGCCTTTAATGTTTCTATGCTTGCCTTACCAGTCTTTATAATTCAACTAGCTGAGTACTTGGCATTGCCTGCATACCCCATCTCTCTATCCACCTAATCCTACCCCCCTCTCTGCCCATCTACTCCTTCCTCCTATCTCTGTCCATCTGCTACCCCCCCTCTTCTGTCCATCTCCCCCCCTCTTCTGTCCGTCTCCTCCCCCCCTTCTGTTCGTCTCCTCCCCCTCTCTTCATCCGTCTCCTCCCCCTCTTGTGTCCGTCTCCTCCCCCTCTTGTGTCCATCTCCTCCCCCCTCTTGTGTCCGTCTCCTCCCCCCTCTTGTGTCCATCTCCCCCCCTCTTGTGTCCGTCTCCTCCCCCCTCTTCTGTCCGTCTCCTCCCCCCTCTTCTGTCCGTCTCCTCCCCCCCTCTTCTGTCCGTCTCCTCACCCCTCTTCTGTCCGTCTCCTCCCCCCTCTTCTGTCTGTCTCCTCCCCCCTCTTCAATCCGTCTCCTCCCCCCCTCTTCTGTCCGTCTCCTCCCCCCTCTTCTGTCCGTCTCCTGCCCCCTCTTCTGTCCGTCTCCTCCCCCCTCTTCTGTCCGTCTCCTCCCCCCTCTTCTGTCCGTCTCCTCCCCCCTCTTCTGTCCGCCTCCTCCCTCCCTATTCTGTCCGCCGCCTCCCCCCTCTTCTGTCCGCCTCCTCCCCCCTCTTCTGTCCGCCTCCTCCACCCTCTTCTGTCTGCCTCCTCCCCCCTCTTCTTTCCGCCTCCTCCCCCCACTTCTGTTCGCCTCCTCCCCCCCTCTTCTGTCCGCCTCCTCCCCCCTCTTCTGTCCGTCTCCTCCCCCCTCTTCTGTCCGTCTCCTCCCCCCTCTTCTGTCCGTCTCCTCCCCCCTCTTCTGTCCGTCTCCTCCCCCCCTCTTCTGTCCGTCTCCTCCCCCCTCTTCTGTCCGTCTCCTCCCCCGCTCTTCTGTCCGTTTCCTCCCCCACTCTTCTGTCTGTCTCCTCCCCCCCTCTTCTGTCCATCTCCTCCCCCCCTCTTCTGTCTGTGTGCTACTCCCCCCCTCTGTCTGTGTGCTCCTCCCCCCCTCTGTCTGTGTGCTCCCCCCCCTCTGTCTGTGTGCTCCTCCCCCCCTCTGTCGGTCTGCCCCCCCCCCCCCTGTCTGCTTCTCTCCCATTTCATTCCATTTCTTCTTCTCCCTGTGTTTGTCTGTCTGCGTCCCCCCCTCCCCTCCCCCGTATCTCCTACTCAATATCTGTCCACCACCTCCGCTTTCCTTTCCCTGTTCATCTCCTTGTCTGCCATCTTTCTGTTCATTTCTTCTTCCCCCCTCTCTCAATACCTATATCTTCCTCCCTCAGTTTCTGTCCCTCTCCTCGTCTTTCCTTTCTCTGTCCATCCCCCCCCCCCCTTGCCCTGCCTTCCATTTTTTACATTCCCTTATCTCTGTCCATCTCCTCCACTCCTCATATCTCTCCATGGTATCACCCTCTTGTTAATAGGAGGCTGGTGGATTTTACTCCCACAGTATCTCTTTCTAGATTGTAATTAATTTGTGTACCAAATTTGGTTGAAATTGTTCCAGGGGTTTAGAATGAGCCTTTTACCTGTAGCATTGCCCACATATGCACATATTAAATATGTTTAACATATATTTAATGTAATTTACATGTATTTATACACATATTTCACTTGTATCTGTAGAGAATTTCACCCTGCAGGTCCATTTTCATGCAGCTCAATAAATAGTGTCCAAGAATTTGTCTCCCTTAACTCTCATCATCATTAATATTTTTACATTATTACCATATGTATTGTTTTACAAGTAACATGCTGAGAACATGTTTGTAGAACCATCTTCCATGGCGCACAGTTTTTTTAAATCCATTGATGATGCCACAACTTTAAGTGGCACAATTTTAAAATTTGACAAAAATAATAAAAAAGACCCATTTTGAGTATACTTGTGTAATTAATTGTCTCAAAATAAACATGAACTTAATGTGTTTCTCACTGGGACATGGAGACAAAATATTATAATGTGTTTTAACATGTTACAGTTGGTATGCTTTTTTGTTTCTTTTCCCTGTAGAACATATCGGACATCATAAACAACTGTGCCAGCACACACAGGAATGAGTGTAAGGATGGGCTGGTCTCATTACAAGCATATTTCCAAAATGAAAACAGACTGAGACGCGTTGAACTCGAATGAGTAACTGAAATTTTTACCAAAATGTTCATGGACTCCCATACAAAAGTAAGTTTAGACATATTAATATTTAACTTTGTCTTTCTTTTCAACAATAAAGGTTGATTTAAATTTTATTTTATTTAGACTTAGATTTGATGTTTTGAACAAATGTATTTTTTTTTGTATCCATGTTCAATTCAAAACACTTTGTTTATACGAACTGCTTTCATTTAAGTTGTATTTATGAACTGAGTTAGATTGCATCTTGTGTGTATTGTCAGGTGACAGGAATAATGTCCCTTGACACTACCCACACTTCGAGTGCATTATGTGTGTGTGTGTGTGTGGGGGGGGGGGGGGGGGACACTCAGCACTAGTCAGAGCCTAGGAGTTTGTAAATATTGCCATAGGGCACTGCCATAAAGATCCAATCTCATCTACAATGAGGAGCCAATCTCATTAATGTACAATGCTATTTCGAGGAAGAAAGGGATAATGATGGACCACTCACACTGTCTTCGGAAGTCATAGAATGAGTAGCAGCTGCTCTGAAAACTGAAGCGACCTCTGTAAGGATAAAAATGAGGGAGAGAGTACTGGAGATCTGGAGGAACCAACTGCTGCTATTTTGACTCCATGGTAGAGCATGCTGCTAAAACAGTAGAACTGGATAATGTTAAGGAGGGTGCACTTCAGGGACCTGTGAGAGTATTACATGCAGAAAGAATATCCCACCCAGAAGAAGCTGCTTCTCTCACTACAAGGCAGAGAGTTGAGTTGTTTTCCAGAGAAAAAACTCAGCCTTTTAGTGATACTAAAAAAGTTAAGTTTTTCGTGAAACATTTTCTGCATGAACCGAAGGATATCATTGTGTGGAGAGGCCATTTTTGAGGAAAATAGCCTAGTGCAGACATTAAAAAATCATTTGATTGGACAAAATGTTGGTAAGTGCTGGTCGTTCCCTACTGACTGTGTGGAATTATGACATCACATGAGGAACGATGAAAGCTCCAGTTGGAAAAGGCAGTCAGCTCAATCTTTTACATGCTGGAGCAATTGGTGGGTTTGTTCCAAATGCTTTTTTTATGCTCCACAGTTGTTTACATTAAAGAAATCGGGGGACTATCGCATATAAATGTCGGTAAAAAAAAATTTAGAGAGTGGTTCTTCCAAAAATAAGAACTCCCTGTAATATAATGCACCATACCACTTCGTGCAGATAAGTAGAGCCCCTACATGCTGCAGCATCAGGAAGAGTGACATTATGGATGGGCTAGGAAGAACTGCAAAGATTCATTTGATAGGGAAATGAAGAAGTCAGAACTGCTGCCATTCTTGAAAGAGCATAAATCACATAATACCGTTTATGAAATTGACAAAATTACTGAATACAATGGTCATATGTTCCAACTTCCACCTTAGTAATGGCGTTTCAATGCAAATAGAACTCGTGTCACCTCAGTTGAAATCATATGTTGCAGACTGAAATAAAACTCTTAAAATTAATAGATGTTGGATTTTCTGTGTGTGAAGTATTGGGCAGTATGACGATCATAAAGTGAAACAATACTGTCTAACATACGTGGTACATCTGGGAAGAGGCATGACAACAAGAAGGTGCTCTGTAACAAATAGTGGAAGAGGTTATAATAAGATTAGGGGATGATAGCAGCAGCAGTGAAGATGGTGACAATGACATAGGAGATGTGGATAATGATGACACTCTTTGAAGACTGTGGAGAGTGCCCTTTTACATAGCTGCAGGTAAGAGATGAATCTATGCATTAAAATATGCATTCAAATACTGAAACATTGTAATCTTTACTTTTCCACAGCATATATTTCCAAACTTTCTCTTTATAACTACAAAGAGAGTATGTTTTGATCCTCTGAGGTTATTAGCATTTTTTCTTTCACACTTCACTAGTATGGTATTGAAACAAACCTATAATTATCTGGTGTGATATTCAGTCAGACGACTGACATGGTGTAACAACAAACAGCCGCATAGTAGCATTGGCAACATTGCCGTTGGCTGTCACAGATTTTCTTTCAGTGACCCAATTATACCTCTACAGTTCCCAAGCAGTCTTACCTCAATTTATGGTGGAGAGTACTTTGGTATCACTATAATTTGCATACTTTCATGTTCCATTTGCAAATTATGCACAAATGGATGATTATTGGTAAGCCTCTGTATGAGTTTGCATTTCTCCGCCATTCCTGGCACAGTCATTTTGCGGGGTGTGTGTGTGTGTGTGTGTGTGTGTGTGTGTGTGTGTGTGTGTGTGAGAGAGAGAGAGAGAGAGAGAGAGAGAGAGAGAGAAGAAAAGAAAAGAAATGACACACACATTCTTACTTTTCAAACTCATACACACACAACCATTGTCATCTCTAGGCTCTAAGGCATGATTGCAATTGGGTCTGATATGAGCATCGATCTTTGGCGAGGTTGGTTGTTAGGATACAGAAGCGACATGAGGCAGGGAGGCGAGAGAGAGCAGGGTAGTGTCTAGTGGTGGGGAAGATGCTAGTGCTGCTGCCAGTGTGGGAGCATGTGAGGACATGGTGGTGTAGAATAGTGAGCTGCTATTTGCACTGTTGCGAGTTTGCGCTGGGGGAAGGGGGGGGGGGGGGGCAGAAAAGGAGAAAGGATTATGTAGGTGAACTGGTGGATAGAAGGCTTCATTGGGAATAAGGAAGGGGCTAGTCAGGTGGACAACAAGGACTAATGAAGGCCGAGTCCAGGGAACGAAGGAATTAGTGTTGTCGCACAGATGACAAAATGGTAGATATCGAAATAGACGACAGAGGGATAGAGAAACAATTAAAATCGCTCAAAAGAGGAAAGGCCTCTGGACCTGATGGGATACCAGTTCAATTTTACACAGAGTACGCGAAGGAACTTGCCCCCCTTCTTGCAGCGGTGTACCGTAGGTCTCTAGAAGAGCGTAGCGTTCCAAAGGATTGGAAAAGGGCACAGGTCATCCCCGTTTTCAAGAAGGGACGTCGAACAGATGTGCAGAACTATAGACCTATATCTCTAACGTCGATCAGTTGTAGAATTTTGGAACACGTATTGTGTTCGAGTATAATGACTTTTCTGGAGACTAGAAATCTACTCTGTAGGAATCAGCATGGGTTTCGAAAAAGACGGTCATGTGAAACCCAGCTCGCGCTATTCGTCCACGAGACTCAGAGGGCCATAGACACGGGTTCACAGGTAGATGCCGTGTTTCTTGACTTCCGCAAGGCGTTCGATACAGTTCCCCACAGTCGTTTATTGAACAAAGTAAGAGCATATGGACTATCAGACCAATTGTGTGATTGGATTGAGGAGTTCCTAGATAACAGGACGCAGCATGTTATTCTCAATGGAGAGAAGTCTTCCGAAGTAAGAGTAATTTCAGGTGTGCCGCAGGGGAGTGTCATAGGACCGTTGCTATTCACAATATACATAAATGACCTGGTGGATGACATCGGAAGTTCACTGAGGCTTTTTGCAGATGATGCTGTGGTGTATCGAGAGGTTGTAACAATGGAAAATTGTACCGAAATGCAGGAGGATCTGCAGCGAATTGACGCATGGTGCAGGGAATGGCAACTGAATCTCAATGTAGACAAGTGTAATGTGCTGCGAATACACAGAAAGATAGATCCTTTATCATTTAGCTACAAAATAGCAGGTCAGCAACTGGAAGCAGTTAATACCATAAATTATCTGGGAGTACGCATTAGGAGTGATTTAAAATGGAATGATCATATAATGTTGATTGTCGGTAAAGCAGATGCCAGACTGAGATTCATTGGAAGAATCCTAAGGAAATGCAATCCGAAAACAAAGGAAGTAGGTTACAGTACGCTTGTTCGCCCACTGCTTGAATACTGCTCAGCAGTGTGGGATCCGTACCAGATAGGGTTGATACAAGACATAGAGAAGATCCAACGGAGAGCAGCGCGCTTCGTTACAGGATCATTTAGTAATCGCGAAAGCGTTACGGAGATGATAGATAAACTCCAGTGGAAGACTCTGCAGGAGAGACGCTCAGTAGCTCGGTACGGGCTTTTGTCAAAGTTTCGAGAACATACCTTCACCGAAGAGTCAAGCAGTATATTGCTCCCTCCTACGTATATCTCGCGAAGAGACCATGAGGATAAAATCAGAGAGATTAGAGCCCACACAGAGGCATACCGACAATCCTTCTTTCCACGAACAATACGAGACTGGAATAGAAGGGAGAACCGATAGAGGTACTGAAGGTACCCTCCGCCACACACCGTCAGGTGGCTTGCGGAGTATGGATGTAGATGTAGATGTATATGGAGGGGGACTGCTCATCATTACAGAGAAACAAACAAATGAACACTCTCACCCTTCCCTACTACTGGGTTCCACCCAGAACTGGAGCTAATGAATCTGTTCTCCACCAAGATTTTGCATACTTCTTGTCACACTCTGAAGTGATAACCCCTCCCACTGTCTGATATTCCAACATGCACACAATGGACACAACATCCTTTTCTTCCCAACTCCACTCTTGCTCCCAATCCCTCTCTATCAGGCTCATATCCTTTCAATAAACTTGCATCCAAAACCTATTCCTTACATCCTCCTCCCACCACCTATTCCAGTCCTGTCACAGGCATCTCCTACCCCATCAGCAGCATGGCCACTTTTGGAAGCAGCTGTACAATCTATGAACTTAGCTGGAACCACTGTGTCACATTCTGTGTGGGTATGATCACCAACTAGCTGTCTGTCTAATTGAATGGCCACTGCCAAACTGTGGTCTAGAGACAGCTGGACCACCTAGTTGCTGAGCATGCTGTCCAACACATTGTGCTTGATCTCAGCGACTGCTTTGCAGTCTCTGACTTGTGGATTCTTCCCACCGACACCAGCTTTTGTGAATTGCACACATGAGAACTCTCCGTGCAACATATCCTCCGTCGTGCCGTTGACCTTCACTAATCCCTTTCCCTGCATCTGTCTATCCTTTTCCCAGCTCCCACTCCAGCCCTGCACACACCTTACATCCTCGCAGAACGTCTGTATAGACCTTTCCCCTTCTCTACTTTTCTCCCCCCCCCCCCCCCTTTCTCCCTCCTCAAGCACAATTTCCTGATGCGGCACCTAGTAGCCCACTATCCTGTCCCTACATGCTGCCACAGGCAGCACTAACACCTTCCTCAATACGTAACGTGCTATCCCTCCCCCTCACTGCTCCACACCTCTTTTGTACCCACAACTACCTACCACAACAAATATGCAATAAGGAAAACGTGGTTCCACCATGGACAAACACAGTTTCTCTTGTCTTACTAGCCAAGCGTGTTTCGGAGTTGTTTTCCTATCTTCAGTTGGTTTTATTTATTATCTTATTATTACATATTTGTACTCACAAGTCTCTTTGGTATTTGTAGTACAGCTATAATTATTGGCTTCCATTATGTCATTTTTTGTAGATCTTGTGTTTTCGTGCTTCTGCAGGATGTCTAACTGAAGATGGACAAACTTCACTGAAACGTGGTAGTAAAACAAGAAAAATTGTGTTTGCTGAAGGCAGAACCAAATTTCTCTCATTATATATTAGGAAGCAAGTGCAGACAAAGAAAGAGATTCAACCACAAAATGATCACCACACACATTCCTTTGTCATTTATTTACTAGCTTATTGACTATTTCTTATCACTCTGTTGACAGTTTTCATTTTATCAATTATTTGTTTCTGTTCTGTGTATAATCTTTTGTACTGATATTCTCAAACTGTGCTTTGAATTTTGCAGGTCTTCAGTATGTTTCTGGATACTCTAAATGAACTAATTCTAGCACATAAAGATGATTTACATGATTGGATATACATTCTGCTTACACGTCTCATGAATAAACTTGGTGGAGATTTGCTGGGTTCAATCCAAAATAAAATACACAAGTCATTATCTATTGTAAGGTAAGTGTTATATATTTTAAATTTGCAAAATGTGTTATCTGTTCTGTGTTGAAGTAGGTATTCGGATTTGAGTTTTACATTACTACACAACTTAACAAATTCTGTTGATGTAAGACAATAGTAGCTTTCATATTTTTGCACTTTCATATTCAGAGCCAGCTGGGGAATCTTAGCAGCAGAAAACAAGAAAGAGGTGCAACTACTCATTTGAACTATGAAGGGGAGCTTTATATTGATGCCCCCCCCCCCCCCCCCAACTGTAGCAGTACACAGTTTTATTAAATGTTTTATCTGTGTTTTTAGTCACGCGTTCTCTCCCTCCCTCCCTCCATAATCATCTACAACTATATTTAGTTTGAAAATTTTCCATTATAATATTTTTAAGATGCACATGCAAATTGCCAAAGTGGTGTCAAAGTTTTAAATCTCATTTGGCTGCGTGTGCTGCTGTTTTCTAAGTTTGCTTAATATTTCTAATAATATTGTTTTTATATTTTCTTGCTTTATCCTGTAGGGAATCATTTCCACTGGAACTCCAAATGAATGCAATTATAAGGTTCCTGGTTGATCAGACTCAAACACCCAATTCTAAATTTAAAGTAGCTGTTCTTCAATACTTGGCCCAGCTTGCATCCTATATGGATGCCTCATCCTTTAACCCAGGTGCCCGAGAAGCAGCTGCAGCTTTAGCAAAAGTAATCAGTTGGACAAATGATCAGAAATCAGCTGAAATCAGAAAAGCCGCTCAGAACGCTCTAATTGCATTATTCAACCTGAATACACCTCAGGTGACAATGATTTTGTCATCACTGTCTCCAGATTACCAGGTAAGCATACATTATCAGGAAACACTTTCACTTATACATTGTTTAATTATGTGTAGCTTGAAACTTCACGTAGATTAGCTTGTGTGGTAATTAATAGTGATAATGTTAAGATTTAGGACACTCGATGTTGAGCTGATTATTACTGCAATTCTGTTCAAATTCTGCCTGTGTATGTATAGCATTATGACAAACATTTATACTTGATGCACACTATTTCTGCTATGCTGTGAGCATTGTTTGACTTTTTTTTCCCACTGAGATGACTGTTGTTGTTGTTGTTGTTGTCTTCAGTCCTGAGACTGGTTTGATGCAGCTCTCCATGCTACTCTATCCTGTGCAAGCTTCTTCATCTCCCAGTACCTACTGCAACCTACATCCTTCTGAATCTGCTTAGTGTATTCATCTCTTGGTCTCCCCCTACGATTTTTACCCTCCACGCTGCCCTCCAATACTAAATTGGTGATCCCTTGATGCCTCAGAACATGTCCTACCAACCGATCCCTTCTTCTGGTCAAGTTGTGCCACAAACTTCTCTTCTCCCCAATCCTATTCAATACTTCCTCATTAGTTATGTGATCTACCCATCTAATCTTCAGCATTCTTCTGTAGCACCACATTTTGAAAGCTTCTATTCTCTTCTTGTCCAAACTATTTACCATCCATGTTTCACTTCCATACATGGCTACACTCCATACAAATACTTTCAGAAATGACTTCCTGACACTTAAATCTATACTCGATGTTAACAAATTTCTCTTCTTCAGAAACGCTTTCCTTGCCATTGCCAGTCTACATTTTATATCCTCTCTACTTTGACCATCATCAGTTATTTTGCTCCCCAAATAGCAAAACTCCTTTACTACTTTAAGTGTCTCATTTCCTAATCTAATTCCCTCAGCATCACCCGACTTAATTCGACTACATTCCATTATCCTCGTTTTGCTTTTGTTGATGTTCATCTTATATCCTCCCTTCAAGATACCATCCATTCTGTTCAACTGCTCTTCTAAGTCCTTTGCTGTCTCTGACAGAATTACAATGTCATCGGCGAACCTCAAAGTTTTTATTTCTTCTCCATGGATTTTAATACCTACTCCGAATTTTTCTTTTGTTTCCTTTACTGCTTGCTCAATATACAGATTGAATAACATCGGGGAGAGGCTACAACCCTGTCTTACTCCCTTCCCAACCACTGCTTCCCTTTCATGTCCCTCGACTCTTATAACTGCCATCTGGTTTCTGTACAAATTGTAAATAGCCTTTCACTCCCTGTATTTTACCCCTGTCACCTTTAGAATTTGAAAGAGAGTATTCCAGTCAACATTGTCAAAAGCTTTCTCTAAGTCTATAAATGCTAGAAACGTAGGTTTGCCTTTCCTTAATCTTTCTTCTAAGACAAGTCGTAAGGTCAGTATTGCCTCACGTGTTCCAGTATTTCTACGGAATCCAAACTGATCTTCCCCGAGGTCGGCTTCTACTAGTTTTTCCATTCGTCTGTAAATAATTCGTGTTAGTATTTTGCAGCTGTCGCTTATTAAACTGATTGTTCGGTAATTTTCACATCTGTCAACACCTGCTTTCTTTGGGATTGGAATTATTATATTCTTCTTGAAGTCTGAGGGTATTTCACCTGTTTCATACATCTTGCTCACCAGATGGTAGAGTTTTGTCAGGACTGGCTCTCCCAAGGCCGTCAGTAGTTCCAATGGAATGTTGTCTACTCTGGGGGCCTTGTTTCGACTCAGGTCTTTCAGTGCTCTGTCAAACTCTTCACGCAGTATCGTATCTCCCATTTCATCTTCATCTACATCCTCTTCCATTTCCATAATATTGTCCTCAAGTACATCGCCCTTGTATAGACCCTCTATATACTCCTTCCACCTTTCTGCTTTCCCTTCTTTGCTTAGAACTGGGTTTCCATCTGAGCTCTTGATGTTCATACAAGTGGTTCTCTTATCTCCAAAGGTCTCTTTAATTTTCCTGTAGGCAGTATCTATCTTACCCCTAGTGAGATAAGCCTCTACATCCTTACATTTGTCCTCTAGCCATCCCTGCTTAGCCATTTTGCACTTCCTGTCGATCTCATTTTTGAGACGTTTGTATTCCTTTTTGCCTCCTTCATTTACTGCATTTTTATATTTTCTCCTTTCATCAATTAAATTCAATATTTCTTCTGTTACCCAAGGATTTCTACTAGCCCTCGTCTTTTTACCTACTTGATCCTCTGCTGCCTTCACTACTTCATCCCTCAAAGCTACCCATTCCTCTTCTACTGTATTTCTTTCCCCCATCCCTGTCAATTGTTCCCTTATGCTCTCCCTGAAACTCTGTACAACCTCTGGTTCTTTCAGTTTATCCAGGTCCCATCTCCTTAAATTCCCACCTTTTTGCAGTTTCTTCAGTTTTAATCTACAGGTCATAACCAATAGATTGTGGTCAGAGTCCACATCTACCCCTGGAAATGTCTTACAATTTAAAACCTGGTTCCTAAATCTCTGTCTTACCATTATATAATCTATCTGATACCTTTTAGTATCTCCAGGGTTCTTCCATGTGTACAACCTTCTATCATGATTCTTAAACCAAGTGTTAGCTATGATTAAGTTGTGCTCTGTGCAAAATTCTACCAGGCGGCTTCCTCTTTCATTTCTTAGCCCCAATCCATATTCACCTACTACGTTTCCGTCTCTCCCTTTTCCTACACTCGAATTCCAGTCACCCATGACTATTAAATTTTCGTCTCCCTTCACTATCTGAATAATTTCTTTTATTTCATCATACATTTCTTCAATTTCTTCGTCATCTGCAGAGCTAGTTGGCATATAAACTTGTACTACTGTAGTAGGTGAGGGCTTCGTATCTTTCTTGGCCACAATAATGCGCTCACTATGCTGTTTGTAGTAGCTTACCAGCATTCCTATTTTCCTATTCATTATTAAACCTACTCCTGCATTACCCCTATTTGACTTTGTGTTTATAACCTTGTAGTCACCTGACCAGAAGTCTTGTTCCTCCTGCCACCGAACTTCACTAATTCCCACTATATCTAACTTCAACCTATCCATTTCTCTTTTTAAATTTTCTAACCTACCTGCCCGATTAAGGGATCTGACATTCCACGCTCCGATCCGTAGAACGCCAGTTTTCTTTCTCCTGATAACGACATCCTCCTGAGTAGTCCCCGCCCGGAGATCCGAATGGGGGACTATTTTACCTCCGGAATATTTTACCCAAGAGGACGCTATCATCATTTAATCATACAGTAAAGCTGCATGCCCTCGGGAAAAATTACGGCGGTAGTTTCCCCTTGCTTTCAGCCGTTCGCAGTACCAGCACAGCAAGGCCGTTTTGGTTATTGTTACAAGGCCAGATCAGTCAATCATCCAGACTGTTGCCCTTGCAACTACTGAAAAGGCTGCTGCCCCTCTTCAGGAACCACACGTTTGTCTGGCCTCTCAACAGATACCCCTCCGTTGTGGTTGTTCCTACAGTACGGCTATCTGTATCGCTGAGGCACGCAAGCCTCCCCACCAACGGCAAGGTCCATGGTTCATGGGGGGGACTGAGATGACTATTTTTGTGAAAACCATCAGTGAACATTGTGTTAATACATTGCCAGTATAATAATGTCATGTGACGAGGGCCTCCCGTCGGGTAGACTGTTCGCCTGGTGCAAGTCTTTCGAGTTGATGCCACTTCAGCGACTTGCGTGTCGATGTGGATGAAATAATGATGATGATTAGGACAACACAACACCCGGTCCCTGAGCGGAGAAAACCTCCGACCCAGCCGGGAATCGAACCCGGACCCTTTGGATTGACATTCTGTCGCACTGACCACTCAGCTACCGGGGGCGGACATTGCCAGTTATTGTACTTTCTGTAATTTTGTGTTGTATGAAACATCTTGATTCCTGCAGTGATTCAAGCAACAATGTAGAAATCTTTTTTACCATTACATTTATATTTGGCAAGCCACAAATCATGCATGGCAGGTTTTACTTATCACTAGTATCACTAGTATCACTTCCACCTGCCCCACCTTGTTCACAATCAAGTTTAATATGATGTGGGAGAAGAATGAGACCCCCACCACTTGTCTGTTACCTCCAGTAATTGTTTGTTGCTGACTCCAGTGACAATGTCGAAGTCAAAGCTCAGTGTTCTGCTCTCCCGGCCTTTTTTGTCAGCTCTCCTGACCTTGGAGCCACTACTTCTCACTCCAGTAGCTCCTCAGTTGGTATCATGAAGCTGAGTGCTCCCCATTTCAGTCCTCATACTAAGGAAAAATCCCAGCAGTACCAGAAATTGAACCCAAGTTGTCCACATAGCAGCCAGAGCTATCGAGATAGACACCAGGGCAATATGATCAACACAGTTTATAGTAGAATGTTACGAGAATTTTCTAGAAAAACACATTACACAAAATTATTTTGTTCCATAGTTAAAGAGGTTCAGAAAGATGGAGACAAGTTCTTTACTAAAGGCAGTAATCTCTAAGTTCATTACTATTGATCAAACGCAGTCCTAAGAAATCAAACCAAAATTATGCCATTTATTACATAATGATATTACACATGTACACAATTTATACCTGAGAAGAACAGTGTTGTGTTTTATGCAAAACTTTAACATTTTTTGCTCATCTCTCATTTTTTTGTTTCTTTTCATTTCCCCCTCCCTCCACCAAATAATTGTATTTTTTCCCATTAAATAGTGAAATATTGCTGAAATGTTCAATCTAATTTGTAATCAACTGTCCTTAACTGTCGTTGAATCCTATGTTCTACACTCCTGCTTGAAAATATAATACATATAAATTAAACAGTGGCCAATATGTGCTTCAACAATTGGTCAGTTTTGTATCCTCATGTTTCTGGCCTCACACCTTAATGTGGTCTTTGAACTTTGTTTGGATTAGAATACAGTGTGCAATTAAATGGTTTGCTAGTGTATCAATTGTCATGTGAGTGAGCTATGAAGTAGTAGACAGTTCATTCAAGTCCATCACATGAAATGTGTAATAGAAGTAAAACTCAGTCACTAACAGTATCATCACTGTTGTTATCAGTAGTAGTAGTATAACTTTTAGTTGTAGTGGTGGTGGTGGTTCTGGTTGTAGTTGGAGGAGGATAAAGAGAGTTGTAGAACTAGAGAGATTAAATTTGAATCATGTGAGAAATGTTAATGTAAGTACACTTTGACAATAGCAAAATCAAATGCATTTAATTGTACAGGAAACAGCAGCAAGCCTTGTAAATAGCCATGTAAGGCGCAGTAGCACGGGAAGTTCGCCCCCATCACCATCACCACATGTTCAGTCTCCAGCAACTCCACAGTCTAGGCCTTCTCTGGAGATGGATGAGGGAAGTCTCAATCCAGAAGAAGTGTACAGGTAACTAGAACCTCTTTTGTTGACATTTCTTTGTTCTGAGTCTATGAAGCCTTAATTATTATTTATTTATTCAAATCAGAAACAAAACCATACATGGTTATTACCATTAAAAACAAATGAAAGAATAACTGCTCTTTAGTTTCACTCAGACTCTCAAACAGATCTTCTTCCATGCAAGGTGCAGGCCACAGTTGGTAATCCAGTAGATGCTCCAAGTTCTGTGGTAATTGCAAAAGGTAGAAAAGGAAAAAGATGGTGCATGGCTAGCCCACCATTCGTAGCTATAAATGCCTAATTTTGATTGAAAACATTGCTGGCCAGAGTGACCTTACAGTTCTAGGCGCTACAGTCTGGAACCGAGCGACCGCTACGGTCGCAGGTTCGAATCCTGCCTCGGGCATGGATGTGTGTGCTGTCCTTAGGTTAGTTAGGTTTAATTAGTTTGAAGTTCTAGGCGACTGATGACCTCAGAAGTTAAGTCGCATAGTGCTCAGAGCAATTTGATTGAAAACATTGTGTGTTGATTGACCAGTACCATGTAAAGCAGCTTGTGTGCTTTGAATTAGAAATGAACAAGATTTTGAGAAGTGCTATGAGAGATCTACAGAAAAGTAAATGACTGAAAAACCCCTAAACTTTTGGCAAGAACTTTCAACAATACTTGCTTTTGATTTATTCCTTTATTTTCTCATTCATTTCAGTACTCCCTCTTCGTCTTTACTCCTCTTCATTGAGTTTCATTTTTAATGTGTGAATAATAACCACTGGTTTTGTTTCTTCTGTGATATTCATAGTGCTTAACAGAAATAAGCAAATTTTTCAATTTTACCTGTAGTCTTCAGAATGTATTTTTATGATACTAGTAATAACAAATCTCTGTGGCGAGTGTCCATTGAGATGAAGCATTGTGTAAATTAAAACTGTTTTCTGGGCTAGAAATACATTTCCACATTTCACATAATGTAGCACTACTACACAAGATGTTGCATTGTTATGTAAGAACTTCGTAAAGTTTGTTCAACATGTCATCCCACACTAAGACCATTGCGAAACAAGAGTGGCACATTGTCAGAACAGAATTCAGGTCCCAGTTTTCCTGCAGACGCGGTTGCGCTACGTTACGAATAACAGATGTAACATACTGTGTGAGTGAAATAGCACGGTAACTGGAGACGTCCTCCAAAGTTGAAGTACATGCAACAGTAAGATCGTTGCAGGCAAAACATGTACTTCTCGTAATTCCCAAAGTGATAATTCACCACTCACCCAATGTACAAAATACTCTGGCCCATTCTTATGACACAGCTACTCTTAACCCTGGCCACATGTGTCATACTCTTGTGGAAGACAAAATTTCTAAATATGTCCAGTGCACCACAGCACATCGTATTCAAGACCTATCACCTGTGAAAGCAGTCATGTTATTTACTGCTCCATTGTAACTTTTATGTGGATATGATTACCTACCAGTTATCTACCCGAATGAATGGCCACTGTGAAAATGTGTCCAAGAGCAGAGTTAACCACCCAGTTGTGGAACACACTGCTGAGCACAACATGCTCGATGTCAGTGGCTGCTGAACAATCCATGTCCCTCCTCCCCCAATGTCAGCTTCTCTGTACTGCATAGACAGACAATGTCCTTATACATCCTTCTATCCTTCAGTCCTCTTGGCTTATCCTGTCATGTTACTGCACCTCCCTCCCAGCTGTCAGCCACCCTCACCACCAACCCTTCCTCCTCTTCCCCACCAACCCTTCCCCCTCTCCACCTTCTTTTTCCCTTTCCTTACTAGACCTGATACAACCCCTTGCCCAAGTCGAGCTGCAGTGCCAGTACATGTAGTTGGGCGGTACAGTATACACCTGCAGGTGTATGTATATGTGTATTCTGCACTAGTTAGCTTTGTAGACAGACATCGTCCAAGCTCAGCAACATTGTTAGTCTTGTTTTTGTGCCTTCAATCACTCGACACCAGAACTATACGGTGAGATGTTAGCTTTACCCATTTCAGTATTTATATTGCACCAAGAAATTTCCGTTACATGTAGCACAAGTTTAAAACATTTGAGTGGAATGTAGTTCAAACTCCTTTTTGGTTATTCTGATTTGGATTTCTTGTAAATCTCTTGCGGCAGAGGATTTTAACCTAATTGGTCCTGCTCTTTCCCACCCACACCTGGAGGGGTTTGAAATTTTGTAACCCTATTTAAAATGCAGTGCAGTATCACATGTCAGTGTAAAATACATTTAAGACTACAGATTCAAAACGATTCACAAAATCAAATTTTTCATTTCCTATTTTTCTAGGAATCTGTATCTGAATGTCTTCAGAGCTGAAAATCACAGTTTATGAACATTTCAAAATAAATTTATTGCCTTTTGGCTTTCTCTGTTACTTGTCCTTGGAGTTACATACAAATATTTTTAGAGTTCAGAGATCAAGTATAAACAGTGTTACAAGCTTTTCACTTTGACATTGGTTCTTACAGGTAACCAGAATGAATTGGTGTGAACAATTTCAAATTATTGTGAAGCTAAATTCAAACTTACAGATGATCATGTCTGTTTTCAGAACAGACTCCCCCCACCCTCCCACCCCCTTACAGTCATCCCAATGTTGGTAAATATAATAGTTAGTCATTATGAAAGTTCTGTTTAAAGTATTACAGTATCTTTTAAATACATTTTGTGACAACCCAAAGAAGAATTGTAATTCTGCATTGCATGAATGTCCCTGAGACATAGAACTGATACAATCCATCCAAAAGATATTGGGAAGCAGAACTGTCATTCAGCAGTTCTGTTGATGAATTAGGCACATTTTGCAAATTTTTGTGAGCAGAGGAAAAATATTATTTTAAAAATGAAGCATTCAGCAGCTATGTTTCAGCCCAAAGTGAAAATCAAACTATAATGGTGTACTCTGAGGTGACAGAAGTCATGGGATAGCGATATGCACATATATATATGCACATGGCAGTAGTGTTGGGTCCACGAGGTACGGAGGTATGGCGGTAGTATCGGGTCCACAGGGTAGGAAAGGGCTGTGTATTGACAGAGGTGTCTTTTGCATCCAGATGATTTATGTGGAAATGTTTCTGAATGTGACTGTGGCCTCATGATGGGAATTGACAGACTGTGAGCGCCAAATGGTAGTTGGAGTTAGATGTCCTGGGGCATTCCATTTTGGAAATCATTAGCAAATTCACTATTCAAAGATCCACAGTGTTAAGAGGGTGCTGAGCAGCAGTGTTTGTGTAGAGTTGTCAGTGCTGACAGGCAAGCAACACTGCAAGAAATAACCACAGAAATCAATGTGGGACATACGATGAACGTGTCCATTAAGACAGCACAACAAAATTTGGCATTAATGGGCTAAGGCAGCAGACAACTGATTAGAGTGCCTTTGCTAGCAGCACGTCATCACAATCATCGTGTCTTCTGGACTCGTGACCATTCCAGTTGGGCCCTAGATTATTGGAAAACAGTGACCTGATTAGATGAGTCTCAATTTCAGCTGATGAAAGCCGATTGTAGGGTTTGAGTGTGACAGAGACCCAGCAAAGCTATGGACCTGTATTGTCAACAAGGCCCTACAAGGTTGCTTTGTAATGAGGTGGGCTATGCGTACATGGAATGGACTGGGTCCTCCAGTCCAACTGAACCAATAATTGACAGGGAATGGTTGTGTTACGAGACTATTTGCAGTCGCCCATGGGCTTGATGTTCCGAAACAACAATGAAATTTTCATGGTTGACAGTGCGCCATGACGCCAGGCCACAGTTGTTTGTTCTTGGTTTGAAGAACAGTCTGGAAAATTTGAGCGAATGATTCGGCCAACCAGATAGCCTGACACGAATCCCATTGAGCATTTATGGAACATAATCAGCAAATCAGTTCATGCACAGAATCCTGCAGTGGCGACATTTTCGCAATTATAAATGGCTATAGAGGCAGCATGGCTCAGTATTTCTGCAGGGGATTTCCAACAACCTGCAGGTCGAGTTGCTGCACTACAACAGGCAAAAAAAAAAAAAAAAAAGGCCCAATACGATATTAGAAAGTATCCCACTACTTTTGTCACCTCAATTTAATATCAAGTTCCAGAGTTTTCAACTGGGTGAGCTTGTCAAATAAGTGCTGGAAATAGCTGTATTTTGCCCAGATACATTTATATGTGTGATATCTACTAACTAATGTGTGTTGCACAAACTGATTGTTGTGATCATATCAGTGAAAACAAGTTTATTACTCTCTTTTTGTTCGGGAGGACGACGGTTCAATCCCGTCTCCGGCCATCCTGATTTAGGTTTTCCGTGATTTCCCTAAATCGCTACAGGCAAATGCCGGGATGGTTCCTTTGACAGGGCACGGCCGATTTCCTTCCCTATCCTTCCCTCACCCGAGCTTGCACTCCGTCTCTAATGACCTCGTTGTCGACGGGACGTTAAACACTAATATCCTCCTCCTCTCTTTTTGTCACTATTCAAAAGATCCAATTTTTTACCGTGTGTAATCGTTAGTATGAATATTGACAACCATATATTGAAATTTCATTTCCTCTGTTGTGTCTTCAGTCTTCTTACGAAGCAGACATGCTTTACCTTTTGTGTGGGATGTTTGTTACAGTTATTTACTGACATGCATTGGGGTGTTTTTCCGCTCTTCCAGAGAATCTTTTAAGTGTAGCTTTTGAAATCCCTAGATGGTTATGCAATGTCTATAGAACATTTTCCATAGAAATTGGAAGGTAGTACTTACATACATGCAGGAAGATAAGAGCTAAAACTAGCAGTGTTTCGCAAGTGTTGACCATTTTGTATAGATTAACTAAAACGAGAACCAGTTTGGCACAGGTGTCACTGTTCCGGAGTGTACATGTCCATGTGTAAATTTGTGTGTTCTTCATTGACTCACAAACCACTGATGTGGGTGATGGCAATAGTATTACCTAATTGACCCTGTAGGTTAGTTTCCACACATTTGCATCAGTTGGAAACAGCACACACTGGGAATACAATGGTTTGTAAAGTACTATGTGTTGTGTTCCTACCATGACTGAAAGCAGTTTTCATGGCTATAGGGTGGACACTAATACTGGCAGTTATTAGAACCAGGAAGAACAGATAAGCAGTCGATATCATCCTTTTTAGACAGAGGTGACATCATTTAGTTCCAGTATGATGAACGTAGAGGATTTATGGGCAAAGTTTAAACGGATTGTAAATTACACTGTGGAGAAATGTGTGCCGAGTAAATGGATTAAGCAAGCAAAAGACCCACCTTCATTTAGCAACGAAATTCAGAAAAGTCTGAGAGAGCAAAGGCTATTGCACTCTTGATTCAAAAGAGACTGTGCAAATGATGACAGGAAAAAGTTAGTAGAAATTTGTGCAGCTATAAAAAGTTTGATGTGCGTGGCATACAAAGTCTACCACCTCCATACCTTAGCAAAAGATCTTGACGAGAACGCCAACAATTCTGGTCCTACATAAAATCATGTAGCAGATCTAAGGCTTCTATCTAGGCACTCATTGATAAGTCTGGTGTATTTATAGTGAATCTCTTGTTTGCACGAAGTCCCAAGTGGCTGGAATTTGTGCAAGTGACTCCTGTATATGACAAGGGTAAAAGAACGTACTGAAAAACTTACAGACCAATATCCTTAACATCAGTGTGCTGCAGAAATCTTGAACATATTCTTATTTCAAATATAATAAATTTCCTCCAGACTGAAGAGATTTTGTCCACAAATTAGCATGGTTTTAGGAAGCATCCCTCATGAGAGCTCAGCTTGCCCTTTTCTCATGTGATATCCTGCAAACTATGGATGAAGGGCAACTAGCAGATTCCATAGTCCCAGATTTCTGAAAAGCATTTGATGCAGTGCACCACTACAGATTATTAACGAAGGTATGAGCATACTGAATAGGTTTCCAAATATGTGGGTGGCACAAACACTTCTTAAATAACAGAAGCCAGTGTGTTGTCCTCGATGGCGAGTATTCATCAGAGAAAAAGTTATTGCCAGGAGTGCCCCAGGGAATTGTGCTGGACCGCTTTTATTTTCTATATACACAAATGATCTGTGGACATGGTCAGTGGAAATTTAGGGCTGTTTGCTAATGACATTGTGACGTATGGGAAGGATACAAGTTGGCTTAGACAAAATTTCTAGTTGGTGTGATAATAGCAGTTTGCTCTAAATGTAGAAAAATTTAAGTTAATGCAGATGAGTAGGAGAAACAAACCCTTAATGTTCTAATGTAGCATTAGTAGTGTGCTACTTGACACAGTCACATCGATTAAATGTGTAGGCGCAACGGTGCAAAGTGATGTAAAATGTAACGAGCGCATAAGGGCAGTAGTAGGAAAGGCGAGTGAGTGACTTGAATTTATTGGGAGAATTTTAGGAAAGTGTGGTTCACCTGTAGAAGAGACCACATATAGGACACAAGTGTGACTCCACAGAACAACCACAGAAATACAGAATTATAGTTTTGTTGATGGCCTCAGTTCTGTGAAAATGCTGGATAAAGAACGAGAAACTACATCACATGATTCTGGCATCAGTCAGATGACATGCAGTATGGAGAAATTAGAAGAACAAATGGAACTGCTTTGAGTATTTGAGGTCCGCATCAGGTTGCATTAAAAGAAAACTTTGATGCAATTCAAAGGCAAGCTGCTAGTTACCGGTAGGTTCGAACAACACGCAAGTGTTACGGAGACACTTTGGAAACTCAAATGTGGGTACATGCAGGGAAGACAACATTCTTTTCAAGGAACACCATTGAGAAAATCTGGAGAACTGGTGTTGGAAGCAGACTGTAGAATGAGTTAACTGCCGCCAACATACACTGCATGCAAGGACCATGTAGGGAAGATGCAAGAAATTAAGGCTCGTGCAGAGTCATACAAATACTTGTTGTAGCACTCTGTTTGCTAGTGGAACAGAAAAGGAAGTGACTATTAGTGGTACAGGGCATCCTCTGTCAAGCACTGTTTGGTGGCTTGCTGAGTGCATATGTAGAGGTAGATGTAGAAGGCAAGTAAAATGTGTAGAATAATGACTAAGGTGGTCTGTATGCCATGTATTAGGTCTCTGTAAGAAACAAAGGAAAGTGATGCCGTGGTTGAGGTGTTCACCTCACCTTCAGGAGTGGGCTTTGTGTTCCTATCCCACAAACTTGATGATTTGCATTTTTCATTGTTTTTTTTTTTTAAAATAATTGCAGATAAATGCCAGAATGGTTCCTTAAACAGTCCATGGTTACTTTCCTTTTAATCCTCTTCTAGCTGGTTTAGTATCCCTCTTGAACTCCAACCCTCCTACATGAGTGGTCTGCAAGTAACGATTTACATAAATAGCAGGTCGGTATTTAATTTTTTTTTTAAATCAATATACTGCGGGGTTTCTACCTTTCAAATTTATTTTCTAACTTTCTGTTAATTAGGAATCTTTGTTTTGCAGGTCACTCCACAGAACAACCACAGAAATACAGAATTATAGTTTTGATGGTGGCCTCAGTTCTGTGAAAATGCTGGATAAGGAACGAGAAACTACATCACATGATTCTGGCATCAGTCAGATGTCGTGCGGTATGGAGAAATTAAAAGAACAAATGGAACATCTTCTGTCAATTAGTAGAGAACCTACAGTAAGTATTTAATAACTAACTCAAAGTTCTGAGCTTTATTAGAGATATTGTTCGATGACTGGATGGATAAATAGAAAATTTGCTTCAGCCAGATTAGTAGAACCAGTGACACACAATACACAATGGAAACAAGAAATATCCCAGTCTGTGAAGCATATTGTGTGGAATAGCATACCTTATCAGGAAACTTTAAGATACAGTTCCAGTTTAGTGTGTGAAATGACTTAAGTTGCACAGTTGTAGTCACTTTACTATCAAATGGGACTTCTGTTAGTAACTCAGTGGAATCCTTTCTGGTAGTGCAGGCGCACAGCAGTGGCAACTCCCAGGGAGGCAGCTATAGCTGTGCAATTTTCCTGCTCTGCAAAGCAGTTCATTTGTAACAGCTGTGTGCAGTTGGAAGTACTGTCATTGCAGCTTGTCTTAGTCTGTGGCAGCTCAAAATGAATGATTCACAACCCATCGAATTAGCATGAGAACATCAAAGCTTGTTTATCTCCAAACACTATGAATACAAACATAGCAGTAGTGGTTGGTGTTGTTGTAGTTGAGAATATGTCAGTACAGATCATTTCACTGAATTCCTTCGTGGTGCATCTTTATTAGAGTTTTTTGTGGTTCCTACTTGGAACATATCCTACAATGAATCTGAAAACCTAAATCCCTGGGTGATGAGCTATTAACAGTCAAACTAGATTAGTATAACCAGTCCTAATATGGATTTTGATCTGCACTAAAAAACACTACTGAAGCCTACATATCTTAATGGCAGAACTGAAAATATCTTTAAAAACTATGGAGGAAAGGCATCTGATGTCTCTTAAGACATACTCAGTATACACTGACGACACAAAACATTAGGATCACTGCCCACCATGAGACTGAATGACACCTGCTTGTGGTGTAGGCATGTGATACAGTAAGGAAAGTATATCAGTGGAGAGCAGAGGTGAAAGGGGAAGCGTTTTAGTGACAATATTATCTGCAAATTGGGAAATCCACTAACATTAACAACTTTCACAGTGAAGTTCGTTGGCTGTTCATGTGCTGCTACCATGAGTATGTATGGAAGGTGGTTGAAGGATAGTGAAACCATGAGTAGTGGTTGGTGTTGTTGTAGTTGAGAATATGTCAGTACAGATCATTTCACTGAATTCCTTCGTGGTGCATCTTTATTAGAGTTTTTTGTGGTTCCTACTTGGAACATATCCTACAATGAATCTCCGAACATAGAGGTTGGAGGCTTGCCCACTTTGTAAACCAGGGTAGACAGTGATACATGCAAATCTGACTACAGAGTACAATGCTTCTGTAGATATGTGTGTTTTGGAGCACACCTTTGATGACCCCATGTTGACTCAACGAGATCATCAAGTTTGGACCGTAGATCATTGCAAGTGTGTCAACTGGTTAAATGAATCACATTTCTTGTTACACCAGGTCAAAGGTTGTATTCTAGCATGCCACCGTCCAGGTGAACAGCTGCTTGAAATATGCAGTTGTCATAGTTCATTTTTGTATATGATCAGGCGCGTGTGTACACGGCTGCTTACACACACACACACACACACACACACACACACACACACACACAACCACTTTTATAAGAAAAACTTGCATGTATGTGTATGATACTTCCATGCCTTCTGTTTGATACCACATATCATGAGAAATAGGCCTGAATTATTATTGAATGCTAACGACCTCTCAGTTATGGTGGCCGCGTCCTTTGCTGGCCTGATGGTATTCAAAAACAATGTTTTGACACACATTTTATGGAAAAAAGGTGTTTTTCTATTGGTAAGTTCATTGGGAGTAGGACCATTGTATATTTGGCAAAGAATATTGTTTACAGTGCCAGGTTAGAAATACCATATTAATGTCCATATCAATTTCATTGACACTTGTTTTCAGACTGCAGGCAAAGAATATGTAGCAATTTCTAACATGCAGAAGAAAAAGTAAGAGCTTTAACGAATTTTTCCCTCTTTCCTGCCCACAAATGAGCTGTGGTATTTGCAACATTTCTCTGATTTTGGCTCTCTAATGCTGCTAAGTGAAGGAAATTATTTCATTAAACATGTGTATAGGTAAAGCAATGTTTTGTGGTTTGACAGTGTGACCACTGATGTGAATAAAAATGTCATTAATAATCACCTTTCAAAGAGATCAATCTAAAATGCTTGTAGACCTAATGTAACACTATGAAATACAACTACATAAATCAAGAGTACACTTGCAGTGGCGTGCTATTGATTGCTGAGAGTGCAGGTTCCTAAAGGCAAGTTCCTTTATATGCAGTGATCCAATTCAGGTGTTTTATGGACAACTAATGTCAGTGTTTTAAGATGCCAGTCAATACCCCTCCTCATTTATATTTTCATGTATGTCCCAAATTTTCCATTGTCACAAACAACATGGAAAGGACCATTACTATCTGCCAACACCATCACTGCCAATTATCTGCATCCAGTGTGTTGCGTCTACTCAGTCATGCAGTGCCTTCAGTAGATATGGGTGTAACTGCCTAAACAAGTGACTACAAGATATCTACTGCTGTGCTTCAGTGAGTGTAATAAGTTAAACTTAATCCCTTGAAAATGAGCTTCTATATCACTGTTGGCTGCCAATTATCAGCATGACCTTCCTTGACATTACCCTTTTTCCTGACTTTCAACAGTTGACTGGCATCTTTGAACAAATATGTTTGTTGTCACATGAAAGTTGATCTGTATCATTACATGAAATGTTAATCTTCAAGAAACATCAGTCTCAAAATATTTCCCCAATTCCATTGCAATACTCAAAGGATTGTTATAGGTAGGAGGCTACACACGTCAGGTTATAACCAACTAGGTACACTTCCATCGTGGATGTACTCCACTTAGATTTTCGTATAGCCACAAAACCATTTTTGTGCAAGATAATTGTTCTTTTATACTTTAAATTATTTCTTTTAACACTGTCCCAAATATTTATAGTTCCTTCTGAAATATCCATCATTTACAACATCAGATGCAGTACTTAGATATATTAAAAAATACTTTTTCTGTTCTGTAAAAACATTCATATTTTTCGTAATATTTAAGAAAAACAAATTCATTATATGATATGGAAGAGGTCTTAAGGGAAATTCTCCTCAGTTACTTGAGTCTTTGAAAATGGTAATTGGTATTAAATAGACAGTTATGGGGACACATGAAACAAAAGTTAGGCTAAAGTAACGCTTTGTTTGGAAATAATTGTTGTATTTACAAATGATTGCTTTGTTTACTTATAAGTAGAAGGTTTTGAAGTTGACACCAATTTTCCACATTTGCCTATGCTAGAGTATCATAATAACATTAATTTTTTCCTTACAAGGGTAGTTAGTTCACACAATCACAACGAGATGTCTGTACTCTGGGTAGAAATCTGTGATGTGGCGTCTCTTTGTTGTTGTTCCCATGTAGTAAAATGTGAGGATAGAAAAAAAAATTTTGATTTGTTATTAAGTACTTCATAAAGGGAGGTATGAAAGCAAAGGAAATTCATGCCAATTTTCAGAACACACAGGGAGACTGTGCATCTTAATTTTCAACTATTGCCAAGTGAAGAAATGAGTTTAAGTTTGGTCAAGACAGCTTAGATGATGATCCACTGTTTCAGATGTGCCACCATTTCAGAAATTACAGCAATAGTGCGTAGAATGCTCATGGAGGATCATCGATTGAAAGTGCAAGAAATTGCTGAAGCTTTAAGGATGTTATCTGAATGGGCACATCACATTTTAACAGTGGAATTGGGATATATGAAAATGATCTGCTGGACGAGTGCCTTGGCTCGTAATGCAGGTTCAGAAATGTCTTAGAATGAAAATGTCTAAATATTGTTTGACCCTGTTCATAGCACTACTAAACCCCAGACACGAGACAACCATCAGATCAGTAGAGACTTGTTGATTCACCACCACCGAAGAAAGCAAAAGCAATACAGTTGGGTGGTACGGTCATGTTGTCAGTTTTCTAGGATCCAAAAGGGATTCTGCTGATAGTTTATTTTCCAATTGGTCAAACAATTATGGAACAGTATTATGCTGACCTGGACCAACTACAGCAAAATATCCATGACAGAAGTCCAGGTTTGGCAAGGAAGAACATCATCTTTCATCAACACAAGCACCATTGAAATGGCAAAAATACACAAACTAAAATACTAAAATACAAATTGCTGCTAAACCCACCTTATTTGCTGGATTTGGCTCCATCAGTCTTTCTTCTCTTCCTCAAGCTCAAAACATTTTCTTCAAACAAAGGACTGACAGTTGAAGTTGATGGATATTTTGCAGAGCTGAGATCAAGGCACTGACTGTTCCTGGGTCTAGTGCAGTAGTGTAAACAGAGACTCTATTGAAAAATAAAAAAGTGAGACAAGTCATTTCTTTCAATCCCATTCCAAGAACTTTTCAAGCTACCCTTGTGTTTCAAGTTTTTGGAGCACCAGTCAAAAAATTTGTAATCCTCAGGAGACATCACACTAATGCCATGTAACACTGTCTCTAACAATCATACGAGGTGGAATATAAAATTTTCGGGACTATTGTCACCATCTGGAAAGTAGAAGAGTAGATCTTGGCCCCACTAGGTAGTGAGAGCTGCATATCTGATGAGTCAGTGTGCAGGGTGGCATTCAGCTGGGAGGATGTGTTGCATGTCCAAGTGATTTCCGTAATAGTCTGTGTTGAGTGTGTGATGATTTTACAATGGATCCGCAAGCAGAACAGCGCACGTGCATCAAATTCTATGCGAATCTCAGGAAAAGTGCTTCGGAGACCCTTAGAATGATTCAACAAGTGTTTGGGGGACAGAGCATGAGCCGTACACATGTGTTTGAGTGGCATGCTCAGTTCAGGGCCAGCTGTACAGACGTCGAAGATGATGCTCACACTGGAAGGCCCATTAGTCGCACAATGCCAGACATTGTTGCCAAACTTCAACAACTGGTTCGTGCGAATCGATGTCGAACCATTCAAGACTTTGTAAATGAAGTGGGTATTGGTTATGGGACATGTAAACGAATGTTGACTGATGAATTGGGCATACATCGTGTCACCACAAAATTTGTGTCAAAGATTTTGACTGCTGATCAGAAGGCACAGTGTGCTGAAGTGTGCACAGACCTTTGTCAGACCGCATCTGCTGAACCAACCTTTTTGTCACGGGTTATCACTAGTGACAACAGCTAGATTTACGACCCAGAGACAAAGCAACAATTGCCCCAGTGGAAGAGCCTGGGCTCTCCAAGACCCAAAAAAGCAAGACATATGAAGAGCAAAGTGAAGAACATGATCATCATTTTCTTTGATACGAAGGGAACTGAACACAAAGAATTCGTCCAACCCAACCAAACAGTGATTTCCGTGTACTACTGTGACGTTTTGCGATTGCTCCATGAAAATGTGCGGCGATAGTGGCCCGAACGTTGGTGTCAAGGGAACTGACTCCTGCATCATGACAACACACCCTGTCATGCATCCTTGCTCACCAGGACCTTTTTGGCAAAAAACAACATGGCGGCACTACCCTATCCACCGTACTTGCCTGATTTGGCATGACTTTGCACGCTATTCCCAAAACTGAAACTCAAGTTGAAAGGCCGTCGGTTCGACACTCTAGAGAGGATTCAAGAAGCATCGCTGGCAGTGATAAACACCCTCAAAGAACAGAACTTCCAGAAAACGTTTGACCAGTGGCAGAATCACTGGGACTGGTGTGTACGTGCTGATGGAAACTACTTCGAGGGTGGTGGTGACCATTATTCCAAAGGTAAGGTTTTCAACAGATGGCAGCACCAGACCCAAAATTTTGGATAGCACCTCGTAATAACCTTAGTTTATCAAGGAAGACAAAGCACTAGTTTGTCAAGGAAGAGGATCTACGAACTTCTTCAGATGTGTCTGCTAAAGCAAACTCATTGACGATGAGGTGCCATGGAGATACAGAATTGTGTAGATGTTGATTGCTACATTTTGCCTGTTGTTCAGAATAGTCCCAACATTTCTATTGGATTGCAATTAGACTAGTTGGGGTGCAGTAGTATGCATGAGTGTTCATCGAACCAGGAATGTTTGCAAGCAACCCTGGGAACACAGTTGTTGTCATTTTGGAAGATGGAAGTGTTCACAGCATGACATCACAAAGACAGGGTAACACTTGGCCACCGAGAGTATTGAAGTAAACATCCTGGTTCATGTTCAAGGTAACATGAAGGAGAGGTGAGCTGCACGGAACTAGTCTACATACTGATGATTAAAACAACAAACAACATAAGTGCAAAAAATTAATTTTCTTACATTCGTTCATAAAAAATCTATTAGTGAATATACGCTATTTTATTAATTACATAGACATTGAATAGAAAATCAATATAATGAAAGTTACGAAGTGCAACCTCCTCTCACCCCCCCCCCCCCCCCCACCACACACACACACACACACACACACACACACACACACACACACACACTCTCTCTCTCTGTCTCGAAGGGACTTTTCATAGCAGAAATCCCTGTCTCTTCATCCTGATGTCAATTTCCATAGGAAGGCACGAGTCGTGCAGGTGTAGGAAAAAAGGAAATTTAGTACAACTGTGAATACAAAATTTATACTATTCCAAGAAAACAATGTTCAGCATTTGCACTAAGTTGACCCACACTCCATGCCTAATTAAAAAGTACAATAGACTTATTGCTTTGTTGTTAATGTTCCATTGTAATTAGCGGTGTCAACCAATTCTGCAGATTTTCTTTGTGAATCTGGCAATGCGATTTAGTATGGTTCACCATGACACCTTCCCAGATACTTTATTCCAACTGCTGCAGTGGCTCAAAACTTGGATACTATATGTCCGGAAATGTTTATCCAATAGACACATCACTTTATATAAATGATTTGACACACAGTTAGGCGTGTTTTTAATTTTTTATTTCTGGCCATCGAAAAGCCCTTCCACACTCTTGGCTTCCTTCCTTCTGCTTCCCTTTCAACACTGCACTCGCCACTTGGTGCTTCAAGGTCAAGGATGAATATTTGAAAATTGACTATGAACGAAATACTGTTCTGTGTGAGTGTTACAGTCATTTACATTTTTACATAGTATCATATTCTAATTTCTATTTAATATTTATTAATAACATTTTTTTAAGTAGGTCTAAAGAAAGTAATGTTTTTTCCGTCATGACAATATCGATATTTTTCTATACACAGTTTCATCAAAAAATTTTAATTTTTCATAGTTACATTACCTTCAGTACAGTTGTTATACATGCATTTAAAGTAGTAACTGTTGACTTGGATTTCAGCCATTTCTTTTCTGTATAGTTTTGAGGAGAGCTGGGAGCAATTATCAAACAGTAAGCTTTTAGGTTTCCCCACATTTACAAAAAATACGTACTCAACATGTCTCTTCCCATTATTTTCTCATAGCATGCGCTTCTGTACTGTAACATTATTCCGGAAATTCCGACTTGCTTTTTCAGCTTGTTCTTTATCAGAAGGTTTCTTCCTCCTACTAACCTCTACGTCTTTAACAGCTTTTTATCTCTGCTGAACACATGCAGTCTTTTTAATTTAATCTTCTACAACACTGACTTGTGTTACTAATTTTTTTCGTGAGCTACTGTAACCTTTGCAAACATATCTTAATGTAAAGATGTTCCGTCTGCACTGAATACACATTCCTCCTCTTTTTTCCCTAGTATCTAGTTTGCTATCACTAATAGTTGGCTTCTTTATTCACATTGTGACATAACAACACTAATAATTCTTTCAGTTTGTGTTCCTTTTTTTGAAATGTTTCTCTTCTATTACAAATCTGCCTGAATTTTACACATCTTCATCATTTTGAATCCACATTGATACTGTATTGTATTTTCAGGCAAAGCTGTTTCCCTACCACTTGATATGTACTCCTCCTCACTGTCACTAATATCCACTAATTATAGGCTTCTTTATTCATATGTTGCAAAGGGATTATAAATTCATCATTGATTTATGTATTCAGAGTATCTTATTCTAAACTTTGTTTGTCTTTCACATGTATGCTTAATGATAGTCATTGAAGGTTAATTGACGTATGTCTGCACAACTTCCAACAGTGTTTGTAACCTCACTTTTCAGAGTCATCACAGATCGTGTTGAATATGTACCAGAATGTTTCTCCCTTCATCTCAAATATTCGTAAAACTTGACTGGTAATTCCAGTAACTGAGGACGAAGTGTAAAGTACTCACCACTTTCTTTTTAATACATGTATAGCTCATTCACATGCCTTTGGCATCCTTTTAATAGCTAAAGCCACATGGTAGCACTTATCTCCAAGCACACAGGTGGGGGTGTATCCATCCCAACCTAAGAGGTTAAAGTATAACCTACTTCATAAATGGAATAGATTCTAATCTAACCTAACCTTCTTGATCCTGTCAAAAACTGACGAAGAAGATTGGATGCACTGTAACCAAGCAGTCGGCCAACGTTATTGGTCGATCTCTGTCAATGGCCTATGATGACCGTTGTCAATACTGCTGTGAACGTACTGCTGTCAGAAATCATCCTCCCCCATTTCACCACGCATGCTTCTCCTGTGTTGTCACTACCACATGATGTGTGCACATTTCCCTCAATGCCCACCACACCAGAACTGGTCTGTTCATGATTAAGAGCATAAGCAGGTACAAGTGCTCATACTCAAAATGAGTGAATGTCTTATCCTCTGATATTTTGTTACACATTTGTGAGTTTTTACTCTTCAGTAATTCATTAATTGATTCAACTTACTCCTTGCTAATTGATTATATGTGACATAAACATCAGAGAATGCCTGCTTTCTAAAGTCCTGTGCACTTGTCTGTTACAATAAAATTTTGATTCAACTTGCCAACTATTGACAGGAAATAATTAGTAAATAGGTTACACAACACTACATTCTGCCCTGCTACTTCTGTAACTACGGGTCTTACAGTTTTAATTTCATTCTGAGACCTGTCTGTTCTCTTCATATAATACATTATTTTAGCATGTTCAATTATATTCTTAAGTAATTATAGTTTTGCCTGTAATAGTGTTCTGTAACTGGGCTGTGACTGTCTATATTACAATATAGCTCCCATTTTCTCTCTCTGTGTGTAATAATGCCATTGCTTGTCCAAACTTATTACTTATTAGTTCTGTATTTCTGCTTACAATTTCTGAATGAAAAAGACCTAAATAATGCTGAAGTAAAGAATGTGCCAACTTCATATGAAACTGCAATGTAGGTGTTTATTTTCTTTGGTTGTGTTGCATTACTGTATTTCTGCCAGGAACTTTTCTGTTAAACAATGTGATTTTTAATTCATACACTATAATTCATGCAATTAACACAATAATGCAGCTCTTTCCATTGTCCTTGAATATAAAATTTGATGCTTTACAACTTTCATTCTATTGAAGCTTTTCTGTATGCTGTGTTAAATTATGAAATAGGACAAAACTTTTATAAAGAAATGAGATACACCCCCCTCTCCCCCACCTGCCCCCAAAAGCCCATATGTTTCCTGTACTACCGAGCCTAATTTGATGTATCAGTGACTGATTCACTTCAGTATTTGATGAGCTAAATTTGCTATAAAATTAACTGTGTGGGGTGCAGAGTCTTTGAATAACTCTAAAACTTTGTAAATAGCCCAAAATAAATTTTTGATGCCCTGACTTAACACATGTGGAAAATTGGCACAAACTTAAAAAGTCAGTCTCTCTCTCTCTCTCTCTCTCTCTCTCTCTCTCTTTTCATGTTAATAAAGTCGTTAAAACTTTGACCAGCTTTCTGTAAAGTATTACCAGCTACTGAGTTTCCTTTTGTGACGAAATTGTAATTTCAAACTGTTTGGAATTGTCACTGATTAAACTACATCTTTATTTAACTGGTTTCTCGGTGATTTTTTTAAGAGTTGGCCATAATACTTAACTTTCAAATTCCTTATTCATTGTTTTATTAAAAATAATGTTTACAGCGGTCCGTAGAACATAGAAATTGAACCAATAAGTTGTAACTTCACATTTGAGTGTGATTTGCATTTACACAGTGATTCTCAACATGCTACTGTGTGGAGGGAGCCAAAAACACTTTCTTATTAATTCAAGTCTGAAAAGTATCAGTATGGAGATGCAGGATTTTTGGTTTATGGTGGTACCCCCCTTGAATCCTGCTCACTCTTGTGCAGAAAAATGACTGCTCAGAAGTGGTGGTGTAGATCATTGTATTCAACAGTTTCCACAAGAATGACATGAAAGACGCATTTTCCAAATTAATGATGTCTGTAGACAGGTAGACACCAAAAAATTTCTTAATTAGCCAACGCTTGGAGCAGCATAGTAACTGATTGCTGTTGTGGTTAACGATACGGTCATGCATAATTGTGTTTGCTGATATTTTTGGGGGTTACTTTTGTTGTCATTTGAGATTTTCATTATATTCATCAATTGTATGTGTGTCATACACATGCTATTTCAAATAAGCCAAGCAACAGATGATATCATTTTTCATTAATTGTGTGATTCCCATTTAATTTAAAATGGACAAAAATGATACATCAGATAGGAATATTAGACTCATTTGAGCATAAATTATGTTATCAAGAGGTAGATGAAAATTCGATTGACTGTACTGCAGTTTTTAACCGTTTTGAGTAGCTGCATATAAGGAGTAATTTATTAATATCGATCTACAACACCTTTTTCAAATTTTTTGGTAAAAGAACACATTTACAGTAGTTGAACATTAACTTATTATCGCTGTTTCCATTTTCTGTTGCAGAATTTGGATGGCCAAGATTCAGATCAAGATTACAAGAATATGCCATCGTCAGGTTTGTCACTTTAAAATAATTTCCATATAAAACTACATGCTAAGTAAAATGTAATTTTACAGACATAGTAAAATCTTGAATTTCTATTGTAACAAATGATATTGCATTTGTTTTACGTGGGAATTCTGAGTAAAGCTAAAAACAGTGTATGTGGCTTCATTCACAACTTCAATATTTTTACTTTTTTAATCAGTTTGGAAAGAGTTTACTTGGGTGTAATGCTGATAATTCATCCCCATCTGTTACTGTATTCTCTGATCCTATAAAGTCTGCTTACATCACAAATTCATGAATCTTAGAAGGAACCCACTCAGGTATGTAGACTGGGCATTTTAGAACTTCATACAAAAGTATTATTATTCATGCTCTGCAATGATCTAATTGTAAGTGGCACAAGTGTCCAGGTAAAGTTTCTAAGGCATTTAGAGATAAGATTGACAGTTTCATCATAGATGCTTTGATTTGAAGATCAGTCAGTCTTCATTTTGACCCCAAATGGAGGTGAGGTTTCTTGTGTGCTTTATAAATGTGTATAAGAAAGTAAGGGAATTCAGAAATGCATTGCAATGGAAAGGAACCAGAATTAGCCACAAAATAATTTGCAAAACAATTGTCATTTAGACTGGAGATTATATTGATTTGATTTGCACAGTGAACCAGAAAAACAGCTCACTACATTTTGCACCAGAAATGAGTTTATTGTGCAGTTTCTCTCCCTGCCATTCCCTCGAAATGCAGTAGGAGACCAGTTACTATAGCGGCTGTCACTAAAATAGACATCTCAAGGTCATCTCACCATCCTACAGCATTGCCAGTTAGTGATAATTTCAAAACCTTAGTAATTTTTTTTTTTTAGAGTTAGACATCTCTGTTTTTAGTCTAGAATATAATGGAGTTCTTCACAAAATAAAATTCTTCCCAGCAGCTACGAAAGAAAATAAATAAAAACTGATGTTAAAATAAGTTTTGAACAAAAGTATTTCTTTCCTTCAAGCTGCGGAAGAAAACAGAATCACTGACGTGTGTGAACAGAAAATAATGTTTGAACATTCTCAAACTTTACAGATGCACGTGGCACATATTTTATCGTGAAAGTATTCAGAGATTAAAATAGAAAACTGTAACAGGTGTGAAACTGTTCAGCCAATGTAACGAAAAATGTCGTCGGTGATAAATTTGTGTTCTGTTGGACCTAGTAGAAACTTCCAGTCAGAAAGTTGTTAAGAAAACTGTGAAATTAATTTTGGTAACATCTGTGACATTATTATTGTATCGTGTCACATAAGAATGCATTTTATTATGAGACACTCCATATGCGACAGCACGCAAGTGCATGTACACCGTCAACAGGATTTTAGTTCCGACAGGTCATCTTAATACAACCGAGAACATTCCCTACCTCCCAAAAAATTTGTATTTGCAGATTGTAATTCTTCTTTACTGCACCCATCACTTAAATTGCCGATATATGCTGTACAAAAATAATTGTAGATACTTTCAGGCCAATATTTCCATTTAAAACGAGCAAAATATATTTTTGCGTATGATTTTGTGAGACCCAAATTTTACTGCAGTATACTACAAGACTATTACCCTCAGCAGACAGTAAGTGTATTTTACACAAAATTTTGCTTTTGCTGCTGCAATGTCTCTACATTCAATTAAAAATTTTTGGCCATCATTGTACTTTCTGAGCCAAAAACAGAGTGAGTGGAGGTGACAAAGAGCAGATGTCTCTGAGACAGAATGATTTAATTTTTTCAAGGAGATCACTCTGTATTTTTCTAGCTGTCAGATTCTCTCCTCTGTTGTAGTATTAAAGTACAGTTCTACGCACTTAACATTTTGTCAAAATTGTGAAATTGTGTAGTTTCCATTTTCATTTACATGCTCATATCTAGAGATTCTGCCATCTTCACTACACTGTTAATATGGGATACTGTCAATTTGGAATTATCACAAGGTTTTGTTGCCATTTTATGAACTTGCACAAAATTTATTTTATTCCTGGCTACTTCACTATTGGCCAGCCCAATGAAAAACCTTCAGTACGTTTGATATGACAACCTTGTCCTTCACGCACATTGACCTGTGTAGCCCCTTGCTACTGCATTACACTCAGCAATAAAACATGAGTGACTACACCAAAAAAGTGGAAGAAAATTTCTGAAGTGTAAGAGAGAGGACAATGCAATAAGATGAAATACCAATGTGAACAAATTCGATTCATGTTTTGTGAAAAACTGTCATTGTTAATGAATGCAATACTGAGAATCTTATTTTAAATGGCATTTAATGGCGAGTAAGCTAATTGTGACCACTTGTTACAGATTTATCGCATATCTAAGAGAAAATTTCATTCACAATCACCTGCTATAACGAAAATTAATAGGGGAAAAAATTTAAATCAAGTAAGCTCTTTATGTAGCCTACAGTTACCTAAATTGGAGCATCTTTTGATTCTGTATCTTCAAATTCACTGTCACTTGTTTCTGCCAGGTGTTTATCTTCATAGGTTCCCCTATGCTGACTGTTAAACCATGGCTCACAAAATCAGCTTCTTGCACTGCTTCTGGATGTTTTCTGTACCTCACCCAGTCATGCTGAGTAACTTTGTAGAGAGCGTCATGTGTTAGATGGTTGACAGCAGCAAGTATGACAGTAGTGTGTGTGTGTGTGTGTGTGTGTGTGTGTGTGTGTGTGTGTGTGTGTGTGTGTGTGTCCAACCAGTTCTTGTTTAACCTGGAAGTATATCAGGTCAATAGGGTTATATTGGCCGTGATAGTGGCAAGCATACCATTTGGTGTCCCATTCCATTTGCCAGTTGATCAAATTCAGATGTCTTTTTGGACCTAGGATTTCTTTTACAGCCAGGAGTTCATCCTTCATTTCATTGATTGAAATGAAACATTCTTTCTCTTCGACCACTCCATAATGTCTGCCTTGCGCCTATTTGGATGTGGCAGCTTTTCTGTTTGAATAGAATGATAACTGGCATTATCCATCACTGTATCTGAGTCTTCTTCCAGTGGAAGTTCGATGTTACCACCAAGTGCGAATTGTGCGCAGGTATTCGGTTTTTGAACGCAAAGGGCACTGCGCTGATTGAAATCCTATGCCAATTGACAGAAGTATATGGTGAGTAGTGCATGGATGTCAAAAAATGTTTGTAAGTGGTGTAGAGAGTTTGCAACTGGTCAGACTGAAATTCACGATGAACAAAGAAGCGGGAAACTGTCAGTTTCTGAGGAGACAGTGTTGAAGGTTGAGCAAAGCATGCGTGAAGATCGGCGGATCACCCTGGATGATCTCTGCACGTTGGTCCCTGAGGTTTCTTGAAGCAACACTCACAGAATTTTAATGGAAACATTGAACACCGGAATGTGTGCGCAAGATGGGTACGGTACCATGCATACTGACTGAGCACCACATGCGGCAACGAGTTGAAGCTTCTCGTGCATTTCTTCACCACCTTGCAGCTGAACAGGACAACATTCTGGACTCAATTGTCACGGGTTATGAAACCTGGGCATACCACTTTACACCTGAGACCAAGCAACAATCGTGCCAGTGGCGGCATCCTTCTTTGCCAAAGCTGCGGAAAATCAAACAAACACAGTGTGCTGGTCATGACAACATTTTTTTGGGATTGGAAAGGGGTATTGTTTGTCAACTTTATGCCCACTGGGACCACAGTTAATGCTGACAGGTACTGCGAGACTCTGAAAAAACTCAAATGGGCAATTGAGAACCGGAGAAGATGAATGTTAAGCAAGGGTGTACACATTCTCCATGACAACGCTAACCCACACATCACTCGGCAAACCGTTGCTCTCCTGCATCAGTTTCAGTGGAACATAATCACCCACTCACCCTATAGTCCTGACTTGGCACACAGTGACTATCACCTGTTCCCTAAGTTAAAAGAACATTTGGCCAGAAAGCAATTCAGCTCCGAAGACAAGGTGAAAGAAGAGGTTCATAACTTTCTGAACAGCATGGCGGCAAGCTGGTATGACATGGGCATACAAAAACTGCCACAGTGTCTACAAAAATGCATTGAGAGAAATGGTGATTATGTTGAAAAATAGCTAAATGTTCAACCTGTAAACTGATGTAAACCATTGTAGAAATAAACAAGTCTATGTACTTATAAAAAATAGGAGACCTTACTTTTGGGACTTCCCTCATTATTTGGCTTCTGGCATGAAGCCTCCAATCAGTGAACTGCGATGTGTGATGATTAATCTGACACCTCTACCAGTAGGCACTTTCAAACCACCGTTAACTTGGGAGTCGTGCCATATACACTTATTGGTGTAGTTCTATCAAACGCAAGTTTTATCTAAGTACACTACAGGTCTATTGTCCTTAGCATGCAGTAAATGCTTTGTACATAAAAACTTCGCTCTTGCTGTTTCATTTTCTTTGCAGCCTATCAAAAATGTTTGCCTATCATTTCGTTTTCTGAATCAGAAACCAAGGGAGCAGTGAAGACAAAGGAAGGAGGTCTGTGAGCCAGAATAATTGATTTTTTCATGGGGATCACTCTGTATTGTTTTACTGTTGGATACCCTCCTCTGTTGTTATAACCGAGAACAGTTCCACATGCAACCCCCTTGTTGAAATCATCAAATTCTGTAGATTTCTGTTCTCATTGCTATCCCTTTCTAGGAGAATCGATACAATTTTTCACATCTAGAGATTCTGCTGAGCTAAGACGGCCTATAGAAGATTTGGGAATACCACACTCTTTTCCTGTCAGTTTATGAGGTTACACAAAATTTATGGCTTTTTCATTGTTGACCTGATCAGTAAAAATTTCAGTACATTTGACATAATGATCTTAGATTGTTTTCGAATGTCTTTTCACCCTTTATGCGCATCGACCTGAGTAGCACTATGTGCAGGCCTTTGCTCTTGCATTTTGCTCACTACCAAACACAGGTCAGTGCACTGTTCCATGGGAGACTGAAACCACAAGTGAACACACAATATCGCATGGAAACACTGAACATTCAGCCAGAGCTCACCTACAAAATTTTTAAGACTTTACATGTGGTAACAAAGCTATGAGGTGAGTGAATTGCAATGATACACAATTTGTTTAGGAATTAATGACCTGAGTAAACTGCGTCTTTTGGCCTCAAACAATTTGCATTGGAAAATTGAATGTGGTGCAGTTTTATTGCCCTCCATATCCTTTCTGTGCAAGTGTTGGTTGAAGTTCCCATGGCCATTTATTGTTCCTAAAATGAGTTTCATCTATCATTCAAATTATAGGACATATGTTAAATAATGGCTTTGACATCATTAGCTTGCAATTTTTTTATTTTTGGATCTTAGTCCAATATTCTGCATTCTGCTTACTAATGCAGCTATGTGGTTGTGATTTTTCCATCACCTTGGTGATGATTATGACAGTTTTCAGACCAATAAATAAAGTAGTCACTCCTGTCATGGCCAGTTCAGCGTTGTTCATTGCTGTTAATTCCTGGGTGGCCAGGGACCACAGCAGGTTCACCCTGTGACAATCCCTGAGCCTCACAAGGTCTTTATGGCATTCTGTGATGATCTTTTATCTCGTTTCAGGGGCTGGTAAAGATTTCAGAGCTGCTCGGTTGTCTGAGTGAATGCAACTACCACAATCCTTGTAGCACCTAGGCAGATTCTCCTCCACACACACTCTCTAATAGCAAAGACTTCCTTCAGTAATATTGTTGCCAGCTTCCCTACAGAGATTGCTTTCTCATGTCTAGGCTGTAACCTGTCCCCAGCACTTTTGTCTGTTTTCAATCCACCAGTAAGCCAGACTGTCTCTCATGAATGGTATTGTGGTTCATTCTTCCACTGCCCCTGACTGCCATTTGTTGTCTTGAAATGTTTATTGAAGCAGCTGGAGGCTATTGTCTAGTTAGCTGGCATTTCCCTGACCATTCCTATACTTACTACATTTACTAAATTGGTGTGGGATTCTGGATATCCTATAGGTTTCCAAGTTTTAACCTGTATGCCCTTCTGCTGCCTTTGTTGTAACCCAGGGATGTAATGGGGGATTGTCCAGTATACTCTCCATCCCAGCAGTTGGTGTGCTGCTAATTCCGCCTGTTATAGCTAAGGAGACCAGTCTCTGCACCGTGTCAAGCACCTTCTGTTCTACTTTATTCTACTGTACAGTAGCCCCATAGATTATCATAGGTTTTATTACAGAAGTGTCTATCCAGTACATGCTCCTGGGACTTACACACCAGTTTTTACCACAGGCCCTTTTAGTACCCATAATAGCACCTTTTGTTTTGGGACAAATATTCTTAATGTGAGAGGTCAAAGATAGTTTCCCATCAAGGGTTATGTATAGATACTTCATTATCAACTCGGATGGTAGAATGTCCTTGAAGAGCATATGATTTCGGTACGTGTGCTGTATATGCTTCCTCATGAACGTTAAAAGTACAGTTTTCGCTGTGTTTAGCACACTGGATTCGCATTCGGGATGACAGCAGTTCAAACCCACATCCGGCCATCCACATTTTTCCATGATTTCCCTTAATCAGTCCAAGCAAATGTCGGCGTGCTTCCTTTGAAAGGGTGTGGCCCGTTTCCTTCCCCATCAATCCCTTATTCAAGCTTGTGCTCTGTCTCTAATGACCTTCATGTTGACAGGACATTAAACATTAATCTCTTCCTCGTCATCCTCCTCCTACAATGTTTTCCTGGGACAGAACCTTAGATTCTATTTCCTGCTGCATTGTTGCACAATGTTCAGAGTGAATTGTGCCATTGATGTGACATGATTAATTCCTCTGTGTATTCTTGGCAAAGTATCCTCCAGTATTTAACTCTTTGACAAGTTCATTCACATCTAGGTTCCACAGCTGTGGGGACAAAAGGGATCAACATTTTCTCATTCCTCATGGTTCTTCTACCTATTGTCAACTCAGCATGGTCTTCAATCCACCTGGCATATCGTAATCTTAATGCTATGCTCTTCTTGAAACTCTATAATCATAAATTGTATTGCTAAAAGCTCCCTCAATATCTAGGAAGATGCAGGGAGCTGTTTCCTGAACGTATAAAGAATTTTTCCACCTTCCCAACAAGTTCATGATGTGCTGTTTTGCATGATTTGCTGAGTTAATGTGCATGTTTGTTTTCATGTAGAGGAACCTAAGTTAACTTCCTTTCCCCAACATTCACATTAACCATATTTTATAATATCATTAGGAGAAAGGAGGATAGACTGATTGGTCTCAATTCCTCAGCCTTGGAACGTTCAGTGTTCCCTGGTTTGGAATGAAAACAACCTTCACTGTCCTCCAAGCATTAGGCTCCTGCTACCAGGCTGACTCTTAGTAGTCTGCACACGAGTCTGGTTAAGCCCTCTGTTGTTTGTTGCAGTAGAGCCAGAAAGATTCTGTCTCGGCTTGGTGACTTGAATGGTTGAAACATTCGGACCACCCATGCGATGTTTTTGAAATCAACACATTGTCTGACAGATTCTCAGTTCTCCTTTTGGTTACTTGCAAATCATTACCTTCCAGGAACTGAAACCTGGTCTGTGTTACCAGCTAGAGTGCATTGAGGGAAATGAGTTTTGGGAGCAAATCCAGGATCTTTTGTGCTATCCTTGTATACCCGCCATCCTCCTTCCTTAGAGTGTCTCCTGGGTTGGTTGGTATTCTTGTAGGTATTTTATGAAGTCTGGCTCTAGTAGCTGTACCTTTCACCTCACAGAATATCTCCCAGGGTGATAGTTCCACTTGCTTAATGGCAGGATTGTATTTGGCAAGGGCATCCCAATATTTTGCCCGTTGTATTTTCCTTCTCGCAAAGTTGAACGTTCTTCTTACCTGCTTCCATTGCAGTTCCAAATGATCATTCCATCCAGGTACGTTCCTGTTTGTGCATGTCTTGGTGACTGGACAATTTTCTAAGTATGAGGTCATAATAGCAGACATCACTTCATCTGCCATTTCCTCAAGATCTACCGGATTTCTTATCGAAGTTTTGAGTTCAGATCTACTGGATTTCTTATCGAAGTTTTGACTTGAGATAAGTTTTAGTTTAAGTCTCTCCTATGTCTGTTTTCCTAGGATTCCTATAGGCCATAGTCTGTTTAAGACCCATTTGAACCCCAAACTTATTATACATGTGATCAGATAAGGATGGTGCCCACATGGCATCTGTCTTTAGATGGACCCAAAAGTATGTCAGTTACTTTTTCCCTTTTTCTACTCCTGAGACTAGATTCCTTATCCCTATTCAAGATCTCTGAATTGCTGTGCAGTAGGTGTTCACGTATCTACTCGTCACATTAGGTTGTGAACATTGGCATCATAAACAGCCAACAGTTTATCATTCAGCTTCGAGCAGCTGCCTACCAGTCTCTTCACTTCCTGGGAAGGTTGGTGGTACCTATAGTCAGAAGGTCTGTTTGTTCCCAATTGTAGTTTACAGTCACAAATATTTCTCTTTGATTGCATCTAAAGCTAACAACCTGTTTACCCCACCATAGCACCTGGCCACTCATAAATGAATATATGTAAATAACATATTGAAACCTGTAACTTGCAAATTCAGTGTACAATCTTCCTACAGATAGTGTGTATTTATAAAATGCATTAATTATTTTATTTGTTTGTTTATTTTAATTGCAGCTCTAGTAGAAGAAAACTGTCAAATTGTGCAGAATGTGATTGACACTTTAAAAGTTGATGATGAAGGAAATGCAAAAGTATCTGAGCAAGACTGTAAGAAAGCACTTTCTCAGTTAAAACACCTAATAAAATCTGGAGCCATTGGTATCATAGTCTATAATTTCAAGTAAGTTTCAGAAAATTTGTTCTGCAATTTCTGTTGCATAGTTTCAGAAGACAGTATAGTACCATCATTGTTTGTGTTGTCCAAATATAATTTTGTTATTTCTACATCATTCATGTGTAACTGAGTAGCTTGATTTTCTTTTCATTTATTTAACTGATCAGTATTGTATGTAATATAGGTAGTGGTTCCACATTTCCTGTTTAACTAAAACTGTCTTAGGTGTTCAGATGATTACCGTGGCACACTACACACAGATTGTATTATTCTGTATTGTTTGTTGACTTGCCTTTTTATTGTAAGGCACAGGTCTATAACCATAGGCAGTGATGTGTTATAAAGCAGCTTGTGATACAGTCATGAAAAAGCCAAAGTAAAAATGAGCCTGGTCTCAAGACATTCAAATTTGTCTGTCTGTAACGTAAAGTGGGAAAACTGGAATGAGAGAATGTGGTAAATGCTACAGAAGAAATACACAGTTTTAAGAAGCCAAATGATAAAATGAGACATATAGACAGTTTAAAAAAATCACTTAGCATCATAAGATAGTCAGCAAGAGAAAGTAGTGTAACTGATAATGATATGAACAAACACAGAAAAGGGTGAGAGTATTTTAATAAGTGATTAAGATGACTTTTAGTGTGTTTGGTGCTCTTTAGTAAACTTGTGTGGAAGGCTGCTACAGGACTGCAGGATTTTATTTAAATGGCCGTAGCACAGAAATTGTTTGTTGAAAATTAATGAAAGATCTGGAAAATTTTAATAACACACCTTTATTACTTTGAAACATATATGATCACTTAAATAACCTGACATTTATGTCTCTGGCTTCTTTTATCTTTTCAATAGCTTGATAAACAACAAATGTGTTATCTACTGAAATATTAGCAACCTTTTAAATATATTAATATATGGGTACCATTTTACACATTTTTTTTCTTTCAGTGAGTACAGTTTTTAGTTCCTCATTTCTTTCAACTTGCTCACTTCCCAATAAAGATCATAAAGGTGTGTCAACACTAAAATCTGTGTACATAGCTGATGAAGTAGTGTTGCCTTTTGTCAATGAGATAGCAGCTGTCGAATACATTATTGGATCACCAACAGTGTGGAGGCTCAAGTGCTATGAGTATGTGCTAATAGTTCTTTGCTTTTGGGGTTAATCTGTTACCATTCATTCTGTGCAGTTGTCAGAAACAGCGACTTCCATCTCCTCACAGCCTCTGAAATTCTCTCTGTAAATGTTTTTTAATATTCTATTATCCAAAACCTCTAGCTTCTCCTATAAAGTCATTCAGATGGCAAAAAGACATTCAGTGTTGACCATGATTGTATAGTGCTTTATTTTGGTGTTTTAAGAGATGGACTTTTTATTGTAGTATTGTCTCCCCCCCGAACCCGTACACACTGTCAGTTTTTAAGATGCAATATTCAAATGTTGCTTTCTCTAACCCGTTCCCCTGCATAGTCCACCAGTGTACAACTTTTTGACTCTTTTGCATCATCCTATTTGTGTTGTGAGGAGTTTTGGTCCATATCTGTCACCTTTTCTTCTGTTGGTCATGTCTGAATTCTGTAAATTATTAATTACATATAAAACAATCTGCAACAATTTGGGCAGTGATTTTAAACTTCCACCACTATACTATTGACACTAAGCAGCTGTCTTTCCAACATTACCTGCAGCTGTTGAGATAGTGTTAGTGTTCTTTCATGGAGATAGTGAGCTTCATAATGGAGGTATTCGTGTTGCCTCTTACATTTATTATTTAGATTTTGTTTTTCATCCAACCGCACACACAAAATTCTAATGAAAGCTATCAGTAGATCATGATGTCAGTTGAAATCATTTGAAAAATGTTGCATTTAGAAGAGGGGTCACTTCAGGCCTAGCTGAGTAGGTAGAGCATGCAAATTAGCACAATAGATACAGCACTGGGCTTGAATTCAGTAGGATTGGGGCTCAAATCCCTACCCAGCCTCTATGTTTTCCATGGTTTATGTAAATCACTTATGGCCACTGGTGGGATGCTTCCTTGGAAATGGACATGGTCCATTTTCTTTGTTATCCTTGTCTGATTCGAGGTTTGGCTCATTTCTAATTACCTTCTGATTGATGGGGTGTTCAACTCCAGTTGTCCTTCTTTCGATCCTTCCTGTATGATCAAGGTCACCATAATGCCAAAAGAGCAGATCAGCTTCTTCTGTTAAAAATGACTTCTGCCAATGCTAGAGAAAGCTCACATCCCCGAAAGGTTACAGACGTGCCCCCTGTAAGATGGTTTATTAATCCAGGAAATGAAATTGGCTGACTGATGGCCATGTGGAACATATATAATCAGAAAGTTGATGTTGAAAGTGACTCAAAAATTTTGTGTGTATTTTCTACTGATTGCCCATGTGAGTTGCAAATTTTATTGTTGGCATAGTGACTGAAAGTAACCCTTAAGTGATCAGAGTTAATCGAATTATTTGACAAAAACCTTTAGTCATTCACAGTATCAGAGTAACATAACATCTCTTAATTAAACATGTTTTGATGATTATCATACCGTTTGTGTGTGTGTGTGTGTGTGTGTGTGTGTGTGTGTGTGTGAGAGAGAGAGAGAAGAGGGTTGGGGGAGGGAGGGGGGGAGATATCAACATGAACAGATAGTTTTCATGTGCTTATCGTATGTATCGGCCATATTCGTGGCATGAATATTTCACAGTTTTAATTGTTTGGAAACTATCAGATAGAAGTTCATTTTTCCCTTTAGCACATGCACATAGAGTGATTGCCATGTCAGTGCACATGTCATGATAGACTATAGCCATCACCTTTCTAATTCCATACTTGTTGCTAATAAATTGTAATTAACATCTTATGCAGTGGCATTGTTGTTATCATCATAATTATTTTTGTTATTAATAATCTTCCATGCATTTAATTCAGATTCACATAATGTAAAAACATGCTTTGACTGTGGGTGGCATTTTAAATATTGACACTGAACATTGTACTCATCTAGGGCAAAAGCTAAATTCCTAATATTACTGATACAGTGCACGTATGATTTTGACTTATGTATGCCATTACTTTATTTTTATAGGGTTCTATTAAGGGTTCTGGTGTCACAATTGGCACTACCTCACTCTCCAGTGAAGACGTACATTTTAAATGTGCTACACGATATGATCAAAGACCCGACTGTGAGACATTGTTTTAATATGTACGTAGAGTTAATCGTGCTGCGAACGCTAACAGCTTACAGTGACCCGTGCAAAGAGGTTTGTGTAATATTTATTTACTGGCATTTGAAATATGTGCATTCTTTTGTACACGATTTATATTGTAGCTACTGTCTCTGTGGCATGCGATAAAATACTATAGATCAAGTATAAAATAAGGTAGTGATAAACAGGATTTCTTTCAAACCAATTTCTACTTTCATTGTTCTCTGATGTTTCATAATGGGATCAAGTATATTGTTCCTCTTTTAAAGAATATCAGAATCTCTGCAAAAAGTCTCCAATTGCAATGGTTGTTGCCCATAATACAGTCACTTAAATGGTGGCTAAGTCTTTCTTTATAAGATAATTCATAATAATGGAAACATTAAAACATACTTTTTAAAATACCATTGAAGCTTCACAACTGCACTTGACACACATTTGTTTTCATTTTAAATAGTGTATATGTTTACACAGAGTTATATGCATAACACACTTTCTCAGGTATTTGTAAATTAACAAATTTGATGTGCATATCACTTTAAATTCCCATATTGCATGTGGTGTCTTCACGTGACAGCACAGGATGCTCAAGTACTCCATTACAGCAGAACAGGGCATGCAGTGTGACTGGTGGTAACATCTCTCATTACTGGACAGGTGCCTTACACAAGTCAGCAGTGGCCTATAGCATACTACACCGTGTGTATACAACCAAATTTAATTTCTTGGACAAAGTGGCCACACTAAAAGAATGATGTTCACCTGGTGATGGCGTATGACCACCAGGCCAGTCCAGTGTAATGGGGCATACTCATTGATCTGATGTATCCCAGCTTTGTAAACTTAATTAAAAATGCGTGCATAATTTTGCATGTTGTTGTTTGTATAGACAGCAGGTATCACAATATCCCTAGAAACTCATTGTGGTGGTGTACATGCTCTTAACGTGATATCGACCCAATTGACAAAGCTGGCAGTGTATTAATTATTTTCCTAATTACTCGCAATATTGTAACATTTCAGCGGGACTTACTAGATGAACAAATGGTGAGAATCCTTCTCTAGACTATACTTCAACTCATCTGTGAACAGCACCCATTTTTTGTGAGACTAATTCCTCTGATGAGCTGTAAAGCATACATTGCAGCCTCTATAAACCAACAATGCTCAGTCTGATGGGAAATGTGTGCTGTAGAAGCTACCATGTGGTTGCAATACTTCGCCATAAAATTGTTTGCCGTGCCATCTAATACTCATGGGGGACTGGAATGCAGTTATAAGGGAAGGAGTAGAAGAAAAGGTTACAGGAGAATATGGGCTTTGGGCAAGGAACAAGAGAGGAGAAAGACTAATTGAGTTCTGTAACAAGTTTCAGCTAGTAATAGCGAATACCTTGTTCAAGAATCAAAATAGGAGGAGGTTTACTTGGAAAAGGCCAGGTGATACGGGAAGATTTCATTTAGACAGACAGAGATTCCGAAACCAGATATTGGATTGTAAGGCGTACCCAGGAGCAGATATAGACTCAGATCACAATATAGTAGTGATGAAGAGTAGGCTGAAGTTTAAGACATTAGTCAGTAAGAATCAATACACAAAGAAGTGGGACACGGAAGTATTAAGGAATGACGAGGTACGTTTCGAAGTTCTCTAAGGCTATAGATGCAGCAGTAAGGAATAGCTCAGTAGCAGTGCAGTTGAAGAGGAATGGACATCTCTAAAAAGGGCCATCACAGAAGTTGGGGAGGAAAACATAGGTACAAAGAAGGTAACTGTGAAGAAACCATGGGTAACAGAAGAAATACTTCAGTTGGTTGAGGAAAGGAGGAAGTACAAAAATGTTCTGGAAAACTCAGGAATACAGAAATAGGAAGTGCAGGGAACCTGAGACGAAATGGCTGCTGGAAAAATGTGAAGACATCGAAAAAGGCACGATTGTCGGAAGGACAGGCTCAGCATGCAGGAAAGTCAAAACAGCCTTCGGTGACATTAAAAGCAAGGGTGGTAACGTTAAGAGTGCAACAGGACTTCCACTATTAAATGCAGAGGAGAGAGCGGATAGGTAGAAAGAATACACTTGAAAGCCTCTACGAGGGGGAAGATTTGTCTGACGTGATGGAAGCAGAAACAGGAGTCGATTTAGAAGAGATAGGGGATCCAGTATTAGAATCAGAATTTAAAAGAGCTTCCAAGGATTTGAGGTCAAATAAGGCAGAAGGGATAGATAACATTCCGTCAGAATTTCTAAAATCATTGGAAGAAGTGGCAACAAAACAACTGTTCACGTTGGTGTGTAGAATGTATGAGTCGGGCGACATACGATCTGACTTTTGGAAAAGCGTCATTCACACAATTCCGAAGACAGCAAGAGCTGACAAGTGCGAGAATTATCTCACAATTGGCTTAACAGCTCATGCATCCAGGTTGCTTACAAGAATAATATACATAAGAATTGGAAAGAAAATTGAGGATATGCTAGATAATGATCAGTTTGGCTTTAGGAAAAGTAAAGGCACAAGAGAGGCAATTCTGACGTTGCGGTTAATAATGGAAGCAAGATTAAAGAAAAATCAAGACACATTCATAGGATTTGTTGACCTGGAAGAAGCGTTCAACAATGTAAAATGGTGCAAGATGTTCGAAATTCTGGAAAAGTTGGGGTAAGCTATAGGGAGAGACGTGTCAGATACAATATGTACAACAGCCAAGAGGGAATAATAAGAGTTTACGACCAAGAACAGAGTGCTCTTATTAAAAAGGGTGTAAGACAAGGATTAGCTTTTCACCCCTACTGTTCAATCTGTACATCGAGAAAGCAATGATGGGAATAAAAGAAAGGTCCAGGAGTGGAATTAAAATCCAATGTGAAAGGATATCAGTGATGCAGTTCACTGATGACATTGCTATCCTGAGTCAAAGTGAAGAAGAATTGCATGATCTGCTGAATGGAATGAACAGTCTAATGAGTACATAGTATGGATTGAGAGTGAATCAAAGAGAGGCGAAGGTAATGAGAAGTAGCAGAAATCAGAACAGTGAGAAACTTAACATCATGATTAATGATCATGAAGTAGATGATTTTAAGGAATTCTACTACCTAGGCAGTAAAATAACCAATGACGGATGGAGCAAGGAGGACATCAAAAGCATATTAGCTATGGCATAAAAGGCATTCTTGGCCAAGAGACGTCTACTAATGTCAAATATCAGCCTTAATTTGAGGAGGAAATTTCTAAGACTGTACGTCTGGAGTACAACATTGTATGGTAGTGAAACATGGACTGTGGGAAAAAACGGGAACAGAAGAGAATCAAAGCATTTGAGATGTGGTGCTACAGACAAATGTTGAAAATTAGATGGACTGATAAGTTAAGGAATGAGGAGGTTTTGCGCAGAATTGGAGAGGAAAGGAATATGTGGAAAACACTTATCAGGAGAAGGGACACGATGATAGGACATCTGTTAAGACATGAGGGAATCACTTCCATGGTACTAGAGGGAGCTGTAGAGGGCAAAAACTGCAGAGGAAGACAGAGATTGGAATACATCCAGCAGATAATTGAGGAAGTAGGTTGCAAGTGCTACTCAGAGATGAAGAGGTTAGTTCAGGAGAGGAATTTATGGTGGGCTGCATCAAACCAGTCAGAAGTCTGATAAAAATGCTGTCCTGCTTCCTTAGACCTCGAGTACTGTGTGGCAGGTCCACTATACCCAAGATCTGCATGCAAGGCCCGTTGTAGGACCAAAAAGTCTTACACTGGCATTCCATGTAGGTCTGGCCTTTCTATATTGTTCCACCACATTTTATCCTGTGCAATTTCACCATGAAACATTAGTTTTCACAGTTCTAATTGATTACTAAAAGTATAGGCATGAGTGTGTGCTAGAGCAAAAATGTGTGACTGATTTTGATCAAATCAACGTAATGCATCAATGTTTTTCTTTGGAATTAGCAGTATATTGCGGAGCTATAATTTTCAGTTTTGACTGGAGATACAGGGTGTGTCTTCTTTTTTATTATAAAACTATTTATTCTGCACGTTGCATACCATGCTCGGCAACTTCAGCTTATTTTATTTAGCAAATGTTCTCTTTAACAAGGAAAGGCATTTATGTGGAATATTTTTCACCGAAAGCAGCTGAGCACTGCATTTCAGCTATTGGAAAATCACTGCCTCCTGAACAACTCATTAATGTAGTTTGTCCATTGATAAAAACAGGAGATCTTCCAATGAATTTGGGAGCTATAAAAATTTTAACTCGTGTCATTGAACACACTACGCAAGATATTTTAGAACCACATCTGAAGGAAATAATGGAAAGTCTCATCAAAGTGAGTGAATTATTTCAGTAATTAAGAACAAACTTAACCTATAATTACTATTTAACTTTTGTCACCTCTAAAAGGTTTCATTGTCAGATAATAGTCTTTCGATATTTGGCTTTATGAGATCTTTTCATGTGAGTTCAACAAAAGAGGAAAAATAAAAAAAGAAAAAAATGCCCAACCAGCTCCGGTGCCCATGTGTCACATGCCTAGCCCATGCAGCTGCCAATCATCTGTATTCATATCCAGCACATCTACTGCCTTCCTCCAAGCAGCTCTATACGCATGCCCAACCCCACCCACTTTCCACCTGTTTCTCCCGCTACCCACCCAATATATATTAGCTCTTTCATTTTATTTGAAATTTATTACATTTTTAATACCACGATAGTGCAGAATTATACTTCATAATATTTTGAAAATAAATTAAAGTTTTCTTTTTTGATTTACCATCCAGTTTATGGGAAATTTGCTGATTAAGTACTCTGAAGAACACATTGTATAACACACAAAGGTAATGGAAGGGTACCCAAAATAATCCTCATTACAACTCTCAGGGGCAACTCGTAATTAATGTGATCAATTTAAAGTCATTTCATAGACATTTAGTGGCAAAGTAAAAAATTGAAGAAGAAAATCACTGGGGTGTTTTGTCTTGTGTGCTATGTTAAAAATTTTAGGTCACTTTTTATGAGTTTGTCTTACAGTGTCTGTTGTTTCAAACATATGTACAAATAATTATTAAGAAATATATGTGTTCAGTGTTACTGTTCTTAGTAGTAAATAATATTTTGTTTAAAAACAAAGGGAGGAGTGGTAACTTAAGTCATATAGTGGTAGGGTTCTATCTTTTGTTATCACGTCACTTAATGAAGGCAGTAAAAAGGGATATACCGAAGTTAAAACTTTGAAAATTATGGGAAAATGTAAGAAAGAAAATAAGAATTGCATTAGATGCTGAAGTGCCAGAAAATTCTGTTCACATGGACTTGTTGCTTGATATGAAGGAACAGTTTTCACCAAGTTAAAAACTGCAATAACTGGCTACATCAGCATCTACCTTGGTAAAACATTTGAAATACTCTTGCAGCTCCCGACTATTAGCTGTACCAAAAACTGAATATTTTAAAGAATAAGGTTTCTGAACAGAAACTAGCCTGAAAAGATAGATGAAGCTTAAACCTTAGGTAACTGATTTAGTAAATAGTTTTTATGAACAGGGAAACAGCTGATTTTTATAAAAGTTGCGTGAAATGCATTCCAATTTTAAAAGTGAATATCCTGGAGGAGGAGGAGGAGGGGGGGGGGGGGGGGGGGGGGGAGCAGTTTATTTTATTCTGGTCAGTCTGCCCCAAAGCTAGTATTTCAGCCAGTGCTAAAGGTACCACCACTCAGTATGTTTCTGCACCATTCATTAGAAAATGCATTGAATTTAATCAGTGGGTTTTAACAGAAAGAAGACACATGATGACACATTCTGCAGACATAACAGATTTTATAATGAACCTTTCATGTAAACTGGAAAAACTTGTTCCACGCTCTTATTTTGCAAAGTTTCAGTCAAAATATAACAACGTGCTTAGGGTCAATTGCATAAAGCAGTTCGTCTTAGATTAGCACAAAAAATGAACTCAGATCAAGCTGGAGTAAGAAATCAGCATTTTTATAAATGTTAATCTCAAATTATATCACCCTGAACTGATATCATCCATGATTAACACACTTTTGTGGATCAAATCAATTTCAACTACAGCTGTAAGTTTACACCCTTGTGATGGTACACACAACAACAGGTTCTGTTGTGCTAATACAAGTTGAAAATAATAATAATAATAAAGAAATTGTTGTTAACACAAGATGTGTCAAGTAAATATGTGAATACGACTCCCTCACTGCAGAAGTTCAAATAATATTTTCAATCTGTGAGGCTGTGTTAAGTAAGTTACCAATGATTTATGTAATGGATGCAGATAATAAGTGATCTCATAATAACTCTTGGAGATAACTCATAATTAATGTGTTAATTTAAAGGCATTTCATAGAAACTTAAGTGGCAGAGTTAAAAATGGAATTTAGAACTATTTGCAGACACCAGACAGTAATGACTGAACATTTACTACAAAAAATGCTGTCTAGACATGAATAGCAGTAACTAAACAAGTGAAATTAAATTTTAACTGCTGAACAGATGCTTAAACTGCTGGCAACTGCATGTACATTGACGAACAGAAAAAGTAAACATATGTAAGTCAATTCATATCGATAACAGCTCTACTTAAACAGACAGTGCAAGTGTACAGTTCTGCCACTGTCTGCACGAATAGTTTCTTTAGTATTGAATAAAAATAACTTTAAAGCTTGTGAACTATTGGAGCTTTCATTCACACAGAAAAGCATCTAAATCCATTGCCAACAGTCTGCGTTATGTATGTTTTTATCATGTTTAGCAAACTCCTGAAAACCTAATGCAAAGCAACAGTTGTTTACAGTTTGTCTCTGCAGTCAAGTCAGCTGTGCCCTCTAACAGCCAAACCTGAGTGGCTTTAAATTATCAGCTGTCGAGTAGTGTATTTTGTGCAATAATGGTTAAAAAATAATTATGACAGCTCTGTGCTTTGAGGCCACACCACCTAGCATTCTAGGCAGATGTGGTGGACTATGTTCTATGTAGAAGAACATTAGGCACTGAGAATTATGTTGTTTCTTTTCTTTTACTTGAGGGATGTCTTGATCTTTTCTGGCTATGGGGAAGTTTGTTATGCTTATTTTCCACTGTCTTTACAACACAAGTCTTTCAACAATAAATACTTTGTGTATATGATGTACAATTTATTCCTGCAGTCAAAGCATGATAATCATGATAATAGATGATGTAGCAGTTTTGCCAAGCATGTCTCAGGGTAATTCAGATCAACACAGGACCTGATTAAGTTGATCCAAGTTCAGTGTAATAAGACACAGTGAAATTGTGAAATAGGTTCATTTTCTGAATTAAGATCAAAATTGACCTACAATCAATGATTTTTATACAGTCAACCCTTAAAGGGTCATCTGATGTACACATTGCCACAGTATCAGTGGACTTTCGTGAAAATTACTACTTTACTACCCAGGAAGAAACCCAAGGTTACAGTTGGACATTTGACTCTTGCACTATACACCTATTGAAGTTAACCTCAGAAATACTGAGGATGAAAGATCATTTAAATGTCAGACCAGATGACACGCAACATGATACTTGTATGTTCTACAGAATTCAAAAACTATGCCAGATTTTATCATAGAAATGTATTCGTAAGTACAAGCTGTCATTATTTTAGTGATAATGTGCAAGACAATACAAAAATGAATATAATCTGATCAACCTATTTCTCCCATCAAAATAGTTTTGAGATCAGTAATGGCTGAACAGTTATTCTTTGCAACACATGAAAAAAGTGGTTGTTAGGGTGTAGAGAGGACAATTAAAATGTTATCTCAAAAGGAATGTATACAAAGACCTGTACAAAATCAAGCATTATGTGAATCAGGCCAATTTCAGTTTTGTAATATTACAATCACCAAAGCTATTTTACCATGGAATAGTCTGTATATTAGTCACCTTCAGATGATGTGGTATGTTTTACAGAAGTTAAAATACTTTGAGGAACCAGAAGTGTCCACAACTTTAAGCCACTGGATTTATTAGGAAAATTGGAAGCAAGTAGGATCTGTAATGATGTGAAACCCCTCTGGAAATATAATTTAAAGAATAAATTGAAATCCCTTTTGTGAGAAGAAAAATTTGATCCTATCTTGTAATGTAGCTTGCAAATATTACAATCTGTGGTGTGTGGGATTATCACTGAAATAAATAAAATAGAAAAGATGTTACTGTTCAATTCACGAACCTTTCAGAATCATCACTAACATTCCATTGGCTCAGAGTCCATCCTCTATTCAAGTAAAAATGTTGCTATTTTAAATTGTATTATTTTTACACAGTGTGGTTAAAAACTGAATAAATCAGGAAGTTTTTTTATTTTTTATTTTTAACTTAATTTTTTAAAACTGCTCCTGGTTGAGCCAGTTTGTTTTATAGCTTTGATTAATTAAGATTTCTCACTTGCGCAGTTATGGACTACACTTGTTGCCATTGTTTCCTTGGTGTTGAAGTATTATTTATTAAAAAACATAACACTGAAAAGATTTTCAAAAAATACAAATGTTTGTGCAGAAACAAATATTGTAGAAAATGAAAAATGACTAGAAGGTTACAATATAGCAGAAAAAATACCATGTAGAAACAGAGACCCCTATTTATTTTTATTTTATTTCTTTCTTTTATGTAATGTAATGCTGAAAACCAAAATGTAAATGTAGATTTTATGCTGCCTTGGTGAATTTGCTAAAAGGTATTAAGTAACCACCACTACGTTTCATACAAATACAATGTTAAATGAAAAATATAATTTAGATTCATAATTTTAAGCAAGCATCATTTTGCACCATTGTGGTGTTAAAATAGTAAAAAATGGCAAACTTTGAAATGCTACAGTATGAAAACAGAAACAGATTTGGTGCATTCTCTCTCTCTCTCTCTCTCTCTCTCTCTCTCTCTCTCTCTCTCTCTCTCTCTCTCTCTCTCTTTCCTTCATTGTGTACATGGTGAGTCAGGAGGAAAGGTATACACTTTGAGGAGTGATGGTATTAGTGGTTGTGAACAACAACAAAAAACGGGTAGTTTCCTGCCTTAATAGACCGCAAGTGTCCCTATCAAGTTGCTGGTCACAACTTCCTGTACACTGCTGTGTTATGTTGTCAGCAATGACAATGTTTGAATAATACGAAAAAACAAATAACAGTGTACATTGAATGTGATCTATGTCGGAAACCATTCGGAATATGGCGTATGTCCATATGAAGTTTCTTGTTCAGAATCACCTATTATCACCCCTAAAAGTATGTACCCTTTCTCCTGTCTCACCCTGTATACAGAAACACAAATGGCCGAATGCTGTTTATCTCAAGCACTTAATCCGTTGGGGTGATAGATAGGCACCTTTGTTGTTGTGATATTGTAATTCCACATTACAACAATAAGAAGCATGATTGTGTGGACAGTTGTTGAACATCAACCTTTGTTGTTGTGATATGGTAATTCCATATTACAACAATAAGAAACATGATTGTGTGGACAGCTGTTGAATATCATTGGCAGTAACATGGTGGTGAAAAGTCTTGAAACTTAGTTTGTTAAGATTTTGCTAATGACATGTATTGCATTATGGGGCCTCCTTGATGCACTCTAGTATCTTCTACTTGTCTCTGCTGAAATTGTGTGTTCTTCAAAGTGTAAAGCCTTACAAGACATTTGAACTGATGTTCTGCACTACTGTCCAAACCTATCGCCTTTGCGTGGTTTTTGACATTATGTTGTACAAAAGACAGAATTTTCTGGTTTTCGTATTATTTCAAACCTGGCATTTCTTTGTTCTACTTGTAAAACTTTTCCAATGTTATTCTGAAGTTATAATAAGCTTCTAGTAGAAGAACTGATTATTTTTTAGCTCTGTGTTGCCCAATACAGAATTAAACAAAGTTTGTGTGATGTCTATGTAATAATTGTGGTATCACTTTTGAACATCTGCAATCCTTGTTGTTGCTGCCATGAATATTATATATAGTATTTTGTGAATGTAAGTAGTGAAGTAGAAATATTGTGATACATTGTGTACATTTTTGTTATATGATGTGAATTGCTATGTGATAGATGTCGGTTGTAACACAAACATTCAACTACTTGTATTAGGAAAATCATTAATGAGAAATTGGTATTTGTAAATAACTCTGCATCACAGGGACATAATCTTTTTTGCATTCATAAGTAAATGTCATATAAGGGATTAACAGACCAGCAGGAATACAGGAAATGGGGGTTTGCAAAGTATCATTTACAACAGAGTGTATTCAGAGTTATGTTAAAAATGAAAATGAAATTACTATGGTGTGAAAGAAAGAGTACAGCCTGAAATAAAAACAAAAGATCACCCCATACCATAAAAACAAAACATATAATATTTTGATCATTTCCAGATGTTTACATTATTTTAGATAATTTTTAAGTGTTAACATTTCTAGGACTAATTAGCTACTTTATCTCATTTTTATTTCAATAAATAATTTGTTTTGTTTTCAGGCATATGATAATGAAGAAAGTTCTGTGAGGAAATCTGCTGTATTTTGTATGGTAGAATTACATGGTATTGTTGGAGAGGCAGGTTTGCAACCACATTTAGCTACCTTAAACAACACTAAGCTGAAGCTGCTTCACTTGTATATCAAACGATCGCAGCATGGTGGTTCGAGCGGCATCACTTCACCAAAAACCACAATGTCGTGAAACTTTTAATACTCATTAATTTCAGCTTTAATGTATTCTATCATTCCAGTGCTTGTCAATTTTTTTAACAAAACAGAGTTTTCCAGTTATTAAAGCCCAAAAATAAACAGTATATTGCATGTATTTATTTTTCACCCATTAATTCCCATATATATTTCACTGCGTTGTTTTATAGCTACAGAAATTATTGTAGCACATATTTAGTTCAGTGTAATACATGTGTGTGAATGAACAGTGAACAGGAAGTAAGTAACATTTTCTGCCAACTGCCAATACTGCTAACAGGTGCAGATACCAGCAGTAGAATGTTTTATGTTAGTGGCTTTTCAACTAATTCGACAACCGGTGACAATATGAAACACAGTCAGTGAAATGACACACAATAATTGGGACCAATTCTGTTATATTCTGTATTGCTACGAAATATACAGGGTAATTATAATTAAAGTTAAACTCTCAAACCACTGTAGAAATAATACCACTGGTCATAATGACGTCAAATTGCAACGGAATATTATCGGAGAAGGGGGAAAACGTATGGCAGAAGAAAAATAAATACTTACAAAATGTCACAGTAGATGGCGCTGTAAGCATTATAATTTAATAGTGGTCAATTACAAATGACAAATGAATCTCACAACCATTCCTAAGGTGTAAATTTGATGTTAAACAAACTTTACTACTCAGTGTGCATGGATGTATAGATGTGATACTGTTAATTATGTAAGCTCATCCACCACGGCAAGGTCATATCACATCAGATGGGAAAAATCGGTTTTTAATTGTGCTGCACCCAAAAACCGCATAAAAAGCATCACTCACATCAGTTTTTAATTGTCCTGAGGCCAAAGACCACATAGAAAGCATCAATCACATCAGTTTTTAATTGTCCTGAGGTTAAAATTCGCATGAAAAATCATCAATCAAAATCAGATCGGATTATTAATTTCCATTTGACTGGCGCAAAACATGTTATATGCTGTCCACCGTTTTCTGCAACAAGTCGAAATTGAGAAACAGCATGTTCCACAACTGATCGAAATGTTTCTGGGGTCATGTTCAGAATGTGTTGTGCCTTTAATGCAGTTGTGTTTGCAATCAGCACACTGAATGTAACATCTTTCATAGCCACACAGCCAAAAGTCACTTTGATTAAAATCAGGTGATCGGGACAGCCAGGCTGTAGGGAAATGGTGGCTGATAATTCTAGCATTTCCAAAATGGTGTTTCAGCAGCTGATTAACTGGATTTTCAATGTGTTTAGGTGTGCCATCTTGCATAAAAATAATCCCATCCAAGTTGTTGCCGAGCTGGAATGACATATTTGTGCAAAATACACTCATAGTGCTTACCAGTGACGGTACAGGTGTACAAGTAACAGGACCGGAAGCACCTGTCTCTTCAAAAAAATATGGCCCTATGATAAATGATGCCGTAAACCTGCACCACACAGTGACCTTTTCAGGATGAAGTGGTACTGATTGATTTGCGTGTGGATTTTCCGTTGCTCATATTCGATAATTCTGTGTACTGACATATCCTGTCAGATGGAACTGGGCTTCGTCTGTCTACAAAATCTTCCATGGCCAATCATTGTCCTCTTCAGTGCGAGCAAGAAATTTTAAAGCAAAGGTCTCTCTTGCTGGCAGGTCAACAGGAAGCAACTCGTGCACATGGGTAATTTTGAATGGATAGCAAAGAGGGATGTTTCGTAGGATTTTACACACCGTGCTCACAGGTATGTCCAATGTTCTAGCAATTCTCTGTGCACTACACATTTGCACACCACCACCTGTCTCCTCCTGCATTGCTGTGGCCACTGCTTCCACGGACGTTGAGTCAATTCTTTTCCTCCCTTTACCACGTTGCACACTAAAAGAACCCATCTTTTCAAATTTCTGAAACAGTTTCTCCAGACCCACGGCAGTCATCACACCAATGCCTTTTTTCGAACCCTTCAGTGTCCGGAACTTCTGCAAATAGTGATGTGCACACAGTCATCATTCATGTAATACAGCTTTACAAGAAGAGCACGATCCTGCATTGAGATAGTCATGGCGTACGTCACAGACGCAAAAGGAAGAAAAGCCATGTACCCGGCATGTTTATACCAACATCAATGGGTTGTGCGCATGTCAGGTGTTTTCATTTATGTATCCTGACACATACAGTCCCATCTATTGATAAATTTTCACACTATTTTTCTTCTTCCGCCATACGTTTGTGCCCCTTTTCTCGTAACATTCCATTGCAGTTTGATGTGTGTATTGAGGGAACTTATAATTCTTTACGTAATATCATGATTTATTTTGGGTGTTCACTCAATAGATATTTGCAGTAAGACATATCTGAAATTATCTTATTTCATAGTTATTCTGGGGTTGACACATCTTCTACCCATGCCTTATTCCATTTGGCTGTATTGTCAGCATCGTATTTTTTCGACAGATTTAAAGGGTTAAAATTGAGTGAACATAATTACTTCATTTGCAAAATGTGTGGATCATTGGTCTCCATAATAATCTTTCTCTACTTACCTCAAGGAACAGTAAATTTAAACTCAAGTAATGTTGGAGGTAGTTGTTGTTTCTCAGTATCTCCAACAAGAAATGATAGAATAATAGATGTTGCAGATAATTACATAAGGAAATAGGTATAGAAATGCATATTTTTAGAGTGAGTGGACCTTTTTTTTATATTTGATAGAGCATGTTGAAATTTTGCAGTGGCACAAAACATTTGCATAGTCATCATTCAGTAAAACCACTTTTTCATATTAATTGCCTAAAAAATACACTTAACTCATACTAAGGTAATCTGATAAACAAATTGGCTGCATATTGTTGCATCATTGCCAAATGTCACTAGTAGAGATTGAGATACCAGAAGTTAGTGGCCACTCTACAAACACCAGATATTGAAACTTTGCTATGGAAACTTGCCCATAGCAAACAACTGTCACTACTGAGATAACATTGTTGTTGCCTTTCATGATGAATCGATAACCAGCTGCTGTTGACGCCAAACATACATGCCCTCATCTGAGAAGTTAAAACAGTAATGACTTGTCAGATATTTTTCCAGTTGTTAATAACAATTTTTTTTGTTGTTGCATAATACATACTGATTTGATCAATGATCATCTGTGAAGCAAGTTTGGGTGGTTGTGGGGTTTCTATGGGGCTAGCTAATATGTTTGAGGCCATAGCACATGATCATGATTGAAATCTTGCCAGATTGGTGGCTGTAGAATTGCAGGGTGTCATGCTTCATACTGCTACATTTGTTGCCATATATTATGTACCAAACCAAGCATTCACTATGGTCGTTGTAATACTCTGTAGTCATGTTTATAGCCTTTAGTGTGTCTACATTCACGCCAATTGTGATACATTTTAACTATTGCAGCTCCGTAACATCTCACAAATGTAGCAATTTGATATACAAAGGCACTAGTCTTCTCCAGAGAAGAGAGAACTGGGAGGGTGTGGTGTGGGTCAAAGGTAGACACATGCTAGCAGTGCCACAAAGTATTTTCAATCCCCCCCTGCATCTCCTCCTCTTTCCAGAACACATTTGCCTTTTTACTTTCACACTACTTAAACAACTTTATATTTACTCATTACATTTGTTCCTTGCTTTCCTATCCCTATTATTTAAGTAAGAAAGCTGCTATTCTACATTAGTTTCAAAATAGATTAAAAAGAAAAATAGGAGTCAGCTCCCATTTTGACAAATGTTTTGAGACTTCTTCAGCAACATTTCTTACAGTCGTGGCACTTTATCAAATTTTGTCTCTATCAGGATGTGTAGTCTTAAATTTTAACAAATTTACAGTTAAATCTGTTGAGAGAGTAGATGTTGTCAGTATTTTAGGCCAGCTGTGACACCAAACTTTATGGCAACAAGATGACAGACTGTGTGAAAATTTATCACATAAGAACATTATTTTTTCTGTTAAAAAGAAAATGTGTGCGAATTGTAATGATGAAATTGCAAAGCTGAATGAACAACTGTGAGGTTAACAATTCAGAAACAATGTGCTGAAAACGGACATCTCAAAACTTCATGTAGGAAAAAGTGTTCTGAATACACTAGAAGTTTCACAAAATATCTCTTCTGTTTCTGAAAAATGACCAAAAGTTGCATACAAAAACAGCATGCTGAAAGTACATTATCATGTAAGTAGTGAAACATAACGTACATTTTGTGCACAAAAATGTCTTTCAAGTAATTTCAATTATGAACTGTGGGAGTGCAACTAGTAATCTCGAATCACGTCGAAAGAAAATAAGCAGTGTAAGCAAAGCACAGAGATGGATACAACCGCAGAAGAATTATATATCAATCACCAATTTGGTCATTGTCATTGGAGCTACCTTGAGAGTTTCTTATTATGCGTTACCAGCTATTGTGGACAAAAAAGACATAACAAACAGTCTTGTCACACATCAAAAAATAGACTTAAAATCTGTAATCGTCAACTGGTAAGAACAGGTAAATTTATTCTTCATGCAGATTGTCTAGGGCAAAACTTAGCTGCCAAATTTTTTGTGTAAATAAAGATATGAAAAATGGTAATAAAGGAATTCAAAATGTGTGCATGAGTTTTAAAAACACAACATTTGACAACATAAGCAACATAGAAAGAAGGTTCTGCATAATGCATAGTCACCATCACTTTATAATAACAAGGAGCCTAGGAACAGTAAATAATAAGTTGGATTTGCTCATTTATTCATTCCACCCAAGCACAAAAATTAAGATTTTGCGAGAATCAGTCATGAACTTCCATACCAGTGAAGTAATACATCTGCAAGACAAGTGTAAAAGTTCACCACTAGTCAGCTATACTAGATAATGGCAGTGTATGTATCCACACAGAATTTCACATGTGAATACTGTGTCTTTTTGCATTATAATGAATATAGCTTAGATAATAAAACAGATGGCTTTGAAGCAGTTGTTATAGAATTGGTACCACTTGCAGTCATTATGGAACACCAGCAATCTGTAGATAACATTCATTGTTTTGAAATACATGACTATACCATAGCAACACTTGGCTACAGAGCACATAATACTCCCTGTGTACAAAGTTTGCACTAGGAGCTCCTTTGGTAGCACTCTGAGCTTGACACCTCAAGAGAACACTTGTATCATTTCGGCCTCAAACCATCTCTATGAATAAATAGACTGATTCTATTACAACACCAGACAAATCATCTGGCCATGGATATTTAGTGTTACCTAGTGGATTGTTAGGAGGTGTGTATGTGGGTGGGGGGGGGGGGGGGGGGCAAAGATCTGCTTGGACTAGTTCCCAGTAGAATACTTAACACATGCTTGGTTAATACATCAATGCCATGACAAATTAGGATCAAATTGTCTCAGCAGATTCTATAAATTATCGCCTCTCAGATTATTTAGGCCAAACTTTATTACTAAAATTCAGACTAAGAGACACATGAGTGCAATCTACACAGGCTGACTCCTAGTGGTATAAAGAACTCCACAAGCAGTGTAAACTTTAATTTCACTAAGTAGTCAGAAGATTAACACTTTGGAGACTGGCACCATAGAAGGATATCGGGCTTATGAAACCGGCCATTTATGCTATTATTTAAAGCATTACTAGAACATGTGTAATTGATATCTCTTCAAGGGTAATACATACTAAATAACTGCCAAACTTCAAGATTTATTGTTCATATTTACTTTAGTTCTTATGATGCTTACAGATTTTAAAATAATGGTGACAGAAAGTATAATTATCCTCCCAAGAAAAAAGTTTGAGGTGAGTTATCGAGCAATTTATTTCTCATGAGTTTCCAAAATTTCTTGCTCACTTAATAAACGGGACATATTTGTATCATACTTGCAGCAGACTGCAAAACCTAAAGATTACATGCACAGAATTACGTCAGTGCAATCATATTATCTCAGCCATTTGCGACAGTAAAACAACTAGAAATTCACAACAGAAGGCAGCTCCATTCAGTTTCCAGTTAGCGAGACATCTGTACATTGTTCTCAACTGAAATGAGTCCCGTTTTTGAGCAATAGATTTCTCATATGACAAGAAAATTGCAGCCCAATCTATACTGAGGCACAGCCTTTTTAACACAAAGTTGCAGTCTGTGCTATGCTTGGGCTTGGTCTCCAGAGTGTTAAAAGCAATAAGTATTAGCCAACAGATACAAAGCTGATATAATGTTTCAAAGTCTTGCTGGTGAGTTGTAGTAAAATCAGAAACAATGCAACAGAAGCAAAAATTAATACTCTAGAATTAATTGAGTAAGTTATTGCAGCTCTGAACTCTTCTAGTCTTTAATATTTCTAATGATTACTTTATAGATACTGTTGAAAGTGACGTCGGTGTGAAACAGGATGCACAGCATACATATAAAACAACTAATTTAGGCTAGCTTCCATAAAATTACATACTTAGTTGATTCTGATCTCCACAGCTAGGATGTTTCATCGGGCAGTAACCGTTGTTCTACTTGGGTTTTGGAAGATCATTATTATATTTACCATACGACTAGTTTCAGACAGCTAATTTCAAGCAGTGTGTAAGATGTATGCATGTAATTTGAACTGCTTGAAATTAGCTAACAACTCAAAGTCATTGGTATGATTACAGTATTTTGTAGCTGAGGTGATACAAAGGGTATTTCTTTTCCATATATCATAAAATTATATTCTGTAACTGAGAAATGAAGTGTGCTCCATATTTCAAAGTTTCTTTGAAGTCTACACATAAACTGTGAATGTCGAGTCACCAGGGTGAAATCTGAACACATTGCAAGGCACAGGAAAGTACACTAAACCCTTGCTAATCTGGTCCTCAGTAATAAGGCCTGGCCCACATACAGCCTCCAGCTGCTCAAGCAGAAATGACACATACGGTAATGAATTCTTCCTTACAATAATGAATGTTAGTTAATTACAGTGTTACACAATGCTATATATGCTTAAAACTGTGGCTATCTTTACAGTTCAGTAGAACGCCTTCCAAAGGAAACACGTTATGCTGGACCTCAAGCAGAAACTCGATATCAGAAATAGGTTGAACTCCGGTTCTTCACAGAAACCTGTTGCTGCTGTGTAGAATGTTGGATGAGCAACTTTTAATGACCAATTTTTAACAGATGAAGAGAGAATCAAATAGCTTAAAGGAAAGTTATGATAATAAGCTGGCACTTCCACTAGTCTGACATCCATGTGTGCAAGGAATGACCATGTTAGCAATAGTCTAGTGTATGTTACATGGTTGCAACTTGATTAATCTCATTCACTTATTAGATGCTCACTAAACAAGGCACAAAGAGCTTACAAAGCCTCCTCTTGAGAATCACTATTAAAGATTGAAAATATGTAATAAAATATGCTAATCATCTCAAGGACTGTCATAAACAGTTTCTAGGATACAGGGTCACTCTGCTTTATTCCTCTTCCAATAAAAAATTTCGTTTCATTTTTCTATGTTGACAGAAGCCATCTATGATACCTTGATGACTTCTGTCAGCATAGAAAAAAACGCGAGGGAATATTGCATTGAAAGAGCCATAGAGCAGAGTATTGCTATATTCCAAAACTGTCTATAGCACTCCTTGAGATGGCTATGACCAAAATTATTAGGAAGGAAAGAGAGTCTCTAACTTGAGATTTGCAGACAATATAGTAGTCCTAGCCAACAATATGATAAAATTGTAATCCTCTGTAAAAATTTATCTGAGAGTTGCGAGAAAGTGGACCTTAAGATATAGCTCCCCAAAACAGATACTAGCAGACGGGCCGCATGCAGCTCAGTAATGGTTTTTTTGTGACCTTCCAAGACAGTCAGAATTTTTATGTAACAATTTATACCTTTTCTGTAATGCAGAGTTAACTAATGCATGCAACCATTTTAAAAGGTGTGGCCCTCAGCTAACTTGTGCTTCCACAAAGTAGTCCCACCTTGCTCTGCCATGCAGAGGGATTTTTTAAGGAGAAAGATGTTTAATCTAAAACAGATTTTTCACTTGGTGCTGACATGAAACTTTCTGGCTGATGAAATCTATGGGCTGAACTGAGACTTGAACTCAGGACCTTTGCTTTTGGTGGGCAAGTGCTCTATTAACTGAGCTACCCAAGCATGACTCACAACCCACCCTCGTAGCTTTACTTTCACAAGTACATTATCTCCTGCCTTCCAAACTTCACAGAAGCTCTCCTCTGAAACTTGCAAGACTAGCACTTCTGGAAGAAAGGACATTGCAGAGATATGGCTTAGCCACAGCCTTGGGGAATGTGTCATGAGTTGCACATGTGTAGCTTAGTCAGTAAAGTGTTTGCCCTTTCATGGGCAAAGTTAGAGTCTCAGTCCAGCACATAGTTTTAACCTTTCAGGAAGTTTTGTTTTGGTGCACAATCCACTGCAGAGTGAAAAATTCATTCTTTAAACATTCCCCAGGCTGTGTCTAAGCCTTCTCTCCACAGTATCTTTTCTTACAGGATTGCCAGTCTTGCAAGTTTCGCAGGAGAGCTTCTGTGAAGTTTGGAAGGTAGGAGATGAGGTAAAGTTGTGTCGACAGGTCACAAGTCATTGTTGGGGAACTCAGTTGGTAGGGACAGTTGCCTACGAAAGACAAAGATCCAAAGTTTGAGTCTCGGTCCGGCACATACTTTCAACCTGTCAGGAAGTTTCATGTTTAATCCACATTTGAAAACATGTCTGCTACCTCTCAGTCATTTTATTTCTGTGGGAAGATAGTCAAAGTGTTTTATAGATGTATATTTCACCCCTTTTGTCACAAAGTTGGATTGATAAAAGGGTAATGCCGATTATTTTTCCTCCTAGTTTCGTACTTTTCAGTATCTCTATTACTCTCAAACTTAGACGGATTGTTGATAACAAATTTCATAAGTGAAATGAACATGCTGTAATTACAATGGAAAATGATCTAGAAGAAAAAAAAAAAACAAAAAAAGAAACAGACTATTACCATTGGGAACATTTTGATATACTCATACAAAAATTAACATGATATGAAATAATAAATGCAGCGGGTTAATGATTTGTATCTTGTCCACATGACAGAAAGCAGAGTGAATCAGGTTGATGTGAATCATGGAGCGAAAAGCATTCAAATTTTAGACAATCAGACATGGTATTATACAAAGTCCTATTGCCAAGAACCTGATAAAATTCTGGTCCTATGCAAAATCACTAATTGGGTCTAAGGCTTCTATCCTATCATTAATTGATCAGTAGAAGATAGTAAAAGTAAAGCTGGAGTTTGAAATTTCACATTTAAGAAATCATTTACACAGGAGAATTGTACTACCATACCATCATTTGATCATCACACAGACTCCTCAATGGAGGACATTGTAATAAGCATTACTGGTGTAGAGAAACAACTGAAAGAATTGAAAGCAAACAAGCTTTGGCCCTTACTTGGGAAAAAAGTGCAGGTGACTCCTTTATATAAGAAGGGTAAAAGAATGGACACACAAAATTACAGACAAATATCCTTAATATCAGTTTTGCTGCAGAATTCTTGAACATATTCTTAGTTCAAATATAATAAATGTCCTTGAGACAGAAGAGCTTTTGCCCACAAAGCAGCATCGTTTTAGAAAGTGTCACTCATGCAAAATTCAACTTGTCCTTTTCTCATACAGTATCCTCTGAATTATGGATGAAGGGCAATGGACAGATTCCATATTCCTAGATTTATGAAAATCATTTGACACAGTGCCCCTCGGCAGACAGCTAATGAAGGTATGAGCATACAGAACAGGTCCCCAGATATGTGAGTGGCTTGAAGACTTCTTAAGTAACATAACTTATTATGTTATCGTTGACAGCGAGAGTTCATCAGAGACAAGGGTATTGTGAAGAGTGCCCCAGAGAAGTGTGATAGCATTGCTGTTATTTTCTATATAAATAAATGATTTGGTGGCCATAGTGAGAAGCAGTTTATAGCTGTTTGCTGATGACATTGTGGTGTATGGGAAGATGCCATTGCTGACTGTCTGTAGGAGGATACTAGTTGACTTAGACAAAATTTCTAATTGGTGTGATGAATGGCAGCTTGCTCAAAATTTAGAAAAATGTGAGTTAATGCAGGTAAGCAGGAAAAACAAACCCATAATGTTTGACTATGCCATAAGCATTGTGCTACTTGACAGTCACATTGATTAAATATCTAGATGCAATGTTGCAAAGTGATATGAAGTCTAATTAGCATGTAACACTGGCAATAGGGAAAGGGAATGGTTAACTTCAGTTTACTGGAAAAAATTTAGGAAAGTGTGGTTCATCTGTAAAGCAGACCGCATACAGGACACTAGTGTGACCCATTCTTGAGTACTGCACCCCGTCAGATAAAAGGAAAACGTTGAAGCAATTCAGAGGCAAGCTGCTAATTACCACTAGGTTCGAACAACACACAAATATTACAGATATGCTTTGGGAAGTCAAATGAGGATCACTGGAGGGAAGGCAATGTTCTTTTTGAGGGGCACTACTGAGAAAATTTAGAGAAACAGCATTTGAAGTGAGCCTCTGAACAATTCTACTGCAGCCAACATGCATTTTGTATTAGTGTTATGAAGATGAGGTTTGAGAGATTAAGGCTTGTGTGGAGGAATATAGTCAATTATTTTTCCCTTGCTCTATTTGTGATTGGAATAAAACAGGAAATGTCTAGAAGTGATACAGGGTACCCTCCGACACACACTATACAGTGACATGCGGAGCATGTATGTAGATGTAGGTGTTTAAGGTCCATTGTTGTTTCTATTTTAAAATGATCTACCACTAAGATTGAAAGAAGATAAAAATTTTGCCCTTTTTACAGATTATAGAAGCTAAGGAATAAATAGTAATACTGTACATGTCAGGATGAATTAAAGAGCATAAGTGGGCATCGAGGACTGATCCTGTTCACTCTAGAGTTGTTAAAAATTGGAGATTTATTCTCCTCCTCCTATTCTATGGGATACATTTGGTCTGTCATCTGCTATGACCATGGAGGGAACCACACATCATGGTGGAGAGCATTTCGTCCTCAATGGGAGGAGCAGGCACACACATCTGTAGAGTATGAGAGCTGGTAGGTAAAAGAGCAATCCACTGCTGTGGCCACTGTCTCACTGGTCAACCAACACCCCCCACATGGCCGATATCTTCTCTCCCATTGGTTGGCTTTGAACCTTCCAAAAGTGTAACTTGCTCATGAGCCCTGTGGATAGCATCCCTAGATCAGCAGAACCAAGCATGGGATGCATCCCCACTATACAATGCCACTGATGCACAGTGGAAGTCATAAGAAAAATACTGCAAAATCTGAAAAAGAAAATAATGTCCTTTTTTAGCCTTAACACCACTTTGGGCTGCACAGTTCCCTCCCCCTCCTGTGAGAGCCAGTTACGGGTCATTAATTGATTTACATAAAGTTTGACAATAATCAAGTAATGTGTAACTGTTGGAGGTTGGTTGACATTTAGTGTTTTAAGAAAAGGGGACTTATCCTAATGGAGAGTGTAAATGAAATGTTGAAAACATACTAGTGGCAAGCAGGGTGCACAAAGTTTCAGTATTGCAATAAATCATGTTCAAAAGTATTAGTTCTTGAAGCTTCTTGCTTGTTTAAAATGTTACTTCTCAAATGTGTGACATTGTTGGAGTTGGTGCAGTGGATGGTTGTCAACCATGCATGGCTCTGAGCATAGTAGCGGCAGGCAGCTGCCCTGTAGTTGAGCCAGTGCATGGTTACATGGGCACCGTGATAAGGTCCCTGCGTCACGGCCAACATGCAACAAGTGGGTTGACTACTGGTGACTGCTACACTCACAGACAGGATTCACATCAGTGGGGGTTTGAGTAGTTTACATTTCATAGAAAGGAACAGAAGAGTAATAATGACTGTCATTAGAAATACAAGTTTGCCATTAAAGACATGATTACAAAAGAAATGAATTAAAGAAACTTCACATAACTCATAATAATTAGTAAACACTTGATATTTAAAGTTAACAAATAAATGTAGGTTTTCACTTTGCTAATCTGGTCTGATTGGAACTGCAGCAGAAATGGAGTAATTACTAGAAATAGAATTCATACCTTAACCTAAAGGAGTGCCATGCCTTTGAAGTGACATTTTCACCCCTGATATTCACTAACTGGTTTGGAATCTAGTACAGCCTGTGGTGCTTGCTCATGTGATTTACCATAGTCATATTTATATAAAATCCATATAATAAAGCCAATGACAAGTAGAGCTAAAGGCTCAGACATAACACTCAGAATGACCACTCAATTGGAATAATTTTGAGTGTGTCATTCGGCAGGGTGTGCAGTAGCATGATCAAGAGAAATTTGCCCATTCTCCTGGGCTAGGAGTTTATTGATGGATTCTAAGAGGTGAATCCAAGATGCACTGGATAATGTGAGACAACTATGTAGTTGTGGCAAGGGGACTGGCACTTCAGGTAGGTACAGCAGGAAAGGCCTAAGGCTATTGTTATAGGTATAAACTAAATGTGCTGAGAGCTTAACAGTAGCGGCAGTTATATCGCATGAAGACATACTGAACAAAAGACACCATCCACTAAAGTGGCCTGAAAAGTTGGGGACATGGCAATGGGTTGAAAACAAATCAAAATACTGTAATGGGCTGATGTATGGAATGCAATAAGCTGTTGCCAACAGGGACAAACCAAGGTTTTTACTCTGTCAGAACAATATGAGGGCAAGGAGAAGTAGATGTTTTTGTTAGGAATAATGCAAGTTCACAGTTCCTCACCCCAGTATTGAGTGATACTGTAGGACACATGTACTAATTGGTATGTATAGAGTATTGAAATTCATTAAAATGCATAATGACGTGTGTTTGATAGTATGTAAGTAGAACATCATGTACGGGCAGAACTGTAGGCAGCAGTGTTCTACCGCAGGCTGTATTTGTGTTTACATTAGATGATGTTGCCAGTTTGCCATTGAAAGAAGCTGGTGAAATATTAGTAGAGTTGTTGAGTAGAATTGAGAGCATGGCTATGGGAAAAAAATGTGAAAGCTGGACAAATAGATTTTAATTTACAGATTAACCCTCTAATGCACTTTTGGCATGAAAACAAAACAGATAAGTGTCTTGATCTTCTAAGGACTAAGGAAACGTTTTTTATTCCAAGCTATGTGCCTATAACACATGTGGTTGGCAACCACACTGAGCTATCTGCATGCACATTAAGTTACAATGGAATCATAATTTATTACTACTTGTTGATCCATTTTGTCTGAATACAAACCTGAAGCTGTTAGGTAACTAATGTATGCTTCAGTGTTTCGTGAGTGAAATTACAGACTAGCAGTAGGATGTCAGAAAGTGACACCTGTCAGAAAACAGTAGCAAATGAACAAAGAAGTTTAGGGATATCAACAAGGCATAAATATGTGTCCACACTAGAAGTGCAATCTGGTGCTTCTGTACCAGGACATCACATGCAGAGTGCACCTAGTCACTAGTGTTATTAGCATAATGTTGGAGTAGGGGGCATTCATTGGCTTCTCTAATCCAATGTTGGTTGCTAAAATAGGCATGAATTATCATGTTTATCTTCCTTTAAGTGGAGTTTGTGTGCCTGACTAGTTGGAGTGGTGGCTGGTATCTCATGATTAGGTCTGATTAAAATAATATGGATACTGCAACAGGAGAGGAGTGATACCTCAATATTAAATGGCTGGGAAAGAATATGATAGTGCTGGTACTGCCAGGGGATTTAGTCCTGATTAATCCAGCTAGTTCCTCAACAACTGAAGAAAGAAATATAGAATAGAGCTGATAATATGGTAATAGGCTAAGTGATAAAAGCGGGAGGGTCAAAAAATTAACTGCAGCAACAATGCAGCAGTGGGCACCCACTGGTCAATCCCAACAGAATGGATGCACCTATTCCATGTCCCACCAGTAGCATGAAGGAACTGTATTATCTGAGTTGTTCCACACTAGAGCCTATCTTGAACTGATTAACAGAACTATGCAGTGCAAAGCTCCCATTTTCTTAGGGGCATGGTAGTGATGCTATTTGTATGTGATATTTAGTATTCCTTAATTCAGGTGCGAGCTAGAGCTTGTGGTATTGGCAAGGTGAACAAAAGTTCCAGAGCTGTGTTACACAAATAATTATGGTAGTTCTTATGGGAATAATCCATTGAAATCTGCAAGATGGAGATTATTACCATAACTCAAATATAAATTAAGTGCATCTGAATGAGCATATTGTGCCTCAGGTCAGGCACAAAAAATGTCTATAATTCGAAAAATGCTTTACAATATTAAGAGCAAGAAGAGAAATGTCCTCAAAGCTAGGGTATTTCCCATAGATATCACTTACAAATAAACAAAATTGTTATCCAATGGACTAATTACATTTGCTAATTCCCAAAGGCTTGTGCTTAGCAATATCTTACTGCATTGAAATATTCACACCTATTCATAAAATTAAAACACATCTTCAAATGGTGGTCAAGCTCAGAGAGAAGAGGTGGACTGTCAAGTGAAATACATGAACATGTTACATGAAATACAATGCTTTAAGGTGGAGCTCCAAACCTTAAATTAGCAAAATATATCTATTCTTAAATAACACATATAAATAGCAGCAGAGCATGAGCAGATGAGATAATGGTTTAGTTATTATCTTCAGTATTACATATTTCTGATCTTGGTCAGTATAACTTACATGAAAGTGCTGAGTAGTACATGTCTAACAGCTTGTCTCATGGTCTGTTATGCTCATATGCTTCAATATTATTCTCGTGGTGTAGAAGCAAGGAATGATCTCTTGTATGTATTGCTGACAATTTCAAGCTCTCTCAAATGTGTTAATAATTGTGTGGTTATCCATCAAGGTTTGGTATCTGTGCGTGTTTTTATTCCTGATATCTATGTTCTTCATTATCAAGTTTTTGCTGCCAAGTTATCCTTGATTGCTAACTCCTCAGTGGAGTTTGTGGTGGTTTTTTGACTTATCTCTAGCATCCAATCAGTTATTGAGGTAATTCAAAGATTCTTGTAGACAGCGGCTGCGGATTCTCCAGCGATGAACTTACATTGATGCACGTAGGCTGTTTGTCTGTGCAGTATATCATAAATAAATTGCTTAAAGCATAAGGTATTTGTTTCAGAACATTGTGTTTAGCATCTGATAGATGAAATAAAATTAATTCAAATTAAATTGGTTGTTGTATCAAATGTATGGTTCACATGTGCGTAGACAGTTATGTGCAATTATGTTATTGTGATTTGCAAATATAGAGAGATGAAATAACATTTTACTCCAAAGTTTTTAAGTACATTACATACACTGTTGAGGATTGCAGCAAGTGTATGTTTGGTGTGGCTGGTCTGCTGCTAAGTGCTTATCAGCAATGCTACATGAGACTTAGCAGGTCAAGTGTCTTTCCTGTGTCTTGAGCATTTCTTCTGTAGTGCAGGCAGCTAGCGCTGAACATCACGCAAGAAAAATACATTCAGTGGTCTTTTATTTGTTTATGCAGCAGCAAAATCAGTTTTGATCTATGATACACACTGGCTTCTTTTAGTTCTGTATGCAAAGCACATGTAATTACCTTTACATAAGTTCCTCAAGGGATACTAAATGCAAGTAAAAATGACAGTTTAATAGACTGGTTATGCATGGTTGCTCTAGAGGTTCAGTACAGCTGTTAACAAACGAAAAATTTTGTCTCACCTAGGTGAAATTTTACTGCATATTGTCATTAATAAGTCTCATTCACATTGTGCTATAAAGTAATATTTCACAATTTTGCATTTCCACTAGAAATCACTGCTTGGACTAAAGTCTGTGTTAGACATTGATTTGCCTGGCAAGAGCTGGCTATGCTGTAGTATACAGGGTTATTACAAATGATTGAAGCGATTTCACAGCTCTACAATAACTTTATTATTTGAGATATTTTCACAATGCTTTGCACACACATACAAAAACTCAAAAAGTTTTTTTAGGCATTCACAAATATTTGATATGTGCCCCTTTAGTGATTCGGCAGACATAAAGCCGATAATCAAGTTCCTCCCACACTCAGCGCAGCATGTCCCCATCAATGAGTTCGAAAGCATCGTTGATGCAAGCTCGCAGTTCTGGCATGTTTCTTGGTAGAGGAGGTTTAAACATTGAATCTTTCACATAACCCCACAGAAAGAAATCGCATGGGATTAAGTCGGGAGAGCGTGGAGGCCATGACATGAATTGCTGATCATGATCTCCACCACGACCGATCCATCGGTTTTCCAATCTCCTGTTTAAGAAATGCCAAACATCATGATGGAAGTGCGGTGGAGCACCATCCTGTTGAAAGATGAAGTCGGCGCTGTCGGTCTCCAGTTCTGGCATGAGCCAATTTTCCAGCATGTACAGATACGCGCGTGAAACTTGCCCGCACGCGTTCAACCGTTTCTTCGCTCACTGCAGGCCGACCCATTGATTTCCCCTTACAGAGGCATCCAGAAGCTTTAAACTGTGCATACCATCGCCGAATGGAGTTAGCAGTTGGTGGATCTTTGTTGAACTTCGTCCTGAAGTGTCGTTGCACTGTTATGACTGACTGATGTGAGTGCATTTCAAGCACGACATACGCTTTCTCGGCTACTGTCACCATTTTGTCTCACTGCTCTCTCGAGTGCTCTGACGGCAGAAACCTGAAGTGCGGCTTCAGCCGAACAAAACTTTATGAGTTTTTCTACGTATCTGTAGTGTGTCATGACCATATGTCAATGAATGGAGCTACAGTGAATTTATGAAATCGCTTCAATCATTTGTAATAGCCCTGTATTGTATTGCTTCTCTCTCACATAGTGAGAACTTTTGCAAAAGTGCTTGCTGTATTGGCACCTGCTAAAACATGAATCTCCATCAATTGCCTCATCTACTGTAACAGGTAGGATGGCCCAATCTGCTGACAATCAGTAACTGTACAGGGCTGGAATAACTCTTTTTATTCAGAATTGTTGGCATTAATATCTTGAGTTTCCCATCATGTGATGCAGTTAAGTTGCATAAGAGGTCGTCAATATGCCTATTTTTTCCTCCAAGAGGAACTCAAATACTTATTTGGTATGCAAGGATTGTACCAAATTACCCATATGAGTACTGTATCTACAAAAACTGGTTTTATCCAAGTCATTAGGCAGATGCCTAACTATTCAGATGATGATTGGGTTTAATTTTCACTTTCTTGTTATAAAATTTCATTGTTAAAGTATGATACAACATACAAACTCGGTGAGAAGAATTCATTTTTCGATATTTGGAAAGTTAGCTTGCGGTGTGGGTGTGTGTCCTTGCACAGGCGCCTCACCAACATGTGGAGCACAGTGTGGAGCTGGTGGCTAAAGGCTCTGTGATGTCACAATGCAGCCATTTTTCTGTTTCGATGTCACAGAGCCATGTGTTTGTAGAATGGTGCTGTTTGCGATGTCATGCATAATGGCAATGGACCATTTCGACTAATGTATTCTCCCATATTCCTTATGGAGAAGGGTTGAAAAGCATCTAATGATTAACCTGCATGTGATGTTATGGTTTGATGATATGTAGTGACAAATTTGTAGTTCTGCTGTTTCCAGGCTGGCAGAAGTAAACTTAGCTTGACAGACTTCTTGTTCTTCTAGTTGTTTTTGTAAGCAGGCACAGGAGTGATAAAGGCATTAATGTGATGAAGAACTTCAGCAGTTCTTATGAATTATTTGAGTTCTGTATCAGGTAATCTGAATGAATGTATAATCAGCAGTTATAAGTGTTCAGCTTGGCTGTGTTATGTCATATACAAGAATCCTTAAAAAGCTTGCTCATGTCAATCACTTACTGAAAATATTTGTAGTAGACTCTATCCAATAGAACTGAAGTGTACACAAACAAAGTGTAAAACACTGGTGTAATGATTTACACATGTTTTACTTAAGTGTGTGACTCTTGGCTCATTCATAATATTGAGATACAATGAAGTATTCGTTTACACTTGTAAGTGTGATTACAGTATAATGGCAGTATTTCCAAACCCAGGCAGCTTCAACATTTTGTTACATAGCAATCAAACGAGAATGAAAGTTAGACTGAAATGTAGCATATTATAAAATATGTAAGATCAATGTCTGGTCTCCTGTAGAAAGGCTGATGCAATAAAATTCAGCAGTTATTCTCTAAAACTATAGCAGAAAAAGTAGTTTAGGGACTACTTTCTGACAAATCCTCTAACAGAGTGTAATCAGTAGTCTTTGAGTATATTTAATGTTCAGATGCGACTTGTGAGTATTTCTGAATGAAAGTTGTTGGTAAGCATTTGAGAGGCCTTTTATGACAGCTTACATCTGCTTCTAGTGGCAATAATATTGTGTAAACTAAATACATCGTATATGCCTCACAGAGATCTTTTGTTGTACATGACTTCCAAATTCAATGACCTTGTAACTGCTTAGTCTTTTCTACGTGAAGCATCCTCATCCACACCCAGGAACAACTGGTTGCAAATGCTAGTCTGTGTAACTTAGATATTTCTATTTCAAAAGCCCAGTTGTAGCTTCATGTGTTTCTGTAATTTGCATGATTTTGCCATGACTGCAAAAACAGTTACTATGACTCTCATTTAACATTTTTCCTCATGTCCTATTGTTAATTGCAAAGTTATTTCTCTCTGCTCTGGTTGCTAATTCTCAAAACTATGATTTATATTTATAACATGACTTTTATATAAACACATATGATCATAAACATAAAAAGCACTAGCAAATTCTTACTGTGTATAGGGACAGCAATGGATCTCCTTGGCAATTGAATTCATCCTCCCAATCAGTTGCATAAATAAAACTTCTGTTAAACTTTATTCAGCAATAAAATTGATGTTTTTGCTCACTTATGGAATATATTTAGTCCTAAGAGCAAAGGGCATAAGGGTGCTTATTCCTTAAGACATATTGGGGATGGGCTAGCACCAGCAGGTCCTTTTTCTTTGGCTTCCCTGTTGTGGCATTTTTACATGCCATAGTAGCTTTAGAAGGAGAGGCAGGCAGAGCTACTTGAAGCAGTGCAGCCGATTCATGATACAGCTTTAGCTAGTCAAAATATACTCTCTGTATGATAGTACAATCAGATAACTGTATTTCAGCATTTCCTGGAGAAGTTATTCATAAGAGAGGGTAAGGGCATCATAAGGAGGAGTGAACTCCTTGATTCATCTTTTTTTCACCACAGGATTTTGAATCAATGATAAATCACCAGGCTTGTACTGAGTAAGTGTAGCACCTTTGTTGCTATGTTCCAACTGTTTTTGTGTGTCTTTCGAATTACTGTGCTTAACCTATTTGCAAATGGCTTTGAGACGGCAGGCTAGCCTTTTCACTTTGCCTACACTAATACCAGGGGGCAGTTTGACAGTTTCAGAAGGTTGATTCATGGGTCTCCCATAAACAGCTTCACATGGGGAGAATCCCGTTGCCTTATAGACATAACTGTTTTATGCAGAATGATACATAATATGATAACATCTGCACAATAGTTTTTTGTGCACATGCTCCAGGCACCTGCTGGCTTTAAGGTGAATGGGTGTAGTTTAGCTTTTTTCAGTTCATAATATTTTGCAAGTGATTGATGAAGGTACAAGGAACAGTTTCAGCAGTCATATCTGTGAGTGGTATCAAAATTAAGTACCTTGAAAAGTGATCAGTAATTGACAATACATATTTACTATTCTTGGTGCTTTGTGGAAATGGGCCTCAGATATCCAAGGCCACAATCTGAAATGATTTTGATGCTTCTGTTAATGTCTGTAAAGGAACTTTAGTCCTCTGTGGAGGTGCTCTTTGAGCACAAGGCAGACAGTTTTGAATATACTTCCAGTGTTGGTTTGTTGAACTCTCCACAAGTAATTTGAGGCTATTCTCACATTTTTGGCTCATTACCCATTATGGCAGGGCTGTAAACTGTCATGACACTGTGCTATTATATGTTGTTACAGTTCATTAGGTATTACCACTCCGTTACCCAACTGGGTTTTGCAATGTAGCATACTGTCTTCTACAACAAAATCAGAGAGTGACGCATACTGATGGCATTCTGCATATCTCATGTGATTTTTTCAATTCTTCTATGGAAAGATCACCTGTCTGCACAACTCTAATTTTTCTGCTAAGCATGTCAGCATTTCTGTGCAAATGCCTGGGTTTATGCCAAAATGTATAATCATACTCAGATAGTTTTAATGCCCACCTACTCAAATGACTGCCTTTAAACTCTAGCATCCATACCAGTGCAGTGTGGTCTATAACCACAATGAATTGACATCCATGCAAGTATCATTTAAAGTAATTTTTACCGAAATGAGGGCTAACAAATCTTTCTCAGTAGCACTGTAGTTAATTTCTGCAGAATTCATTTGCCTAGAGGCATAATCTATTGGTCTTTCTTCACCATCAATTTCATGGCTCAAAATGGCCTAAACCATGTAATCTGATGCATCCATCAAAAGGATGAATGGTTTTTCAAAATCTGGGTGTACTAACAGGGGTGAACTAGTCAATATGTTTCTAATTTTTCCCATCAATGCCTCACTCTTCTCTGTCCATCCAAACATCGTGCCTTTCTTTAGTAGATTTCTCAATGACTCTACTATAGTAGCATAATCTTGTACAAAATGATGATAGTAACTGGCTAAGCCTAGAAAAGATTGTAACTCTTTAACATTTTTGGTGCTGGCAAATTATCCACTGCCTCAGTTAGCCTAGGATCTGGCTTATCTCCTTCTGAACTAAAGACATGTTCCAGGTACTGAACCCGTGACTCTCCAAAAGAACATTTTTCTAAATTTAAACTTAAATTTGCGTTTTAGAGTCAAGATAATACATTTATTAATCTGTCAGCATGCTCTTGAATTGTTTTTGCAAAAAATATGATGTCATCAAGATACATGAGACACGATGTAGATTTCAACCTCTTATTAACAAGTTGGCAAATCTTTGAAAAGTGGCAGGTGCATTTCTTAGAACAAAAGCATGCGTAAGAATTCATAGAGTCCAGGTGGAACCACAAAAACAGTTTCTCATCTGTCTTTTAGTGCAATCAGAATTTGGTGATATCCAGAACACATGTTCAGGGTAATAAAGTATTTGCAGTTTCCTAATCTGTGTAAGGTCTCATCAATATGTGGCAGGGCTAGTTATCAGGTATGGGAACCTTGCTTACTGCCTCACATATCAACACACAGACAATAGGCTTTTTCGCTGTTGATTGATTTTCTGGGCACAACAATGATAGGACTTGACTATGGACTTGCAGATGGTTGAATCATCGCCGCAGCCAGCTGCTGCTGAATAGTATCTTCAAAAACAGACTTTAGGAGGTATGGTATTTGATATCCTTTCTGTGCAATTGGTCTTGTGTCTCCTCTGTGAATTTCATGATGAATGAGGCCAGTATCAAGCAAATACTGCCATTCCTCAAGCAACCACACGTATTCCTCTAAAACTGTGTACAACAGATTTTGCTCTGGCCCTGGCAAATGTGCCAACTTCTTCTTTAACTGATCCCTTAATGAAGGAGTGATCATGAAAGTCTACCTTACTGATAAATGCTTCTTTTTCTTTCTTTTAAACTGTTTTAGCTTTGCCACTTCAGTTTCTATAACTGCCTCACCACTGGCCAAAATTGTACCATGTGGTATTTCTATATCCTGTTGACTAAAATTGTCAACACACACAGGTATTTGAAACCTGTTCCCCTTAATCTCTGGTTTGCTCAAACCTCTCTTAACATGTGCTTGCAACTTGTTGAAAAAGTCATTCTGGGTGAGTGGATAAACCAGAAAGTCTGATCTGTGCCCATATACGTGGCTTGGTTAGAGCTTGTGAGGTGGGCTGCCCTTCACAAGTTCCTTGCGATTGTGATGCACGTTCACTGCTAAAACAATGTGTGGAATCACTGAACTGAAGAGAGCGCATTTTTTTATCTATTTCAGCCTGATAATATGTTAAGAAAATGTCCCCTAAGATAACATCAAAGTCCTGTGTGTGATTCCTATCTACTTCCATATCAGGGACATACATTTTCCTTTCAGTGTGCAGGTCTATTGTGCAGGTGCCCCTGAAAGAATGATTATATCATCTGCAAGTCCTCTTACATTGTAGTGTGGTGGTTTTAACACACACTTGTCATTATTAGAAACAAAAAGAACACTAATCTGAGCTCTGATATCCACAAGAATTTAGACAGTCTTCCCTATGAACTTGCATTCTAAAACTAAATTTGCCACCTCAGTGGGGTCTCCCCTTTTTATAGGTTTCACATATTCCATTGGGGGTGAGAGTGGGTGTTTTTTTTTTTTTTTTTTTTTTTTTGCCTGCTAGAATGTTTCTCTTGAGGGAATTTGGCCACTTATTTTGTGGGCGCAACAATCTTGTTTGTGACTGATGGGATTGAATTTCTTACAACAGGAATCCCAGCAGTGTTCAGCTGTATGGTTCGGCTTCCCTCATATAGTGCTTTACTGGCATGTGTGGGGACAGATACAAATCTTCCAGCTTCCTCCCATAATAGAGCAAGTCTGACTACTTCGTGCAAGGGGTTGGGGGAGGCTACCTTTACTTCACTCCTAATTTGTGGATAGATTCCACACATGAATACATCATTGGCTCTTGCTTCAGCTTCTTCAATTAACACTTCATTTCATGTATTGTCTCTCCCTAGGGTGTATGTGTGACAAGATACTGCCCTAATTCTGTCTGCCAATTCTTCAAAGTCCTCCCTGCTTTTCTGTCTAAGGTCAGACAACAAATCACAGTAATAGTTGACCCCATACTTGTTGGAATAGCGGTTTGCTATCCCCTTTGCCAAGAATGTGACAGTTGGTACTTCCCACAGTGCATCTAATGACTCAACGTAAGTTTGTTAATCACCCGAAAGCTTCAGCTTGGTGACATTTAATAAAAAATGGTCTGGCCATGCTCATGTACATCTCATGTTCCTGATATTGTGCAAAATGATGTTACATTTTCGCCTGGATTTCCAGCAAAAGGAAGTACAAAAGTTACAGCCAGAGGCCTACTGGCTATATCTGTTACTATTTTTTCAGTTTCAACCTGATGAACCTGGAATTGCCACAGCTTTGACAGCTCTTGCTTCACATTTGTGAGTTATCGCATTAAGCCGTTCCCGTAGCTCTATTTTTTCAAGTGCCAGCTTATCTGCTGTTGCAAAAAAATGATGTGATCATGCTCATCAATGGCTGAAGTTGCAGCATCAGGAGCTGATTCAGTCCTCTGTGCTGGTCGGCCAGGACGTAAATCAGGCATGTTTATAAAACTGGGTTGAGACCAAACTGATGCACACAAAAAGAAGTCTCACCCCCAGCGGAAGTTTGCTGGTGTTTTTAACTGGCAGAATGCATTGCAGTGACTGTTACATCATGTGGAGATGGTGACGGTGTCAGTGTCAGCATTGGGGGTGATGGAGGCAGCAGCTGCAGCCTCAGCAGCAACACGGTGGCCTCAGCAGCGGCACTGTCAGTGGTGGCGGCAAGGGTGACAATAGCATTGGAGGTGACTCAGGGCACCGTCCTGCATCCATCAAAGTAATGTGGCTTGTGTCATTCCAGAAATTGCAAGCAACTCGCCTCTGCTTGGTTAGGGTGGTGGTGGCACACAGCTGATAATGCACTCAGCAGTGTTACTTAGCCATCACAGCTGACTGCCGTGGCAGGAGCACTTAGCAAGCAAACTTATGTGTATGCATCTGGTGCAGGCAGACATGTAACTGGCAACAAATTACCACTGGGCACATGTGTGTCTACCAGTTCATGTTAGTGGATAGGTAAAGGTCAGTGATGATCCCACTTCAGGACACTACTTGTACATGTCAGGGTGGGTTAAGGAGCATAAGTGGTCATCCAGAACTGATACTGTTCACTCTAACATATAATGCAATAATTATCAGCTGCCATTTCCCTACAGCCAGGCTCTCCTGATCACCTGATATCAATCTGTGTGACTTCTGGCTGTGGGGCTATCTGAAAGATGTTGTGTTCAGTGTTCCAATTGCAAATTAAGCTTGATTGAAGGCATGCATTGTGCACCACATACTGAGCATGACCCTGGAAACTCTTCGATCAATTGCGGAACATGCTGTTTCTCGATTTCAACTTGTTGCATATTGAACATGTTTTTTTCTCCAGTCACGCAGAAATTAATAATCTGATTTGATTTTGACAGATGTTTTTGGCCCCAGGACAATTAAAAACCAATGTGAGAGATGCTTTTTATACCATTTTTGGCCTCAGGACTATTAAAAACCGATTTTTCCATCCAATTTGATATGTCCTTCCAGTGGTGTATGGGCTTATGTAACTAACACTTGCACACCTATGCACATTGAGCAGTACAGTTTGTTTAACATCAAATGTACACCTTGGGCATTGTTGTATGATTCAACAGTCAATCACTATTAAATTATAATGCTTGCACTGCCATCTATTGCTACATTTTGTAACTATTTATTTTTGTTCGGCCATACTTTTTCCCCCTTCTCCGATAATATTCTGTTGCAATTTGACATGATTCTGACCAGTGGTGTTATTTCTACAGCAGTTTGAAAGTTTAACTTTAATCATAATCACCCTGTACATCAGACTTTCATATAAATTACCTTTGATTCCCATGATGAAAATATGGATCAACCTTTTTTTTAGTATTTCCTTTGAGGTCATATACTCTATTGTACTTAAAAATACCTTGTGATCTACAAAGTCAAACATCTTTGACAAGTTCCAAAAATACCATTAATCAGTTTACACAATTCATACTTGTAAGCACCATTCTGGTATCAGAACCCTTGAGAAATCCAAACTGTGATTCAGTCAATATACTACTTGTGATCAGTTTTTAGGAAGTTTCTTGTACATTACATTTTAAGGAAAGCTTTCAAAAGTAAAACTGCACAGAAATTTGATTGCATTTCTTTAGCCTTATCCATATTCCTGTTAAGATTTTGCTAAGCTTGCGATATTCCTTTTTAATTGTTTTTATTTAAAAATTTATCATAAATGTTAAAATATTTTTATTTTCTTCTGGTGAAGTCACTTTTACATTAATTTCACTTCAGTTTTTATAAATACTGATCTCAGATATACTCTTAACTTATCAGTAACAAATAAATGGAGCAGCTAAATAAATTTATCATGCTACACCCATCTGTTATCAATGTATCATTTACCCTTAAATTTAACCTTTCTTTGTCTTTTTCTGATTCTGTCAGTGTGCTACACTATATACCAGTTACACAAAGAAGTCAGGAGATTAAAAGTAGAAAGAATTAGCCGAAAGATATGAAACTCAGATAATGTTTAAAATCTTGCTGATCTATTGTGAATCAAATTAGAAAGAATGCAACAGAAACTAAAATTAATAAATTAGGATTAACTGCCCACATTGAGGCTGATCCCTCACATGTGGTAGAGTGCGAGGTCGTCTTGAGGTGTGGCAGGGGGCGAAAGACATTCCGGAGGGCTATCTGATGAACCGGTTTCAGGCTCTGTCTCAGGCTGATACTGATCTTTGGCCGGACATGGCTGCATGTCCTGTTCCAGAGGTTGCCCCTCAGTCTGAAAGATCCGGGTGGTCACAGAGGGTGAGCTTACTGGTAGTTGGGAGCTCCAATGTCAGGCGCGTAATGGGGCCCCTTAGGGATATGGCAGCAAGAGAGGTGAAGAAAACCAATGTGCACTCTGTGTGCATACCGGGGGGAGTCATTCCAGATGTGGAAAGGGTCCTTCTGGATGCCATGAAGGGTACAGGGTGCACCCATCTGCAGGTGGTTGCTCATGTCGGCACCAATGATGTGTGTCGCTATGGATTGGAGGAAATCCTCTCTGGCTTCCAGCGGCTATCTGATTTGGTGAAGACTGCCAGTCTCGCTAGCGGGATGAAAGCAGAGCTCACCATCTGCAGCATCGTCGACAGGACTGACTGCAGACCTTTGGTACAGAGCCGAGTGGAGGGTCTAAATCAGAGGCTGAGACGGTTCAGCGACTGTGTGGGCTGCAGATTCCTCGACTTGCGCCATAGGGTGGTGGGGTTTCGGGTTCTGCTGGATAGGTCAGGAGTCCACTACACACAGCAAGCAGCTACACGGGTAGCAGGGGTTGTGTGGCATGGAGTGGCTGGTTTTTTAGGTTAGATGGCCTCGGGCAAGTACAGAAAGGGCAACAGCCTCAAAGGGTGCAGGGAAAAGTCAGGACATGCGGGGACCAAGCAGCAATCGGTATTGTAATTGTAAACTGTCGAAGCTGCATTGGTAAAGTACCAGAACTTCAAGCGCTGATAGAAAGCACCGAAACTGAAATCGTTATAGGTACAGAAAGCTGGCTAAAGCCAGAGATAAATTCTGCTGAAATTTTTACAAAGGCACAGACGGTGTTTAGAAAGGATAGATTGCATGCAACTGGTGGTGGCATGTTTGTTGCTGTTAGTAGTAGTTTATCCTGTAGTGAGGTAGAAGTGGATAGTTCCTTTGAATTATTATGGGTGGAGGTTACACTCAACAACCAAGCTAGGTTAATAGTTGGCTCCTTTTACCGACCTCCCGACTCAGCAGCATTAGTGGCAGAACAACTGAAAGAAAATTTGGAATACATTTCACATAAATTTTCTCAGCATGTTATAGTCTTAGGTGGAGATTTCAATTTACCAGAAATAGACTGGGACACTCAGATGTTTAGGACGGGTGGTAGGGACAGAACATCGAGTGACATTATACTGAGTGCACTATCCGAAAATTACCTCGAGCAATTAAACAGAGAACCGACTCGTGGAGATAACATCTTGGACCTACTGATAACAAACAGACCCGAACTTTTCGACTCTGAACTACTGCGAAAGCAAAGAGAGCTTCACTCCAAGTTTAAATGCAGCCAAAACCTCTCAGACAAACAGAAGCTAAATGATGTCAAAGTTAGCGTAAGGAGGGCTATGCGTGAAGCGTTCAGTGAATTCGAAAGTAAAATTCTATGTACAGACTTGACAGAAAATCCTAGGAAGTTCTGGTCTTATGTTAAATCAGTAAGTGGCTCGAAACAGCATATCCAGACACTCCGGGATGATGATGGCATTGAAACAGAGGATGACACGTGTAAAGCTGAAATACTAAACATCTTTTTCCAAAGCTGTTTCACAGAGGAAGACCGCACGGCAGTTCCTTCTCTAAATCCTCGCACAAACAAAAAAATGGCTGACATCGAAATAAGTGTCCAAGGAATAGAAAAGCAACTGGAATCACTCAATAGAGGAAGGTCCACTGGACCTGACAGGATACCAATTCGATTATACACAGAGTATTCAAAAGAACATTCCCCCCTCCTAGCAGCCGTGTACCGCAAGTCTCTAGAGGAACGGAAGGTTCCAAAGGATTGGAAAAGAGCACAGGTAGTCCCAGTCTTCAAGAAGGGTCATCGAGCAGATGCACAAAACTATAGACTTATATCTCTGACGTTGATCTGTTGTAGAATTTTAGAACATGTTTTTTGCTCGCGTATCATGTTGTTTTTGGAAACCCAGAATCTACTCTGTAGGAATCAACATGGATTCTGGAAACAGTGATTGTGTGAGAGCCAACTTGCTTTATTTGTTCATGAGACCCAGAAAATATTAGATACAGGCTCCCAGGTAGATGCTATTTTCCTTGACTTCCAGAAGGCATTCGATACAGTTCCACACTGTCGCTTGATAAACAAAGTAAGAGCCTACGGAATATCAGACCAGCTGTGTGGCTGGATTGAAGAGTTTTTAGCAAACAGAACACAGCATGTTGTTATCAATGGAGAGACGTCTACAGATGTTAAGGTAACCTCTGGCGTGCCACAGGGGTGTGTTATGGGACCATTGCTTTTCACAATATATATAAATGACCTAGTAGATAGTGTCTGAAGTTCCATGCGGCTTTTTGCGGATGATGCTGTAGTATACAGAGAAGCTGCAGCATTAGAAAATTGTAGCGAAATGCAGGAAGATCTGCAGTGGATAGGCACTTGGTGCAGGGAGTGGCAATTAACCCTTAACATAGATAAATGTAATGTATTATAAATACATAGAAAGAAGGATCCTTTATTGTATGATTATATGATAGTGGAACAAACACTGGTAGCAGTTACTTCTGTAAAATATCTGGGAGTATGCAAGCGGAATGATCTGAAGTGGAATGATCACATAAAATTAATTGTTGGTAAGGCGGGTACCAGGTTGAGATGCATTGGGAGAGTCCTTAGAAAATATAGTCCATCAACAAAGGAGGTGGCTTACAAAACACTCGTTCGACCTATACTTGAGTATTGCTCATCAGTGTGGGATCCGTACCATATCAGGTGACGGAGGAGATAGAGAAGATCCAAAGAAGAGCAGCGCATTTCGTCACAGGGTTATTTGGTAACCGTGATAGCGTTACGGAGATGTGTAGCAAACTCAAGTGGCAGATTCTGCAAGAGAGGCGCTCTGCATCGCGGTGTAGCTTGCTCGCCAGGTTTCGAGAGGGTGCGTTTCTGGATGAGGTATCGAATATATTGCTTCCCCTACTTATACCTCTTGAGGAGATCACGAATGTAAAATTAGAGAGATTCGAGCACGCACGGAGGCTTTCAGACAGTCGTTCTTCCCGCGAACCATACACGACTGGAACAGAAAAGGGAGGTAATGACAGTGGCACGTAAAGTGCCCTCCGCCACACACCGTTGGGTGGCTTGCGGAGTATAAATGTAGATGTAGATGAAGATGTAGAATAATGATGACATTTCTGATACCCGTATAGTTATCAATATTTTTAATAATCTAATCTATTGTGAATCAAATTAGAAAGAATGCAACAGAAACTAAAATTAATAAATTAGGATTAACTGTGAATAATGATGACATTTCTGATACCCGTATAGTTATCAATATTTTTAATAATGACTTTATAGATGCAACTGAAGAGGATGTCTGCATGAAAGAGGCTGCTTGCTGACCACTACCAAACAGAACTACAGTAGTCAGTGACAACATTCTGAAACTTATAGATAGCATAAAAAAGAACAGAATCAGATGGAATTTACCCATGTCTACTGATGAAGTGTAAACATGTGTTATTGAATGCATTAGTTAGTCTAATAAACAGTTTTCTTGAAGAAGGAGTTTGCCCTGGCAAGTTGAAAGTGGCTATTGTCCAACCCTCACGAGGAAAAGGCATGTACTAAATTGCAGACCTATTGCCATGATCTCAAATTTCAACAAACTGATTAAGAAATTAATGTTTAAGAGCATCTTGGAACATTACAACAATGCTGACACATAGTCTCAGAAACTGTCAGTAGCAGATCTATCTGTCCATTTTGTACTTTAAAAAAGTAGCAGTGTTCTTAGAGATCTCTAAAGGTTTCAGCAGAGTATATCATTATGTACCTTAACAAAAATCGCAATGGGCAGTATCACTGGAAAACTTATGCAAGTGCTAGAAATATATTTGAAAGAGAGACAATAGTGTAGATAAATTATATAAGATAACAGATAATTACTAGAAAGCAGATCATAAAAAACGAGAAATATAAATTTTGGTCTCCATCAGTGCTCCCTCTAAGGTCCATTACTGTATATTTGTTACGCAAATGATTTTCCAAGTTCATATGCTGATGATATGGCTGTCATCTGTTGGCCAGACAGTGAACCCAAAATTGATAAAATATTATGAATGATTAAATTCTGTGAAAGACCTGTTTGGTATGTAAATTTTTGGGTTTATAATAGAAGTAGCAGGTTCATCTACATCTACATACACACTCCACAAGCCACCATATGGTGCATGCCAGAGGGTACCACTGTACCACTACGTCTTTTGTTCTCTGCTCCACTCACAAATAGAGTGAGGGAAAAATGACTGTTTGTATGCCTCTGTACAAGCCCTACTCTCTCTAATCTTATTCTCATCATCCTTATACGAAATGTACATTGGTGGCAGTAGAATCATTCTGCAGTCAGCCTCAAATGTTAGTTCTCTAAATTTTCTCAATAGTGCTCCTCAAAAAGAACACTGCCTTCCCTCCAGTAATTCCCATTTGAGTTCTCCACACCATCTCTGTAATACTTATGTGTTGATCGAACCTAATGCTATCAAACCTAGCAGCCCACTTCTGAATTGCTTCGATGTTTTCCTTTACTCCAGCTTGGAGTGGATCCCAATCATTCAAACAGTACTCAACAATGGATCACACTAATGCCATATATGTGGCCTCCTTTATAGGTGTACCACACTGTCTTAAAACTGTCCCAATAAACCAAAGTTGACCATTCACCTTCTCTACTACAATCGATACATGCTCATTCCATTTCATACAGCTTTTCAACATTATGCCTAGGTATTTAATAGACATGGCTGTGTCAAGCAGCACACTAGTAATACTGTATTTGAACATTATGGGTTTGTTTTTCCTGCTCACCTTCATTAACATCATGTGCGGGGTGGCTGCATGGTTTGAGGTGCCATGTCATGGACTGTGTGGCCACTTCCACTGGAGGTTCGACTCCTCCCTTCGGCATGGGTATGTGTGTTGTTCTCAGCATGTTGTTGTTATGGTCTTCAGTCCTGAGACTGGTTTGATGCAGCTCTCCATGCTACTCTATCCTGTGCAAGCTTCTTCATCTCCCAGTACCTACTGCAACCTACATCCTTCTGAATCTGCTTAGTGTATTCATCTCTTGGTCTCCCCCTACGATTTTTACCCTCCACGCTGCCCTCCAATACTAAATTGGTGATCCCTTGATGCCTCAGAACATGTCCTACCAACCGATCCCTTCTTCTGGTCAAGTTGTGCCACAAACTTCTCTTCTCCCCAATCCTATTCAATACTTCCTCATTAGTTACGTGATCTACCCATCTAATCTTCAGCATTCTTCTGTAGCACCACATTTCAAAAGCTTCTATTCTCTTCTTGTCCAAACTATTTACCGTCCATGTTTCACTTCCATACATGGCTACACTCCATACAAATACTTTCAGAAATGACTTCCTGACACTTAAATCTATACTCGATGTTAACAAATTTCTCTTCTTCAGAAATGCTTTCCTTGCCATTGCCAGTCTACATTTTATATCCTCTCTACTTCGACCATCATCAGTTATTTTGCTCCCCAAATAGCAAAACACCTTTACTACTTTAAGTGTCTCATTTTCTAATTCCCTCAGCATCACCCGACTTAATTCGACTACATTCCATTATCCTCGTTTTACTTTTGTTGATGTTCATCTTATATCCTCCCTTCAAGACACCATCCATTCCGTTCAACTGCTCTTCCAAGTCCTTTGCTGTCTCTGACAGAATTACAATGTCATCAGCGAACCTCAAAGTTTTTATTTCTTCTCCATGGATTTTAATACCTACTCCAAATTTTTCTTTTGTTTCCTTTACTGCTTGCTCAATATACAGATTGAATAACATCGGGGAGAGGCTACAACCCTGTCTTACTCCCTTCCCAACCACTGCTTCCCTTTCATGTCCCTCGACTCTTATAACTGCCATCTGGTTTCTGTACAAATTGTATATAGCCTTTCGCTCCCTGTATTTTACCCCTGCCACCTTTAGAATTTGAAATAGAGTATTCCAGTCAACATTGTCAAAAGCTTTCTCTAAGTCTACAAATGCTAGAAACGTAGGTTTGCCTTTCCTTAATCTTTCTTCTAAGATTAGTCGTAAGGTCAGTATTGCCTCACGTGTTCCAGTATTTCTACGGAATCCAAACTGATCTTCCTCGACGTCGGCTTCTACTAGTTTTTCCATTCGTCTGTAAAGAATTCATGTTAGTACTTTGCAGCTGTGGCTTATTAAGCTGATTGTCCGGTAATTTTCGCATCTGTCAACACCTGCTTTCTTTGGGATTGGAATTATTATATTCTTCTTGAAGTCTGAGGGTATTTTGCCTGTTTCATACATCTTGCTCACCAGATGGTAGAGTTTTGTCAGGCCTGGCTCTCCCAAGGCCGTCAGTAGTTCCAATGGAATGTTGTCTACTCCGGGGGCCTTGTTTCGACTCAGGTCTTTCAGTGCTCTGTCAAACTCTTCACGCAGTATCGTATCTCCCATTTCATCTTCATCTACATCCTCTTCCATTTCCCTAATATTGTCCTCAAGTGCATAGCCCTTGTATAGACCCTCTATATACTCCATCCACCTTTCTGCTTTCCCTTCTTTGCTTAGAACTGGGTTTCCATCTGAGCTCTTGATGTTCATACAAGTGGTTCTCTTATCTCCAAAGGTCTCTTTAATTTTCCTGTAGGCAGTATCTATTTTACCCCTAGTGAGATAAGCCTCTACATCCTTACATTTGTCCTCTAGCCATCCCTGCTTAGCCATTTTGCACTTCCTGTCAATCTCATTTTTGAGACGTTTGTATTCTTTTTTGCACACACATTTGAACATTTTTGCATTAACTTACATTTTTCTACATTTAGAGATAGCTGCCATTTATCCTACCATTCAGATGTTTTGTCTAAGTCATAATGTATCCTCCTACAATCCTTCAACAATGACACCTTTCTATACCCCACAGTATCACCAGCAAACACCTGCAACTGCTGTTAACCCTTTCTGCCAGATCATTTATGTATATAAAAAATAACAGCAATCCTATCACACTTCCGTGGGGTACTCCTGATGATACCCTTGTCCCTGATGAACACTTGCTGCCATGGACACCATACAGCATTCTGTTACTTAAGAAGTCTTCAAGCCACTCACATACTTGGCCAACTATTCCATACGCTTGTAACTTTGATAACAGTCAGCAATGTGGCACCATGTCAAATGCTTTGCAGAAATGTAGGGATGTGGAAACCACCTGTTGCCCTTCTTCCATTGTTCATAGAATCTCATGTGAGTAAAGGGCAAGCTGAGTTTCACATGAGTGAAGCTGTACTGATTTGTGGACAGAAGCTTTTCCCTCTGAAGGAAATTTATTATATAGAAACTGAGAATATGTTCAAGTATTCTGCAGCAAACTGGTGTTAAAAATATTGGTCTGTAATTTTGTGGGTCTGTTCTTTTATCAGCCATGCAGTCTGAGGCATCTTGCCACAGTTCGCACGGCTCCCCGTGTCGGAGGTTTGAGTCCTCCCTCAGGCATGGGTGTGTGTGTTGTCCTTAACGTAAGTTAGGTTAAGTTAGATTAGGTAGTGCATAAGCTTAGGGACCGATGACCTTGGCAGTTTGGTCCCATAAGGCCTTAGCACAAATTTCCAGTTTTGTTCTTTTACCCTTCTTACTTATAGGAGTCACCTGCAGTTTTTTCCAGTTGCTTGGGACGTTTTTCTGGATGAGAGGTTCATGATAAATGCAAGTAAGTAAGGCACCAATGCTTATTTGCTTTCAGTTCTCTTGGTTGTTTCTCTAGACTAGTTATGCTTATTATAATGTCCTCCATACAGGAGTCTGTGTAATGGACAAACAATGGTAGGTTTGTGTAATTCTCCTATGTGAACATTTTCTCAAATGCAAAAGTTAAAGCTTCTGCTTTACTTTTCCTGTTTCACCTGCAAAAAAATAACATACAGTCTAAATATTATTGTCATACCATCATTCTGGTAGCCTAAGAACAGTGTATTTTGGATTATTACATGTTTTTTTGTCATATGGTATAACAATGTTGGGTAGGCCTTGACAACTAATATAAAAAGGGTTTTCATTCAAAAGAGACACTACGAACATTGTGTAAAAGCCTAGATACTATTTTTTTTAATATTCTTCTTTGTGTATGTTATACATCATAAATTTAGTGAAAGAACACATAATGTGGCAAATAGGAGCATGCAAATTTGTAACTTTAACACTAGCCTTACAACACAATTTCATAAGGTCAACAGAATATTACCATTACCAGAAAAAAGTCTGTAGAGGTATGTCAAATGAGCTGTTTTTCTCAGTTTGTCACCAAATCATCTTAAGATGTGCATTGGAGACATTTTTAGAAAGCTGCTTAAGCAGTGGCAAATGCATATAATTTTGAACTAACATGAATAATAATGTAATCAACTATGCTGTCTTAGCAAGAAATGTAGTACTAAATTACATGTAAAGCCAACTGTTCACTATGGATGGAATTATTGTCCTACTATATGAATTAACTAATTGTAGAATAGTGTAAAAAGTTCTCTGTGTGCACAAAAAGTTCTGTAATTGTAGTTTGTTGTCATTGCCCATGAATCCAGAGTTGGAATATCAGCAACACAGCAGAAAGATGGAACCACAGCAGTGTTGGTGGCCTGATTGCTTCACATCTGAGCTGTGGTTTTGTTGTGACTTATTTGATAGAAACTGATTCTGTAACAAAACAAGAATGGGCCACATCTGTATAAATGATCATCATTTTCAGTCAAAGGTATATCAGGCCACCAGACACTAGTCTTGAAGGGGATTTATGGTCTATGAGTCTAAATGGCTCAACCAGTCACCCCTCTGGATTTTTGCTGCTTCTAGCTATGACCCATTTGATGGCAACAAGTCTGATACTGTGGACTTAGTGGCTCTGACTGGCAGGTTAGCTGGTGGCCTACTTCAGCTGTGTTGACCTCCTATGCTGCAGGTCTACAGGTTGAGCTCAGGGCTGTGTAGCTGTTCAACCACCATCACTCATGCAGGTAACCTCCCTGCTGCCTGCTTCTGTTCATGTTGGCAGCCACTGCTGATGCTGTGAAGCAATCTCATTCACCCTGAGCCCAAAGAATGATTCTGTGCACATCTGCACACTACATTCTGGACTGCTGGACAGTCTTTAGTCTTCATGACAAGTCACTGTTCACTGCTGCAGTTGGTATCCTTGCTGAACCTCTGCTATCATCATCAATGGCCATTCAATATTGTGAGCTCTGAGGCCACCTGCTGACAGTCATGCAGCCTCATGGGCCATAGACAGCTTATGTCTTCGGGACATTGACTTCTCTGAGGGTCATCAAAATTGTTGTAGCTGAAGAACACTGAAGTCATATATTTTACAATGATGTTTTTGTGAGAACACAATGAGGAATTAACAGGCGTCCCCTCAATTCTACACTGCTACCCACCCAGATGATGGACCATATTGACTTTCTGACCACTGCCAAGCCATCTCCATCACAGTCAGAGGCCTTCCACTGTGGCCTTCACAAGTTTATTAGCAAATCTTTGGTATTTTTTTGTGTTTCATGAACATGGTAAACATCTCTCCAGCACAATCTCATAAAATACACAGTTAATGATGTATTAACTAGCCTCTGATACACAGATGTAATAGGTTTGATATGCAAGTAAGTATTAATGCTCAACATTGGGAACTTTACAGCACAGTCTGGAAGGCCACTGAATGTTGGTTTTGTGACACAATTTTGTTCATTAGACATGTCTATATAAATGTCATCATGGATGGCCTTCGGTACCCTAATTATCATGTTTGCTGTAGGGGTTGCTGGAAGAAATTTAAAGAAAAGCCATATCACAAACATCAGTTACTTATGTTTTAGTTATTAAATACACCAACATAGCATCAAGACAAATTATAAACTGGTTAAAATTTGGTAGAGGTGCTTAATATACTGTCACTACTATAAACAGTCTGTTGGGAATTACACTTTTATTGTATGTGCTTCAAGATGCTCCACTAAGCAAAACTTACTAATGTCAGTATTCTTTAATTTATACACCTGCCACTACTGGTATTTTACAACCTGTGAGACAGTGACACACCCCATCCAAATCCACAGAATGAATGGTGTTGCACAAATCTGCAAGCATGACATAGGAGTTCATCACAGAGGCTATACACAATAACATATCTTGATGCACATCAAAAAGTGGCACACATTTTGTATGGAAGGATTCATAAATACTGGCCATCTAATCAAGGGGGTGAAGCCAAATTTATGAGTGCAATACATTTGTTAGTGCACCCTGGTGGTAATACTATTGTGTTTGGAGAGAAAACTGAAAATGTGTAGATCTGTCATCAGGAACAGCAAGGGTACACAGACTTCTGATCAGGAAATCATGGAGCAATTCCATACACCATTTCTCCCTGGTCATGCAATTATGACTGCAGTGATGCACAAGCACCCTTCTAATTGTTACCAACAAATCTGCTCAGTGACAATTGTATTCCAATTTTTTCTTAGACATGCGTAGTATTATTTACACTTGACTTTGATTTCAAGTGTCCAATATACTTAGCAGTATCATCACATCATCTGTAAAGTATAAGTTTAATAAATCAAATCTTTGAAAAGTACATCCCCAACATTTTCTATGAGTTTTATGGTATTATGTTGATCTCCTTTCCAGTGTCCTTTATCCAGCCAATGCCAGATAGGGACTGGTACAGTGCTTCTCCAGTTTTGCAGAGAAGCAGTCATACCCATATAATATTATTCTTACAGTGGGCTCACCACTCCCAAAGGTATTTTAAAGCCACTAGCCACTGCCAGAACTTCCCCCCCCCCCCTCCCCCCTTCCACCCGAATCTGTATACCCCTTCTGTGTGCATATAGTATAATCACATAGCCAAATGTGACATCATTTTTCAAGGTGTTTGTGCACTGTGTAACTGAGGCTGGATATGAGAACTGGCTCAGTATTTCCCTAGGTGGATGTGGAAAACCACCTAAAACTCACATCCAGGCTGGCCGCCACACTGGCTACTGTCATTATTTTACAAGATTGACTCAATCAGGGGCCGATGTGCCTCACAATGTCCCAGAAGTGGACATTTTAACATGCTCATCTATCCCAGCACATATGGAAATATGTTGTGTTTGTCAAAAATGTTAAGTTGAGCCATCCATAATTCATTCAACTGTAGGAGTCCTTGTAACTAGTGGGGTTATTCCTTGGGTTAAAAAATACTAAGAGCATATCACCTGCTATGAGGTCAGGCCTAATGAATCTGTGAGGTGTCCATCCTTTTCTTGACATACATGACTGCTCTATTTACATGTACTACACAAGGTTTCAGGTGAAGTTGATACAAATGTCCAAACTGATAGTTCACTTGCGGCATGGCATCTGACTCAGACTGACCCATTGCTGGGTTGTATGATAGATTCTGGCGTGACCTCATCAGAGGGCAGTCCAGCTGACAAATGCTCTCTGACTAGTGGCGCCATGGCTGTTGACAGTAATGTTGTGCTAGCTATTCAGTTCCCCAAGTGACATTTGGTGGTGCTACTACATCCTCTACCCATCCAGGAAGCAAGTGACTGCCAGGGTGGAAGAAGCAGGTGTTGGGTAGTCTCTAGGAGCTGCCACTGGGGAAGATGGCAGGTTGTTGCTGGGGGAGTTACTGTGGAAGGCTGAAGCTGGACGAGGCTTGATGGATGATGTGTGAGTCACTATGGGACCAGAGGGCCACCTGAGGCCAGGAAGTAGTTGGCTGTCGACCGGAATGGAAAAGATGAAGTTGATTTCAAGCCACCACAGAAACCTGTGAGTGGAGGCCATGGTATACATCACGGACCTGTGGCAAATGTAAATAGCCTCTCAGATCTGGGTTGGTTGGTGCCTAAACTGATGGATCTCTACTGGGGTATCCTCTCAAAAGGGAGAGGCTGCAGCGATAATGTGCACTGTAGAGTGGGTGCAGCATATCCAAGAGAGTGCTATGAGCATAGCCTTGCAGCCATCCATCAGGCTGCAGTTCCTTCAGCACAGAAGCCCTGTAAGTTGGCAGAAAACTACAGAGGGCTTTAATTTCAGTGTTAGATGTCATTTCCTTGTAGAACTGGGTTTTGAAGGTGCAGATAAAGCATTCCATGCAACTGAACTGGTGCATGCAAGGTGAAAAGATGCAGTGGAAAGTTTTTTTTTTTTTCAACTGTAGAACTGCTGGAGAAGTGCAACTTGATGTGTGCGACAGGTGGGACATTGGTGGGCCAGGTCCACAATTTCAGAGTGAACTGTTGCCCAGAGTATCTGTTGTCAGACAGAAATGTTTATCTGGGAAATGCTTCAATTGACAATGTTCAGGAGGTGTGTCACTCATGGCCGAAGAAAGGGAGGCATTAGGATGCAGCTGTGGTTATTGTCCAAGACCACAATAGAACCTGTTTGTTTAAGTATGGTTGCTGCTGCCATGACCAGTAAGGACAAAATTCAGATCCAAGAGTTGTGTCTGATCACCCATTCTTACAAAGTGAACAAGGCAGTGTAATATTGCAGTCTTGTGGGTAGTGGCTGTAGAAACACACAATTTCATGTTGATCACATGGGGAATTCGTGGAGCACATCCACATTTGCACGAAATGTTGCTGCTGGATAATGGATAGAATAATGAAAATTAGACAAGTACTGAAGTTGATGGGCAGTCTAGTCTGGTAAGTGATGTTTAGGGCCAGGAATGGTGAATGACAAGTGATGATTTATGACATGAAGAACATTCTGTCCATAAAGAAATTATTTAAATTTCTGGATTGCATAAATGATAGCAAGGACCTACCATCCTACTTGACAGTAGCATTGCTAAGACTCAGATAAGGTCTTAGAAGCATAGAAAACAGGGCACTCATTGCCGTCAGGGTATTTATGGGATAGGGCTGTGCTGATACTATGGGGAGGGACACCAGTTCCTACTGCCAGAGACAGACCAGGAATGTATGCTGTTAAAAATGGTGCCTGCTTAAGGCAACTATTTCAAGCCTGGAAAGCTTGTTGAAAATGGCTGCTTGGCATCATAGCTTGTTCATTGGACAAGAGAATACTACTAGATTTGAAATGAATCTGACATATCAATTTATCTTATCCAGAAACACTTGTAAGTTCCTGGCAGATTAGTTCTGTGTGCCAGACTGGGACTCAAAACTGGGACCTTTGCCTTTCATGGGAAAATGCTCTACCAAGTGTGACTCACAGTCTGCCATCAAAGGTCTACTTTCAGCAGTACCTCGTCTTCTTCCAAATTTCACGGAAGTTCTTCTGTATATCCTGTGGGACTAACACTCCTGGAAGAAAGGGTGTCAAGGTGAATGGCTTAGCCACAGCCTGAGGGATTGCTTACAGAATGAATTTTCACTCTGAAGCAGAGTGTGCACTGATTTGAAACTTCCTGTAAGATTAAAGTAATCTTAAAATTGTGTGCTGGACCAGGATTAAAACCTGGGATTTTTACTTTTCTTCGGCAAGTGCTCTACTAACCGAGTTATCCAAGCACATTTTACAACTCAACTCCACAATTTTTCTTGCACCAGTACCTCACCTCCTACTTTACAAACATCACATAGGTTCTCCTGCATATGTTGCAGGTCTAGCTCTCCTGAAGAAAGTATATTGCAGAGAGATGGCTTAGCCACAGCACTTGCCTTTGAAAGGCAATGGCCTTAGGTTTGAGTTCCAGTTTGACACAGTTTTAATCTGCCAGGAAGTTTCAAACATATGTACACTCTGCTGGAGAGTGAGAATTCATTCTTTAAACACTTGTAAGTCTTTTATATTCATGGCTGCTGCATTTTATTAATTGCCGTAACATAATCCCTGACTTGCCAAGAGATTCAGTTCTAAATACATCAAGGAAGGTTGTGTGAAAGAACATTTGTGCAGGTTGCATTTAAGCACTTTCCTTCCAGTCTTTGGAACAAAAGCTCAAAGTTGTGAATGTGATCTGCATGAATTGCACCTGTGACCACAATATCATCCAGATGTGTGGCACAGTTGGGATTATGTTGTAGTAGCTGATCCATAAAATGCTGAAATGTGGCAGGGTAAAGGCCATAACAGTGTATTTAGTACTAGGTAAACTTGTGATACTGCATCAAAGGGGATCTGAAAATATGCTTCTGTGAAGTCAATTTCACTGAATGAAGTGCCATGACCTAATTTTGCAAAGAGATTATCTGTGGTCTGTAGAGAATAAGTTTACACTCCAGCTTGTACATTTATCTTACTTTAAAACCACAACAAAGCTTGAAGGTGTTGTTAAATTTGTGTACAGTCACCATGTGAGTGGTCCATTGGCTATGGTGAGTAGGTGTTAACACAGCTTCATGAGGGAGTCTCACCAGCTTTGATTTCAGGGTGTCCTTTAGAGCCAAGGGCACTCAGCAAAGCTTTGAAAAATATGGAGTAACTGTCACTTTAAGAGCGTGTGAGTCTTGAAATTAGTTGCTGTCCCTAATCCAAGAGAGGAGATTTAATTGTATCTATCTCAGAGAATCTTTATGGTAGCACAATGCCCTTTTGGTAGCATAACATGCACTGCTTCATGAATGGTATGTCTGAAAGTGTGGAAATTGCCTATCCCAAAAACAATATCCACTTTCGCAGAAAATTTATATGGCAGATGACTTAGTTGTAAGTGACTAAAACTGTAAACTGCCCTAGCATAGGCACATGATGCTGTCCATAGACCCCAAGATTTGTTTCAGTCACCTAAGCAGTGGCAACCTTAAATTTAAATAAATAGATTGGTTTAGCAAGGACACAGAAGTGCCAGTGACCAAGAATAGCTTCACAGGAGGCCAATGAATGCCTTTAAGTACATTTTATGGGCCAAGTTCTGGAAAGTCTGCACTTTGGTAGATTTATCACTCACTTGGTTCACTTCTGCAGGCTGAAGCATATCTGCAGCAGATCTACTAAAACAGACCTCTTGCAAGTGTGCAGGTTTTTGATTTCATCAGTAAATGGTCTCTCACTTCCAAGTCATAAATTTGAGAAGCCAAAACATTTAACTTCAGTCATTAGCAGTAAGCATTCCACTCTTCATGCTGTTCAGTAAGTGGTGGAAAAGCCACAAACACAGGTGGTGCAAGAGACATTCCAGCTACATTTGCTAACGCTTGCACAACTGCCATAAGCTCCTGATAACCCTGTGTGGTTTGTGTTAGTAGTTCTTGCAAGTGTTCCATGGTTGAAAACCTGCAAACTTGCTTAATTACAAAAATGTTCATTGTCTTATTTGCACTCATCACTGATCTTGAGACATAACCACTTTTGTGAAAGATGATCTACACACACTGCCAATGACATCAGTGTATAAAAAACATGTGCTGTTTATTGCAGATATCAGCATATACTCTTTAAATAATAGCAATAATTATTTGCATTACGTTGACTTACTTCAGTGTTATAACTATTATCACATAATCACAGAACCTACATGAATTACTGTAGAAAAACAGACATGCATTGACCACATTCTCACAAACATAACAAAGGAGAACATAAACTTAACCACTGTAGAAAACAACATACCTGGCGCCAGAACCCTTACTATGGAAACTTATGTAGGAATTGTAGATATAACTAAAAGAAAATTTAATTATAATAAACTTAAGAGGGCACTAGGCAATGAAAAATAGAAACCAATTTACAGTGCAACAAATGCAAATGATAAATGGGAAAGTTTCTATAAACTATTCAAGAAAACTTTAAATTAAACAAGTCCTTTAATAACGAAAGTAGACGAAGCTATTAATCACAAAGCTGAGAATTTCCCTCCACAAATCACTGAACTGGGAGAGAACATGAAAAACTGTTACATACTCTTTAGAGATACAAAATTACAATACTATGTAACAAAATACAAACTGCTCAGAAAAAGTTACAGAGATTCTTTGACTAACCTTAAAGCTCAGAAATCTGCTTCCCAAATACGCAACTCAATCTGTGTTAGTAAAACAGCCTGGAAAATAATATATAAAGAATATGGGGAACAGAAATCTCATGAACACATCCATATAACTTTAAAAGAAGATGGCAGTATAACAAATGATCCAAAAGAAGTGTGTTAGAAATTCATAAAAATGTTTAATAAATTGGCACAAATGAAACACAAGACGTGCACTCAATTAAAATTTTACTAAAAGTAGCCAATCTTTTTTCATCCATGGCATTACTAAGAGGGAACTCCTAACCATCATTTCAAAACTTCAAGCTAACATGTCTTGTGGCTGGGATAATGTTTCACCTAAGCTGTTAAAGGAATGCAGAGGAGGATTAGTGAAACCTCTGACACATCTAATAAATACACTACTGGCCATTAAAATTGCTATACCAAGAAGAAATGCAGATGATAAACGGGTATTCATTGGACAAATGTACTATACTAGAGCTGACATGTGGTTACATTTTCACGCAATTTGGCTGCATAGATCCAGAGAAATCAGTACCCAGAACAACCACCTCTGGCCGTAATAATGGCCTTGATACGCCTGGGCATTGAGTCAAACAGAGCTTGGATGGTGTGTACAGGTATGCCCCCATGCAGCTTCAACAGGATACCACAGTTCATCAAGAGCAGTAGCAGTGACTGGCGTATTGCGACAAGCCAGTTGCTCTGACACCATTGATCAGACGTTTTCAATTGGTGAGGGATCTGGAGAATGTGCTGGCGAGGGCAGCAGTCGAACACCCAGGTTCATTGTTGAGTACACCATCGCAGGCGCTCCTGTCTGTGATGCAGCATCAAGGTTAACCACAGCCATGGTCTCTGAGCTGATAGTCCATGCTGCTGCAAATTTCATCGAACTGTTTGTGCAGATGGTTGTTGTTTTGCAAACGTCTCCATCTGTTGAGTCAGGGATCGAGACATGACTGCATGATCCGTTACAGCCATGTGGATAAGATGCCTGTCATCTCGACTGCTAGTGATACGAGGCTGTTGGGATCCAGTATGGTGTTCCGTGTTACCCTCCTGAACCCACCGATTCCATATTCTGCTAACAGTCATTGGATCTCAACCAAAGCGAGCAGCAATGACGCGATACGATAAACCGCAATCGCGATAGGCTACAATCCAATCTTTATCAAAGTCAGAAATGTGATGGTACGCACACGAGGCATCACAACAATGTTTCATCAGGCAACACCGGTCAACTGCTGTTTGTGTATGAGAAATCGGTTGGAAACTTTCCTCATGTCAGCACGTTGTAGGTGTCGCCACCAGTGCCAACCTTGTGTGAATGCTCTGAAAAGCTAATCATTTGCATATCACAGCACCTTCTTCTTGTCGGTTAAATTTCACATCTGTAGCACGTCATCTTCATGGTGTAGCAATTTTAATGGCCAGTAGTGTATCTCCTGCTGTGATGGAAAAATTTCCTGATCTGTTGAAAACCACTGAAATCCTGCCAGTGTATAAGATGGGAATAAAAACTGACATGAAAAACTACAGGCCAATATAATTAACTTCAGATCTTGGGAAATTATTAGACGGAGTGACATTAAATCAACTTGAGGCATATTTCATCAAACATAATCTATTTAACAATCTACAACATGGTTTTGGAAAACAAAGATCTGCTGTAACAGCAGTAACAATTTTTGTATGTGAAATGTCAAATAAGCTAGATGAAGGAGATGAATTAACAGGCTCCTTCCTGTATATGAGTAAATTCTATTGCATAAATTAGAAAATTAGAAGCATATGAGATGGGAGGGGTAGCCTTACAACTACTTACTTCCTATTTGAAAGACAGGAAACAGTGTGTCAAGCTAACTTAACAAAGGACTGATCAGCTGGTAACAACCAAATCAATCCACTAGATACTTCAGTGTGGTGTGTGCCAAGGAAGTATACTGGGGCCTTTTCTGTTTCTTGTGTACATTGACAATTTAACTTAACACCAAAACTGCAAGGTTGTGAGTTATGCTGAGAACACATCTTTTGTCAGCTGGGGCCATGATACGCAAACTACTACAAACAGTAGTGAAACAAATTATAATTTTCTGTCAAGTTATGTTACTGCAAATAAGCTACTCGTAAATAAAGAGAAGACAGTGACAATGCAATTTAGCTTAGCAATAGTCAGAACATAAATAGAACTCTATCTATACTTCTATCAGCCTTTAGCTACACATACAAACACAATTTTTTTTGGCATGATTGTTGACGAATACCTGTCATGGAAAGAACATATAGACCACATTTTTAAGAAAACCATGATAGCTTGAAACAAATATACTTCAAAATGATACATCCACATCTTCAGTATGGTATTAAGATATGGGATGGAGCACCAACTGTCTGTACAGACAGGATTTTCAGGCTACAAAAAAGGCAGTATGAGTGGAAGCCAAGGTAAACACGAGAGATTCTTGTAGATAAATCTTCAGAAAATATAAAATACTAACCATCTGCTCTATGTAATCCTGTAGGCAATAATGCTTGTCATACAGTCACCTAAATACATGACAGTTGGAAATGTGATTGGCCGTGGACTTCATGTGGTACAGAGAGTGGCACACTTGCATGGTGAGGCTTGTAGTGCAGGCACACCGGAGCACAGGGACCCCCCTAGTGGGTATCCATGTCCATATCCTCTGGCACGCACTCAGCTTCCATGCCTTCAGACACCAGAGAAAGGAAAACTTTCATAGCACTGCAAATAATAAAAAAAAACTGTGTGCACCTAAATATGTTAACAAAACCTTTGTATATGTGAACTAAAATCTATGACAATGTCCAAAGACTGGTTGTTTGATTGTTATAAGGACAGCAAACAAACAAATAAAGAAATAGATATTCCCTGGTTTCTTCAAAACAAGGTATACACAGGATCTTCCTCAGAAACAGTGCAAAATATGTTAAGTCAGTATTCTGACCCAAGATCCAATACACATCATGTTAGAGTTCTGCTTATGCCAATAGAATCCACAAAATAAATACCTTAGCCAAACTGATAGCACACTCACTGCGCACTCCACAGATTGCATCAAAACTGATTCAGACAGGCCTGGCTTATATGCCATATTCTGGCATGGGATCTCCAGACGGTGTTCCTGATGACAAACACCCACTGAGTAGTGGTGCAACAGTGGTCAATATTAAAGTTGCACCAGCTATTTGGTTTCCATAGTGATGTCAAATGGTGCCACTACAGATATGCTCCCTGACACTGAGAGCTGTGTTTCAAATGATCCTAGTGGGTCCATTGGTATTTAATGGGACTTTTCTGTTCAGTACAGGCTTGTAGTTGCTCTTCTCACTTTTCTGTGTCAATTTTAGCAGCATAGGCATGTGAATTGTCCTCTTGGAAGATAAGGCTGGTAATTTAATGAAAGCCAGTTGTCTTGCATGTCAGAGTTGTCATTCTGATTGGAGGTACTCATCCTTTGAAATAAAAGAACCAATTGTATATATTTAAAATATTGTCAGACCTTGCCTGAGACTGGCCAGTTTGTTCAGACTCTAGCAGAATACTGTGCACCAGTCACACAAAATCAGAAATATCATTGATATGGCCAGTTAAGATGTTTACTGGCTTCCATTGCTCACTGTATAATCAAGAAAGTATGTACACAGGAGTCAGTAAGAGTCTGTTCCGTGCAAGTGTGTTCAAAATGTTTATGGAATGAAATTCCCTCTCATATGTTCATTTGGAAGAGGGGTAGGAAAAACTAACACTAACAAACCTGCTACTTTAGAAGGGAGCAACTAGTAGCCATTAAGACTGCAATCTCTATCTATCATTATTACCTTTCAGCTAAAATTGTGACATGAATCCCTTGTAGAAATGGGTTTCTGCCACTGCTAGTAAAATTATAGGACGGTACGTGGTGATATACCTGGAAAATCTGCCATCTCCCTGTGGATGATCTGTGTGGTTGAGGTTCAGACTGAATTACAAAATATCATGCAGCAACTGTCAAATCAGTGAAAAACATGCAGACAATGTTATCATGGTAAAAAATTGGTTCTTGTAAATAGCCTTAATGGGCTTGTCTGTGGATGACATTGTGCAAATTCACAATGTTTCCTTGGAAAAACTATCCAGCATCTTTAGGTGGTTGAACCTTGCTGATGGCTAGGTAGTTCAGCCACCTAAAGATGTCAGACAGTTGCTCCAAGGAAATATTGTTGAATTTGTCCAGTGTTATCCAGCTGCAAACCTGTGAAGACTATTTACAACATATCTGCTGAGAAAGCTTGAAGAGTCACATTGGTTCTTTTATATGTGTCCTACTAAATGGACCACTCAGTCTGTCTCCATGCAATGGCAGCCCATTGTGTCTCTTATCATACATGTTGATCCATTCTTTGTTGAACTGTTGCACCCATTTCTGTACTACTGACTCACTCATTTTCTGCCACTATAAATGTCACAGTTGTGGTGGTGAACATCAGAGGTTGAGAGAGACTTTGAATGATTGAGGACATTTTGCATAATGTGTACATATCTCGGAATACACTATACAGCATCTGCATTACCATTCTCTGTAATTGTAACATCACTGCCCTGCTGATTAGTGTAAGTAATTGGAATACATACACTCTCTTATATTAAAATGCAGATGCAGCTTATTTTGTGAACAGGGCTTACATTGTGGACATTCAGTTTTTGTATTACTTGCATGTTCCCCACACCCATATTATTGATATCAGAAGGTAACTGGAGTGTTACTTGTAGTTTTTCCACAGTTTTGAAGCAAAAACACATAAATACAAAAACAACAAATTATTATTTTATATGTTTTAGGTCACATATAAAAATCAAATCTTTTTCCGTGATATTTTATGCAGTATCTGCTCTTAAGACTTGATATAATGTATTCCATGCCATTCAATCATTTCTTCATTTATTTTCATTTTGCCTTACAAAATGAATCTTCTCATATATTCTTTCTGTGAAGATTATGATTAACATTACTTCAATGAAACCCTGTTCCTCACATTGCTCTCAAATTGAGTAATAGGATGTTTTCTGAAAGGAAGATGTGCTTACAATTCTTATACAACAAGGCTGAGTGTTTCCAGCTTACATCTGCAAGAAGAATAATGTAGTCTATGTTCATAAAAACTTCTTGTGGTTTTACAGGTTTTATTGTATTTATTAGCAGCTCCTTTCATACCTCACATAACCATCATGTGCCATAAATTTGTTTTGAGTTTTTAGATTGACTGGACAATGTCTATCTATCAACACCATTTAAAGGATAAAGAATATATTCATAACTGTCACATATGTTGCATTATAGAAACAGAAGTGCATTGTTCTCATATTTTTGACTTCCTGAAAGTTTTCAGAGTAGTTTTCCACAGCTACACAGTAAATAGAATTAACACTTACAGAATAATAAAGGTCAGACTAAAGACTTCTTTCTAAACAGAACTCAGGAGATTGTTGTCAGTTGGGAGACATCAGTGGAAGCAAAAGAATTTCCTGACAAATTAAACTGTAGATTTGGCAGTAATGGGAATAAACTTGGTTGTATGATGAGGTAAAGCCACATTCCAGTTCAAAGAGAGTGTGTTGGTGCCTCTCAGTGCACAAGCATGGAGAGTGAGCATGGAAACTGTCTTTGTGGGCAGCCTCAAAGCTTTGCTAAATTTTTTGATGTTAAATAGCAAAAAGGAACAATAGAGCTCACAGAAAAGGTGACAGAACTTGCAAGCAAAATTACAGTTGAATGAAATAGGATTCGTGTACCTAGAGGACAAGTGCAGTCAATAAGAATCCCATTGGTATATGGATAAATGTATTACTAGGCAGCAATTTCCGCAATATTAAAAAAAAAAAAAAAAAAAAAAAAAAAAAAAAAAAAAAAAAAAAAAAAAAAAAAAAAGAAACTTTACAGGTTTTGTTACACACTTATATATGACACCATAAGTTCCACAGAGAGGTTACATGAGATCATTCATCTTGTAATGCAAAATGAAAGAATATCGGTTAGTTATCTAAGGTTGTTGTCAGGTGACACAGATGTATTCCGGGGCACAAAAACATTAAAGAACTGTTGCAAAATTTGATAAAACCTGCATATGATTAACACAGGGTGAAAGATTGTCAGCTTTCTCTGGAGACAAATAAATGTAGCACATACATGTAAATATATGAAAAGTGCCAATATTGTTTGATCACACTATGACTATGGGACCACTTGAATTATTCACAACTGCCAAGTACCTAGATTTCTCCACCTGCAATGATTTAACATGGTAGCCATCTATAAGAAACACACCTATTAGATTGGGATTCATTATAAGAAACTGAAGAACATGGAATTCATTCCTGAAAAATATTGATTGGTTGATTGGTTTGGAGGAGGAGACAAAACAGCGAGGTCACCTGTCCAATTGGGTTAGGGAAGCATGGGGAAGGAAGTTGCCATGCCATTTTGAAGGAACCATCCTGGCATTTGCCTGAAGAAATTTAGGGAAATCACAGAAAACCTAATTCAGAATGGCCGGAGGCAGGTTTGATCCATCATCCTCCTGAATGTGAGTCCAATGTGCTAACCACTGCACCACCTCACTTGGTGAAAGAAATTGTTTTCAAAGCTATTGCCCAACTGACTGTAGATTATTATACATCATTGTATCATTCTAATGAAGTTCAGTTACCATAGAAAATATGTATCATTCAAAAATGAGCTCTGTTATTTTGCTTGGTTTTGTTTAGTCAACATCAGAGCGTTATAGAAATATTCAACAGTCCCCTGTGTGCAAGTCAACAGTAAGGACAGATAACATGTAATGATTTGCTCCTAAAATTTTGAGAGTGTAGCGTATAGGATGTCAAGAAACAGCTTATTTCTTCCCACATCATATTGCACAATGGCTATGACAACGAAACCACAAAACAATGAGATTACACAAGCAGGAGGGAGGAGAGTAGTGTTTATCATGTTGTTGCCAATGAGGTCATTAGAGACGGAGCACAAGCTTGGATTAGGGAAGGATGGAGAAGGAAATTGGCTGTGCCCCTTCAAAGGAGCCATCCTGGGATTTGCCTTAAGTGATTTAGGGAAATCACAGAAAGCCTAAATCTGGATGGACAGACAAGTGTTTGGACTGTTTTCCTTTCAAGTGCTAACCACTGTGCTACCTAACTTGGTGGGATTACGCAAAGGCATGAGACAACAAATTTAATATCCTATACTAAAGTGGACTAGGAAGGATCTAAAATTGTATCTTGTTTATTTTATGCCATATCCACAATAGCTTGTGGATCACAGATATGTATGCACAAAGCACATTACATAGCACATATTCAATTTCAGATAACTTGAGGGATACACACTAAGACAAAAAAAGGAAAATGTTGCATCATGAAGGAATTATCCAAATTAGATGGAAATCAGTAGATGGGATGTACATGTACAAACAAACAAATAATTACAATTTCCAAGAAAATGGATGATTTATTCAAGAGAAAGAGCTTCACAAATTTAGGAAGTCAATAAAGCATTGGTCCACCTCTGACCCTTATGCAAGCAGTTATTCAGCTTGGCATCAATTGATAGAGTTGTTGGATGTCCTCATGAGGGATATCATTCCAATTTCTGTCCAACTGGTGTGTTAGATCATCAAAATCCTGAGCTAGTTGTGTGGCATTGTCCATAATGCTCCAGGCATTCTCATCTGGCAAGAGCTCCAGCGGCCTTGCTGGCCAGGGTAGGGTTTGTCAAGTATGAAGACAAGCAGTAGAAACTATCTTGCTGAAATGTAAACCCAGGATGGCTTGCCATGAAGGGCAGCAAAACAGGACATAGAATATCGCTGACATTCCTCTGTGCTGTAAGAAGTCCATGGATAACAACCAAATGGCTCTTGCAATGAAAAGAAATGGCAGTCCAAACCATCACTCCTGGTTGTCAAACTTTATTTGGGTCGTTTACAGTCAAGTCTTCGGCCTGGAATCTCATTGACTGAAGTAAAATTGTCTTCATCAACGAGTCCCACTTTGAACTGAACACCAATGACCAGTGAAGATGTATCTCAGGATGCCCCAGACAGTGGTTGTTGCCTGCCTGCCTGCCTGCCTGCTTGCCTGCCACACAGCCTGATAGCCAGGTGTGATATTCTGGGTTGTCATTTATTTTCATAGCAGGATCATCTGTGGCACATTGAGAGCACAGTGGCATATCTTTGATACTCTTGCCCCATTTTGTTCCCCTTCATGGCAAGCCATCCTGGGATTACCTTTCAGTAGGGTAATGCCCACCAGCACACATGAAGAATTTCTACTGCTTGTCTTTGTGCTTGAAAAACCATACCTTGGCCAGCAAGGTTGCCAGATCACTCCCAAACTGAGAGAGTTTGGAGCATTATGGGCAAAGTCCTCTAACTGGTTCAGAATTTTAATGATCTAATGCACCTCAAGTGAGCTGCATTTTTATCTTCTATTAGCTTGTGTACACTCAGGCAAGCTTACAACTGGAAATGGTTGACTGAATGATCAGTGTGTGTTTCCTTTGTGTTTCCATTTGTTTTTTGAAAACACTGTGTGCTAGTACAGAAGAGTAATAGTTTTATATTATTTTTAATACTGTCATGTTTAAGGAGTGGTACACTCTGATACATTTTTAAGTAGGTCTTGAGTAGAGAAATTGGAATACTGAATACAAAATGTACAGAAGTACTCCTGTTTTTATCTTTGTAACATACAAGTTAGAAGACAGTTCATCATACTGGTTAATGTCTCACTGGTAACTAAACAACATTTGCTTGGTATGATTATTTTTTCTTTTGAACAAAAAGTTGTGTGGGCTTGTCAAAACAAATAGAACACCCTGTATATTTGTTGCAATCACACTTTCGCCTGTAAGGTTTTTCAAGGAAAAGAGGTATATTTATACAAACATCTTCTTCATACTGGGCACTGCAGCCATAAATTCATTAAATGAAGGAGAAATCAAACAATCAGAAGTCCAGTTTGGTATATCAACAATATCATGAAAAGGATAGATTGCTACTCACCATAAAGATGACACATCACGTTGCAGATAGGCACAAAGAAAAGATATTTACAAATTGAGCTTTTTGCCAAAGCCTTCTTTGGAAATAAAGGAAAATACACACACAATCATACAAGTAGGTCACACTGGCCAGAGACAGCAGTCATTGTTGTCGTAACTGCCATCTGCTTCACATCTGCTGTACAGCGAGCTACGTAAATTTAAGTATTAACTGTTTGAATATAATAGAGGGAAACATTCCACGTGGGAAAAATATATTTAAAAAGAAAGATGATGAGACTTACCAAACAAAAGCACTGGCAGGTCGATAGACACACAAACAAACACAAACATACACACAAAATTCTAGCTTTCGCAACCAACGGTTGCCTCGTCAGGAAAGAGGGAAGGAGAAGGAAAGACAAAAGGATATGGGTTTTAAGTGAGAGGGTAAGGAGTCATTCCAATCCCGGGAGCGGAAAGACTTACCTTAGGGGGAAAAAAGGACAGGTATACACTCGCACACACACACATATCCATCCACACATACACAGACACAAGCAGACATTTTCTGCTTGTGTCTGTGTATGTGTGGATGGATATGTGTGTGTGTGCGAGTGTATACCTGTCCTTTTTTCCCCCTAAGGTAAGTCTTTCCGCTCCCGGGATTGGAATGACTCCTTACCCTCTCCCTTAAAACCCATATCCTTTTGTCTTTCCTTCTCCTTCCCTCTTTCCTGACGAGGCAACCGTTGGTTGCGAAAGCTAGAATTTTGTGTGTATGTTTGTGTTTGTTTGTGTGTCTATCGACCTGCCAGCGCTTTTGTTTGGTAAGTCTCATCATCTTTCTTTTTAAATATAAGTATTAACTGTGTTTTTCTTACTTGTCACTTCTTTTTCTGTGTGTTTTTTTCTTTTAGGAAGCTTTAATTTTCGAGTACTAGTAATAGTGTTCCATAGATTTCGTGTTCGTTTTGAATACACTCCAGAGACAGGTACTGCTTATTTTCGTTGTTTCCAACAAGATGTGTCTAGTAACCAAAGTTTAGTCAGCTATCAGCTGCCTTTAGTGAATTAGCAATCTAGTTAAAAGTTGATTAACTCTATGCAGTGAATTGTTGATTTCTTAGAATGGATATGATGTGTGACTGCTGTGTATGGACGCAGGAGTAGCTGGCCACTGTTTGTGAACAACTGAACATGTTGATGGCCGTGGTCAGCCATCTTCAGGGTGCTGCCTTGGAGTATTTGAAACAGTTAATGCAGAACAGGGAATCAGCAATCATAAAGCGGTTACTGCATTGATGATTTCAGCCATAAATAGAAATATTTAAAAAGGTAGGAAGATTTTTCTGTTTAGCAGGTTTCAAAGTACTTGATGGCTCAACACAACAGTTTTGTCTCAAGTACAGATAGTGTTGAGGATCAGTGGACAAAGTTCAAAACCATTGTACAATATGCATTAGATGAGTATGTACCAAGCAAGATCATAAGAGATGGAAAAGAGTCGCTGTGGTACAACAACCAAGTTAGAAAACTGCTGCAGAAGCAAAGGGAACTTCACAGAAAACATAAACATAGCCAAAGACTAGCAGACAAACAAAAATTACACGAAGTGAAATGTAGTGTGAGGAGGGCTATGCGAGAAGTGTTCACTGAATTCGAAAGTAAAGTTCTATGTACTGACTTGGCAGAAAATTTTAAGAAATTTTGGTCTGATGTCAAAGTGGTAGGTGTATCTAAACAAAATGTCCAGACGCTCTGTGACCAAAATGGTACTGAAATGGAGGATGACAGACTAAAGGCCAATATACTAAATGTCTTTTTCCAAAGCTGTTTCACAGAGGAAGACTGCACTGTAGTTCCTTCTCTTGATTGTCGCACAGATGACAAACTAGTAGATATCGAAATAGATGACAGCTGAGACTTGCTTTCCATTAGAACATTCTAAATGGGATACTAGCAGTAATGGGAAGCCTGGGTGGCTGACTAGTGGGATAAGGATATCATGTAGAACAAAGTGGGAAATATATCAAAATGTTAGAAGTAGTCGCAATCAAGCTACAGTAGCCCATTACAAACAGTATGTTAAGGTGCTTAAAAATGTTATCAGGAAGGCAAAGAGTATGTGGTATGCAAATAGAACAGCTAATTCACAGGATAAAATTAAAACCATATGGTCAGTTCTGAAGGAAGTGTCAGGTCAGCAGCACAAGGTCGACGATATAAAGTCAATTTACAGTAAAAATATTTCTGTTACTGATTTAACAATCATTTTCTGAGCATTGCTGGTGAATTAAATAAAAATTTAGTTTCTACAGGAAATCATATAACTTTCTTGGCAAATGCCTTTCTGAGATTGATGCCTGAAATACTCCTCCGTGATACAGACAAGAGGGAGATTGAGTCAATAATTAAATCACTGAAGACTAAGGACTCTCATGGTTATGATGGAGTGTCTAGCAGAATATTAAAGTACTGTGTTGCACATGTTAGCCCTGTATTTAGCCATATTTGTAATTTTTCCTTTAGGAATGGCCAGTTTCCTGAATGATTAAAGTACTCAATAGTATAGCCGCTTTATAAAAAGGGAGAAAGGGATAATGTAGATAATTTTAGACCTATTTCTATGCCATCAGTGTTTGCAAAAGTTATTGAAAAGGCTATGTATGTAAGGATAATTGCTCATTTTATATCACACGATTTGCTACCAAATGTACAGTTCGGCTTTAGAAGTCGTTTAACAACTGAAAATGTTATATTCTCTTATCTCTGTGAGGTACTGGATGTGTTAAACAAAAGGTTTCGAATGCTTGGCATATTTTTTGATTTAACTATGGCATTTGATTGTGTTGATTACAAAATATTGCTCTAGAAGTTGGACCATTACGGAATACGGGGGTAGCTCACAATTGGTTCACCTCTTGCTTTAGCAACAGGTAGCAAAAAGTCATTATTCACAATGTTGAAAATTACAGTGATGTGGTGTCAGAGTGGGGTACTGTGAAGTGGGGGTGCCCCAGGGATCAGTATTGGGGCCACTCTTGTTCCTTACTTATACACTCCTGGAAATTGAAATAAGAACACCGTGAATTCATTGTCCCAGGAAGGGGAAACTTTATTGACACATTCCTGCGGTCAGATACATCACATGATCACACTGACAGAACCACAGGCACATAGACACAGGCAACAGAGCATGCACAATGTCGGCACTAGTACAGTGTATATCCACCTTTCGCAGCAATGCAGGCTGCTATTCTCCCATGGAGACAATCGTAGAGATGCTGGATGTAGTCCTGTGGAACGGCTTGCCATGCCATTTCCACCTGGCGCCTCAGTTGGACCAGCGTTCGTGCTGGACATGCAGACCGCGTGAGACGACGCTTCATCCAGTCCCAAACATGCTCAATGGGGGACAGATAGGGGAGATCTTGCTGGCCAGGGTAGTTGACTTACACCTTCTAGAGCACGTTGGGTGGCACGGGATACATGCGGACGTGCATTGTCCTGTTGGAACAGCAAGTTCCCTTGCAGGTCTAGGAATGGTAGAACGATGGGTTCGATGACGGTTTGGATGTACCGTGCACTATTCAGTGTCCCCTCGACGATCACCAGTGGTGTACGGCCAGTGTAGGAGATCGCTCCCCACACCATGATGCCGGGTGTTGGCCCTGTGTGCCTCGGTCGTATGCAGTCCTGATTGTGGGGCTCACCTGCACGGCGCCAAACACACATACGACCATCATTGGCACCAAGGCAGAAGTGACTCTCATCCCTGAAGACGACATGTCTCCATTCGTCCCTCCATTCACGCCTGTCGCGACACCACTGGAGGCGGGCTGCACGATGTTGGGGCATGAGCGGAAGACGGCCTAACTGTGTGCGGGACCGTAGCCCAGCTTCATGGAGACGGTTGCGAATTGTCCTCGCCGATACCCCAGGAGCAACAGTGTCCCTAATTTGCTGGGAAGTGGCGGTGCGGTCCCCTACGGCACTGCGTAGGATCCTACGGTCTTGGCGTGCATCCGTGCGTCGCTGCGGTCCGGTCCCAGGTCGACGGGCACGTGCACCTTCCGCCAACCACTGGCAACAACATCGATGTACTGTGGAGACCTCATGCCCCACGTGTTGAGCAATTCGGTGGTACGTCCACCCGGCCTCCCGCATGCCCACTATACGCCCTCGCTCAAAGTCCGTCAACTGCACATACGGTTCACGTCCACGCTGTCGCGGCATGCTACCAGTGTTAAAGACTGCGATGGAGCTCCGTATGCCACGGCAAACTGGCTGACACTGACGGCGGCGGTGCACAAATGCTGCGCAGCTAGCGCCATTCGACGGCCAACACCGCGGTTCCTGGTGTGTCCGCTGTGCCGTGCGTGTGATCATTGCTTGTACAGCCCTCTCGCAGTTTCCGGAGCAAGTATGGTGGGTCTGACACACCGGTGTCAATGTGTTCTTTTTTCCATTTCCAGGAGTGTATTTTGGGGTTACTCTTCTCATTCTAAAAGGATATTTTTGGCTCATAAATGGGCGGTTCAGGCAATAAGTGCTGTTAGTTCACGAACCTCTTGTCGACCTCTGTTCAAGAATCTGGGTATTTTGACATTGGCCTCTCCATATGTATATTCCTTATTGTTGTTTCTTGTTATCAATATTAGTTTATTCCCAAGAATAAGCAGCTTTCACTTTATTAATACTCAGCAGAAATCAAACCTGCATTAGGATCGGAATTCCTTAACTCTTGTGCAATAAGATGTGCAGTATACTGCTGCATCCGTTTTCAATAAGCTGCCACTCGAAGTTAAAAATCTTAGAAGTAATCAACACACTTTCAAATCGAAAGTGAAGAGATTCCTCATGGGTCACTCCTTCTATTCTGTCAAGGAGTTCCTTGAAAAATTAAGCTGATTTTTATTGTATTGCTGATAGCGTTTACTTAAACTTATGGACTGACTTTTTTAAGGTTCATGACCATTTATATTTATCTGTTGTTACATTTATGTTGTAATTTCATGTACTGACACGTTCCATGACCTTGGAGATTTGCTCCTAAATTTGGTCCTACAGAACTTTATGAGTAAATAAAACAATAAATAAATAATGACAGAGGGATAGAAAAACAATTAAAATCGCTCAAAAGAGGAAAGGCCGCTGGACCTGATGGGGTACCAGTTGAATTTTACACAGAGTATGTGAAGGAACTTGCCCCCCTTCTTGCAGCGGTGTACCACAGGTCTCTATAAGAGCGTAGCGTTCCAAAAGATTGGAAAAGGGCACAGGTCATCCCCGTTTTTAAGAAGGGACGTCGAACAGAAGTGCAGAACTATAGACCTATATCTCTAACATCGATCAGTTGTAGAATTTTGGAACACATATTATGTTCGAGTATAATGACTTTTCTGGAGACTAGAAGTCTACTCTGTAGGAATCAGCATGAGTTTCAAAAAAGGTTCCCAGGTAGATGCCGTGTTTCTTGACTTCTGCAAGGCATTTGGTACAGTTCCCCACAGTCATTTAATGAACAAAGTAAGAGCATGTGGACTATCAGACCAGTTGTGTGATTGGATTGAAGAGTTCATAGATAACAGAATGCAGCATGTCATTCTCAATGGAGAGAAGTCTTCCAAAGTATGAGTGATTTCAAGTGTGCCACAGGGTTATGTTGTAGGACTGTTGCTATTCACAATATACATAAATGACCTTGTGGATAACATCAGAAGTTCACTGAGGCTTTTTGCAGATGATCCTGTACTATATCGAGAGGTTGTAACAATGGAAAATTGTACTTAAATGCAGGAGGATCTGCAATGAATTGACACATGGTACAGGGAATGGCAATTGAATCTCAATGTAGACAAGTGTAACGTGCTGCAAATACATAGAAAGAAAGATCCTTTATCATTTAGCTACAATATAGGAGGTCAGCAACTGAAAGCAGTTAATTCCATACATTATCTGGGAGTAGGCATTAGGAATGATTTAAAATGGAGTGACCATATAAAATTAATCATCGGTAAAGCAGATGCCAGACTGAGATTCATTGGAATCCTAAGGAAATGCTATCCGAAAATAAAGGAAGTAGGTTACATTACACTTGTTTGCCCACTGCTTGAATACTGTTCACCGGTGTGGGATCCATACCAGATAGGGTTGATAGAAGAGATTGAGAAGATCTAACAGAGAGCAGCGCACTTCATTACAGGATCATTTAGTAGTTGCTAAAGCATTACAGAGATGATAGATAAACCCAGTGGAATACTCTGCTAGAGAGATGCTTAGTTGCTCGGTACGGGCTTTTGTTGAAGTTTCGAGAACATTCCTTCACTGAGGAGTCAAGCAGTATTTTGCTCCCTCCTACGTATGTCTCGCGAAGAGACCACGAGGATAAAATCAGAGAGATTAGATCCCACACAGAGACATACCGACAATCTTTCTTTCCATGAACAACACAAGACTGGAATAGAAGGAAGAACCGATAGAGGTACTCAAAGTACCCTCCGCCACACACTGTCAGGTGGCTTGCAGAGTATGGATGTAGATGTAGATGTAGATTGGTGCATGACAGGTGCCTGCTAGTGTGAATGTGTGTGTTTCTTCTTTTAGTTCCAAAGAAGGCTTTGGTTGAAAGCTCAGTGTGTAACAGTCTTTTCATTGCACCAGTCTGCAACTCATCTTGCCATCTTTATGGTGAGCAAGAATCTATCCTTTTCATAACATAGTTAAATACAGGTGATATTTTTTCACCAATACTCTAAATTTCATTAGGATCTCATTTGGTTATGTCATATATAAACATCTAGTTTCAGCTTCTGCAGCTGTTTTCAAGTGTAAACATGTTACAAATACAATGTAAACACAAAAAATTGAATAGAATGGCAGTTGCAATCAACTGTTACAGGAAATTAGAAATATAACAACGTTCATAAATGTGGATAAAATGTGACAATGACGATTAACATATTTACAAAGTGCAACCATTCATGATGATTTAAAACTGGCAATGGGCTTTGAGTAGCTATGCATATTGTCAATGCATTTTGAGTAGCTGTGAATATTTCACATGGCCAACAACATGTTTGAATAAAATTTGCAACATTGGAGGATAAATGGTGTCTCCATTGAAGATCTATTCAAGTTAAGGGTTGGTGTTGTTTTGGGGGAAGAGACCAAACAGTGAGGTCATCAGTCTCATCGGATTAGGGATGGACGGGGAAGGAAGTCAGCTGAGCCCTTTCAAAGGAACCATTCCGGCATTTTCCTGGGGTGATTGAGGGAAATCACAGAAAATCTAAATCAGGATGGCCAGACGTGGGATTGAACCACTGTTCCCCCGAATGAGAGTCTAGTGTGCAAACGAATGTGCCACCTCGCTCGGTATTCAAGTTAAGGTTTCAGAAAAATATGGCTGTGTGACAGGACAGGAATTTGGTAAGGTCACTATTGGGGCAAATTTTCCACCTAGACATTAGTAGTTTCTCATTATAATGACTTTTTTCTTTATCATTTGCTTCAAATGTTTGGGGACTACAATTACTGCATTTAAAAAGCCTTCATGGATATTTACACCTTTAAAATTCTTCATTGCCCTCTCATCTGCAACCTCTCATCTTACCTACATCTTTGAAATGACAGACTACACTATTATTACCACCCACTCACCTCACTGCTTTTTTTAAAATGTACAGTCACAAGAAACAAATCTACAGTTACCTCTCCACATGAAAAAAAGCCGGTTGAGATGTAAAATAATTACAAACTTGGCCAAATTGTCATTTATACAAAGAATATCCTCAGATATGCTCCAGCTCTAGAACTGACAAATGCATGCAATTGAAGCAATGTATTGTGGTGCTTTAATGTCAGAGCAGGGCAGAAAAATCATTATGTGAGACAAGATACAACAAAAGACTGGAAAATATTTAAACTGCAGACTTGCTGCACACTTTGGTTTATTGCACTGAACAGCACACATATAGCCCATTGTGAATTGTGAGTTGTGATTTATTAGTCTCATAACATACACTTACAAATCATGTGATTGTTGTACCTTACTAATGTATGTTTTAAATAAAAGTAATGACAAAAGATTAATAATGTTTTTTAAATGATATCAGGAGAAATATCACTTGTTTATCTATTCTTCTGAATTGCCTGTTTAAAAATTTTGGATGAAATGTGTTCTGTTAAAAACAAAGGAAGTACAGAAGGTGGACAAAAATATGGAAGCATCACATACACAACACATTGCAATGCCTAATACAGTGTAGGCAGATTTCTGGAATTCAAAACTGCTTCCAGTCATCTCAGAATGGTTAAATACAGCTCCTATATAGTTTTCAAGTGAATCTTATACCATTCTTCCTGCAAAATTGTGGCAAGTTCAGGTAATGATAATAGAGGTAGATAGTGATCACACACCCTTCCCTGGAAAGTAGACCACAAAGACTCAATACTATTGAGATCTGGTGACCATGGTGGTTAGGGGGAGTCAACAGTTCATCTTTGTGCACAGGAAGCCAGTCCTGGGTGATTTGAGCTGTGTGAAAAGGGACTCTGTCATCTTCAAACAAAGAATCACCATTGGGGAGCAAATATTGTATCATGGGATGGACCTGATCAGCTACAATGGTTACATAATCCTTAGCAGTAATGTGATATTGCAGAGTAACCATGGGGCCCATAATATGGCTGCTAGAATCAACACTGAACCCTGCCATGTTTCTCTCTTGGGACTGAGCAGCATATCATTCACTAATTCAGTGCTGTAAAGGAATAAATAGTGAGATGCCATACTACACAGAACCATCTTTTTGATATGGGGTGCATGACTCATTGCCCCATATCAGCACTTCTACACATTACATGTTATGTAGCACAGATGTTAGCATCATTATCATTTGATGCTCAAAGGATGGGAGAAGTCTGCCTGGGCTGAAGTGCCACATGGTGATATCAGGTGATGAGTTTACAACCTGACAAGGTGACACATCTGAGCACTGTTCAAGTAAGAGACACCAGTATGCCCATGTGAATGATGTTCACAGGGAATCAAATGGGGCCCATCATATACCAAAGTGCCAAGGAAACTGGTATAGGCATGCATATTCAAGTACAAAGATATGTAAGCAGTCAGGATGTGGCACTGTGGTCATCAATGTCTGTATAAGACAACAAGTGTCTGGTGCAGTTGTTAGATCGGATACTGCTGCTACAATCGCAGGTTATGAAGATTTAAGTGAGTCCAAATGTGGTGTTATAGTTGGTGCATGAGCAATGGGACACAGCATCTCCCCAGTAGTGATGAAGTTTGGTTTTTCCTGTACAGCCATTTCATGAATGTACTGCGAATATCAGGAATCTGGTAAAACATCAAATCTCTGACATCGCTGTGGCTGGAAAAAGATGGTGCAAGAACGAGACCAACAAGGACAGAAGAGAATTGTTAAAAGTGACAGAAAGCAACCCTTCCACAAATTGCTGCAGATTTCAATGCTGAGCCATCAGCAGGTGTCAGGGCATGAACCATTCAATGAAACATCATTGATATGGGCTTTTGGAGCTGAAAACCCACTCATGTACCCTTGATGACTGCATGACACAAAGCATTACACCTTGCCTGCACACGTCAACACTGACATTGTAGTGTTGATGACTGGACACATGTTGCCTGGTCAGACAAGTTTTGTTTCAAATTGTATTGAGTGGATGGATGTGTACGGGTATGGAAACAACCTCATGAATCCATGGACGCTGCATGTCAGCAGGGGACTGTTCAAGCTGGTGGAGGCTCTGCAATGGTGTGGGGAATGTGCAGTTGGAGTGATATGGGAACCCTGATACATCTAAATATGACTCTGACAGACAACACATGCACATCGTGTCAGATCACCTGCATCCATTCATGTCCATTGTGTATTCTGACAGACTTGGGCAATTCCAGCAGGGCACTGACACCCCACACTTCCAGAATTGCTACAGAGTGGATCCAGGAACACTCCTCCTAGTTTAAACACTTCCACTGACCACCAGACTCCCCAGACATGAACATCATTGAGCATATCTGGGCTGCCTTGCAATGTGATGTGCAGAAGAGATCACCATTTATGGAGAGCCTTGCAGGATTCATGATGTCAATTCCCTCCAGCACTACTTCAGACATTGGTTGAGTCCATGCCACATCATGTTGTGGCACTTCTGCATGCTCACAGGGGTTCTACACGATATTTGGCTGATGTACCAGTTTCTTTGGCTCTTCGGTGTATATCTACCATTGTCTCCCATCTGTGGATGACACAGAAACCTCCATATTTGACCATGTTCATCCGTTTAATTGACTACAGCATCTTATAGGTGCTCTGTAGTTCCAGCTAGATAATATACCATTGTATTACTCCATAATTAGGCCAGAATTGTTCGAAGAGCTCTCCAAGTCTATGAGGGAGCTGGGGTTATGCTGCAAATCACTTGACATCAGCCCTAATGAGCAAATATGAGATATCATCAACGAAAATGTGCTCTCCTTAGACTAAACTCTGACATGTTTCTATGACTTCTGGGTGGAAATTGAGTAATCATATACTAGAATGGAATCCCAATGCTTTCAAGTGGTCATGAGGTCCATTCTATGTCATATCACTCATGTAACCAGCATGAAGTGGGCTCCCCACCAAATAAAATTAAAGTATCCTCCCTTTCAAGTTCTGAACTCTTCTTGGGTATATATTTGGCTGTTTTCATCCAGACAGTGTCATACTTTGGCAAGCTGACTTGTTTTCATCCTCATGTAACTCTGATGACCGATTGACTTCCGTTGGGTGTTGTCTGTATACCACTCCTTTATAAAATGACAGCCCTCTGGGCTATTCACAAAAGTGTGTGTGTAATTGGAGTCTGTCCAAGACAGGGGAGTGTGTGGCAATGCATGTGAACATTTGAAAGTTAGTAAAAAACAATACTGAGGAGGTGGCTGCAATGAAAACTGCAGGCAATAAGACCTCTCTTGTGTCTGTCTAAAATGAAGAACAGAAAACCAAACCAACTAAGATAGGTGGTCATCTTCAGCTGTAAGTGACTGATATTCCTATGGGACATATCTGGACCATGTTCCCTGTCCTGGCTTGGTCCCATGGACATTAAGAAATCACCAGTCACAAAATAAGAAAGCACTAGTTACAAAATAAATACAGTTCAATGATAGTATATTACTCATGGAAAGATCTCAGAGAGACAATTAGAACTAGGCTACGCTGCAAATGATAGCACTATTTGTTCAGAAGCTGCAAAACATCAGAGAAAGATGGAAAATCATAAAGTGAATGAGGTGGCACAGTGCTTATCACAATGGACTCACGTTTGGGAGGACAATGGTTTAAACCCACGTCCGGCCATCTAGATTATGATTTTCAATGATTTCCTTAAGTCACTTCAGTCAAACACCAGGTTGGTTCCTTTGAAAGGGTATGGCTGACTTCCTTCCCCAACCTTCCCTAATCTGATGGGACTGATGACCTCGCTGTTTGGTCCCCTTCCCAAAATAAATCAATCAAAATCATAAATATAGAAAATTCATCACTTTCTATACAAAAGCCAAATGTATCTGAGCAGTAGACCATTTTCAATGATAGTTTGATGTAGATTTTGAATCCAGTTGCAGAACATTATTTTTTAATCAATATTGTGAATGTCTTGTACTATCTTGGTATGTGTTTAAAAAATAATAGTTAGATAAAATTAATATAGAAAATCCTGATACAGCAAAGGAAATTACAGTAAGACAAAGTAATGGATGTGCCACATGATGTAGTGCATTCAATTGAGCCTGAAAAATTGGCATTTTGCCAGTTCAAAAAAGTATGGAGAACACAATCCCAGTATTAGACACCATGTGAAAGGCGGTGCTCTGAACAGTCACACATAGAAATTAAGCATGCTTTTTTGTGCACTACCTAATAAAGCAAAAAAGATTCAATTTATTTAAAATTATGTAAATACCTTTCCTTGTATCAAAATTCTGGAAGCCTAGCCAGATGGAAAAATGATGTCAATTGACTTGCAACATGGCCATGTTTTAGTGTGACAGATTCAAATAAGTAACAAAAATGTAACTTTTATGGCTATTTGCAGTGGTATTCATATGATCCTTCACTACATATGGGCAACACAGAGTAAACAGTGTTGTACAAGAGCTCCTAGTGAGAGGGCAGTCTTTAATTTTTTTGTAGCAGTTGCTTCATTGGTATATGTAGCACAATAGTTGCACAGTTTAGACTGTGAATAATTTTTGTGTAATTTAGACACCAGATATTTTGAGGACAGTTTAGACTTAGTTTATTTTGCCCACCATTTAACTTGGTTTATTTTGTACAGATGTACAGTGTGAGCAGCAGTCTGCAGCTGTTTGCTGATGATGCTGTGGTGTATGGAATGGTGTCATTGTTGGTTGACTCTAGGAGGATACAAGATGACATAGACAAAATTTCTGGTTAGTGTGATGATTGGACAATCCCATAAGGTTCAAAGACAGCATTAGTAGCGTACTGCTTGACACAATCACGTCAATTAGGTACCTAGTTATAATGTTTCAAAGCAGTATACAATGGAATGAGCATATCATGTTAGTAACAGGTAAGACTAATGGCTGACTTTGTTTTATTGGGAGAATTGTAAGAAAAAGTGGTTCATCTGTAAAGGAGACCATGTGTAGAACATTGCTGTGACCCATTCTTGACTACTGCTTGAGTGTTTGGGATCACTGCTTGGTCAAGTTAAAGGAAGACACTGAAGCAATTTAGAGGTGGCTATTACGTTTGTTACCAGTAGTTCTGATCAACATGAGAGTATTACGGGAATGCTTTGGAAACTCGAGTGGGAATCTGTGGAGGGAAGAGAACATCCTTTCTGTGCAACACTACTGAGAAAATTTAGAGAACTGGCATTTGGAGCTGACAGCAGAATGATTCTGCTGGTGCCAACATACATCTCACTTAAGGACCCTGAAGGTAAGATAAAAGAAATCAGGGCTTGTATGGCAGCATATAGACAGCCATTTTTCCTTCTCTCTGTTTGTGACTTGCACAGGAATGGAAATGACTAGTAGTGGTACAAGATACCTTCTATCACACATCATATGGTGGCTTGTGGAGTGTGTGTTTGTAGATGTGGTTGTAGATGTAGCCTTAGTTTATTTTCATGGTCTAATTAGACTTTGTTAATCTACTGACAATATTGGACTCCATTATTTATGCATCCATTGTCATCAACATCAAATGGTGGCTTAGATGAATTCCTAGATCAGGGCCACACAAACACGGAAAACCACACATGTGCAAAGTGAGATGCAGCGAGTGCCTGCACATTGCATCGGTTCAACTCGGCATACTTCGCCTCAACTCAACTTGCTAGGTGAGGCTAACACTGTGCACTGCCGAATGCGCTGCCAGACAGCTTAGTCAACATTGGAATACGTAAGTGCAAGACAATTACTGGAATAATGGAACCATCTGCTCCAAAAAAAGGGAAAATTGCCGAAAGTCAATTTAAACCGGAATGGGAACTCAACTACTTTTTTTGTGCTTTGTGACGATAAAGCCAAATGTCTAATCTGCGGTACACTAATTACGTGTGTCAGAAAATCGTCTATTGAAAGGCACTACAGCAAATTGCATTCAGGAAAGTATAGTAATATAACAGGGGATGCCAGAGAGGAAGAATTACGGAAGTTGCAAACTCTTGCAGAAGAGAATTCTGTATCTACAAATGAGGTTTGTTGCAAGTACTTTAGCATGTATATTTTGGTTAAAGGTCATGTGAAACGAAATAACATTTGTTTAGATTCCTTTTTCCGTTTTCGCATAAATTATTTCAAACATATCTTTTTTTCTCTACTTTAGGGTGAAGAAGATGGGTGTTGCGAAAGGACTCTCAGAGCTAGTTACAAAGTTGCTCTACATTTAGCAAGAGCTGGGAGGCCATTTATGGATGGGCCATTAATAAAAAACATTATGTTGGACGTAGTAGAGACAATGAATCCCACATTAGCTCCTGCGTACAGCAGAATACCACTTTCCAGAATGACAATACATCAGAGAATCAATGACATTGCTGAGAATTTGCATAAACAACTGGCAACCAAAATTGAAAACTTCCTAGCGTACTCCATCGCACTTGATGAGCCCACAGATATTAACGACACAGCTCAGTTAGCAATATTTTTGCGTGGCATGGACGATGAACTACATGTAACAGAAGAGCTCCTGGATATGATTTCGTTGAAGGACACTGTTACAGGGGCGGATATTTTAGCAGCTGTTGAAATGACAGCTGAAGGAATAGGACTACCTTGGGAAAAGCTGTTTTCTGTAACCACAGAGGCTCTTTGTGTGAAAGTTATCGGTCTTCAAGATGTGATGAAGGTAGTGGTGCATATCGTGAACTGCATTCGTTCTCATGGACTCATTCATCGTCAATTCAAAGAATTTTTGATTTCCTTTGAAGAGGAGTATCCAGATATTCCCTACCACGCTGAGGTGTGCTGGCTGAGCAAAGGGAAAGTGATTTCCTGAATTTTTCGACTACGCCACACTGTGGCTCAGTTTTTGGAGAGCAAAGGACGTCCGGGGCCACTTTTTCATGACCCTGAATGGGTAGCTGCTTTAGGATTTTTAACAGACATTATGGCTCTCCTAAATGATTTAAGTCTGAAACTCCAAAAAGAAAACAATCTCATCAACAATATGATCAGCAAAATAAATGCTTTCCAGTATAAACTGAAGCTCCTAAAAAACAACCTTTCAGAGAAAAATACGCAACACTTTCCTGAACTAGGTAAGCGAGATATAAATTGTACCTTTATTAAAACAGCCTGATTTTTATAACCACTCTAATCAAAATGGTACTATGTTTTTGTTTGACAGCATCTGTGCAGGAAGGAGCGCGCTTTGAAAAATACTTCGAGGTGCTACAATCCCTTGAAAATGCGTTTAATGACCAATTCCAGGTAATGTGCTGGTATATGACATACAGCTAAATTAAGGAGACTGCGTTACATATGCAAGTGTAACATTACATTAAAACCAATAGTACACATTACATGTTTATTAAAATCTATCGCATTTTAGTACTTCGAAACAACCGCTTACATTACCTACCTGGAGCCAATTCTTGATGTTTTTGTGAAACCTTTTTCAATGGATATTGAAAGTGTGCCTTCAGATTTACATTTTGAACTAATTGATTTGCAAAACGATGTTCACCAAAAGGATGTGTTTTACAGTACAAAAGGTTTGCTCCAAGTCTACCAGAATTTGCCAAAGGAAGAATTTCCCAAGTTACACAGAGAAGCAGCAAAGATTATTTATATGTTTGGTTCCACTTGTGTATGTGAAAGGTTATTTTCTGTTTTGTCTTGTACAAAAACTAGATTACGTGCGAGTATTTCTAATTGTAATTTAAAAAATTCTCTCAGAATTGCTGTCAGCCAATCTCTTGTTCCAGATATTAGTAGCATAATTGAAAATAAAATAAAGAGCACATAGGAAGATACATTTTGTTGAAACCAAATTTAAAATTCTTACCATTACAGTTAGTATATAAATCTCTTTTGTACTGGTACACCAAACTAAGCTCTCCACCTAGTGTACATTAGTATTTGGCAATGATGAAGACAACAGGGTAAAAGCTTTTAAACAAGTCGAGACAGGCGGCGCGAGCGACACCAGCTAAGGAAGTGAGAGGCAGCGCTGTTGCGCAAAGCCGAGGAGTGGGGGGTCTGCACCATCGTCAACATAGCGCAGCCGTCTTCTGCACTCTGCGATGCACCAGTGCATGCACCTTGTGTGGCCCTGTCCTAGATAGTTGTGTTTGTTAATGAATATGTAAATACTTTCTTATTTCTTTCACTTGCAGAAATCTAACTTTAAAAGTTGATAGAAGTAAGTGAGGAGCACCACCTGTCTGCCAGCCCCCCCCCCCCTCTCCCCACCCCACACACACTGCCCAGACATGACACATAATATAGAGCAATCAATGCAAGTCCTAGTACAGGTCCTTAGGTTTCACTTGTGCCTTTGGCATGATGGAGGATGGAGGGTAAAGTGCACTGTTGGGAGATGAACCATAGTTCTCTGTTTGCCAACTCCTCTGACCTCAAGATGTTGCTGATGTGGAGAAGGAGCATATATGTGATGTGGTCTTAGATCTTCAGTTCCCATGACAAGAGTGGATCTCTCCACATGCTGTCATTGTGTCATTGGTACGATGTAAGCCAAAGCTAGTTGGTTGTGGAAAATGTCTGTACAGAGTTCACATAATGCTGATTAGAAAATTTATTAACAAAACACAAAAAAGTTGTGAGATAATAAACAAATAAAGAACATACTATGAGATGACAAAAGTCATGGGATACCTCCTAATATCATTTCAGATCTACTTTTGCCCAGTGTAGTGCAGCAAATCAATGTGGTATGGGCTCAGCAGGTTGTTGGAAGCCCCCTGCAGAAATATTGAGCCACACTGCCTCGACAGCCATCCATAACTGTGAATGTGTTGCCAGTGCAGCATTTTGTGCATGAACTGACCTCTTTAATATGTCCCATAAATGTTTGATGGGATTCATGTCAGGTGACCTGGGTGCCAAATCATTCACTCGAAAAGTCCAGAATCTTTTTCGAATCAGTTGTGAAGAATTGTGGCCCATAAAAATTCTCTTTTTGTTTGGGAACATGAAGTCTATGAATGGCTGCAAATGGCCTTCAAGTGTATGAACATGACAATTTCCAATTTATGATTAATTTAAACACAGGCCACACCATTATGGAGCCATCACCAGCTCGCCCAATGCCTTGTCGACAACTTGTGTCCATAGCTTTGGGGTCTGCACTGCACTTGAATCCTACCATCAGCTCCTATCAACTGAAACTGGGACTCATCTGACCATGCCATGGTTTTACTGTTATCTACGGTCCAACCGATGTGGTCAAGAGTCCAGGAGAGGCACCACATGTCATGTGCTGTTAGCAAAGGCAATTGCATTGATCATCCGCTGCCATATTCCATTAATGCCAAATTTTGCCACAATGTCCTAACACTTATGTTTGTTGTACATCCCACATTGTTTTATGCAATTATTTCATGCATTGTTGCTCATTTGTTAGCACTGATAAGTCTACGCAAGTGCAACTGATGTCAGTCATTAAGCATTGTCAGTGGTGAGAGGTAATGCCTTAAATTTGGTATTCTCAGCACACTCTTGTCACTGTAGATCTCAGATTAAATAATCCCCTAATGATTTCTGAAATGAAATGTTCCATGCATTTTGCTCCAGCTACCATTCCGTGTTCAAAAGGCCATAATCATGCTGTAAACCTTTTCACATGAATCACCTGAGTACAAACCACAGCTCTGCCAATGAACTGCCACTTTATACCTTATGCACATGTCAGTATGATCATCTTTTGTATTTACGCTTACTGCTATCCCCTGACTTTTGTCACCTCAGTGTATTACACAGGAAAGCTCTCAACTATTGCTTGAAGTCCTGTACAGAGTAGAAGGAGTGTGGTGCAATGGAAGTTTTTTGCTTAGATTTGGATTTGGGATGCATCACAATTCATTCATCATCATTTTGTATCATTAATCTGAGACTAGCGGCAACTGGACTAGGGAATGCATAGGCTTCCGTTAACACCACAAGACAAACAGCTGTGTTTGGAGTGGTGCGATGACTGGGAAATGTGGAATACTGATGAATGACACTGCATTGTGATCAGGAATGAATTAGAGTTAGGCACTACCCTTGAAGACAATTGTTGCTGAGTATAGCAATGACCTGGAGAGAGGTCCCATCCTTCCAATGATTTGAAGAGAGACACCAGTGTTCTTCCTGCATCATGGTGTGGGGGGCCATCGGGTGTGATTTTAGTTCATGGCTGGTAGTGGATGAGGTAATTTCAAAGGCACAATAGTGTCATGGACATCCTCTGTGTCATCTCTTATGTGACAACAATTTGATGCCATTTCTCAACAGGGAAATACTCATGAATAAATGGCTCACATCTCTACAAACTGTCTGTGTGGTGCTGAGACACTTTCATGGGCTCGTACATCCAAATTATTTCTAAATTTGATCAAATTTTGTAATCACATCCTGTATCAACCTATGAAGTTACATTTCATTTTCTCCTCCCCTTCCGGGTGCTTCACTTTGTTTGTTTGGCAAGTACATTAAGAAAAGCAATGAAGATGAATGGAATATTCCAGAATTTGAAACATGAACAGCTGATAGCATGAGTTTCTTAGAAGTAGATACCTTAGGGGTTGCGAAGCAACTCAAATCGCTTGATACGGGCAAGTCTTCAGGTCCAGATTGTATACCGATTAGGTTCCTTTCAGATTACGCTGATACAATAGCTCCCTACTTAGCAATCATATACAACCACTTGCTCACCGATAGATCTGTACATACAGATTGGAAAATAGCGCAGGTCGCACCAGTGTTTAAGAAGGGTAGTAGGAGTAATCCATCGAACTACAGACCTATATCATTGATGTCGGTTTGCAGTAGGGTTTTGGAGCATATACTGTATTCAAACATTATGAATCACCTCGAAGGGAATGATCTATTGATACGTGATCAGCATGGTTTCAGAAAACATCATTCTTGTGTAACGCAGCTAGCTCTTTATTCGCATGAAGTAATGGATGCTATCGACAGGGGATCTCAAGTTGATTCCGTATTTCTAGATCCCTGGAAAGCTTTTGACACCGTTCCTCACAAGCAACTTCTAATCAAGCTGCGAGCCTATGGGGTATCATCTCAGTTGTGCGACTGGATTCGTGATTTCCTGTCAGCAAGGTTGCAGTTTGTAGTAATAGATGGAAAATCATCGAATAAAACTGAAGTGATATCAGGTGTTCCCCAGGAAAGCATCCTGGGACCTCTGCTGTTCCTGATCTATATAAATGGACCTGGGTGACAATCTGAGCAGTTCTCTTAGGTTGTTCACAGATGATGCTGTAATTTACTGTCTAGTAAGGTCATCCGAAGACCAGTATCAGTTGCAAAGCGATTTAGAAAAGATTGCTGTATGGTGTGGCATGTGGCAGTTGATGCTAAATAACGAAAAGTGTGAGGTGATCCACATGAGTTCCAAAAGAAATCTGTTGGAATTCGATTTCTTGATAAATAGTACAATTCTCAAGGCTGTCAATTCAACTAAGTACCTGGGTGTTAAAATTACAAACAACTTCAGTTGGAAAGACCACATAGATAATATTGTTGGGAAGGCGAGCCAACGGTTGCGTTTCATTGGCAGGACACTTAGAAGATGCAACAAGTCTACTAAAGAGACAGCTTATACTACACTTGTTTGTCCTCTGTTAGAATATTGCTGCACGGTGTGGGATCCTTACCAGGTGGGATTGACGGAGGACATCAAAAGGGTGCAAAAAAGGGCAGCTCGTTTTGTATTATCACGTAATAGGGGAGAGAGTGTGGCAGATATGATACGCGAGCTGGGATGGAAGTCATTAAAGCAAAGACTTTTTCGTCGCGGCGAGATCTATTTACGAAGTTTCAGTCACCAACTTTCTCTTCCGAATGCAAAAATATTTTGTTGAGCCCAACCTACATAGGTAGGAATGATCATCAAAATAAAATAAGAGAAATCAGAGCTCAAACAGAAAGGTTTAGACGTTCGTTTTACCCGTGCGCTGTTCGGGAGTGGAATGGTAGAGAGATAGTATGATTGTGGTTTGATGAACCCTCTGCCAAGCACTTAAATGTGAATTACAGAGTAGACATGTAGATGTAGATGTAGATGTAGATGTAGATGTAGAACTCAGAACAGAACTCTGTGGCATCTCCCACTTTACATTGCCAGTTTCATTCAAATCTCTTCCCTGTTTTGGACAATTTTAGTGGCCAAGATTGGAGTCAGTACTATTTATTCCTGATTACCAATTTTATCAGTTAAGACTGTCATTTTCTAATCTTTAGAAAACTTGTTGTTATATATATTGTTCACTTTGACTGCATCACATGTGCCACAGTGACATTATACATTCATAATGGAACAGTACATATAAGAATAAGTCTTTTAAAGATCTGAAGATGACAGTATTAACTATTGAAACCAGTAATCAGGAATAAATAGTAGTGAATGAGATCTTGGGTATTAAAATTTCTCCAAAGCAGTTATGGATTTTTCCTTCTTATGAGAAATTTCAATCTTCCCTTTTTATTGACATTTATTGGCAGTTCTGTGGAAGCATCACAGTGCAGCACTGCAGAAACAATAGGCAACTTGCAAGCATAGGATGTTGGCATACTGATTACAGCAACAATGCTATTTTCACATTGTGAGACAGACCAGGCCCCCTACTGCAAACCAGCCAGCACAGTGCTAAAGCAATTGTCTTACAGAATGACCCAAATAGTTTACCTACTGGTGGGTTGCAGAAATATTGTCAGGAATATGACTAGAGATGATGCCTCAGCACAAAAAATGAGCCACTATCTCATATAAATTGCCGTAATTTACTATCATAGATATTCACAGTGCAGCAGATTGACTATGACAAGGGGCCAATGACGGACACTGCCACACCATGGAGCAGCGAGCAACTACTGTGAGTGTGGCCAGCTGCCACCATGGCACCATCAGCTAGTACCAAGTGCACCTTCTGGTTGTTGTTGTTTTTGGGGAAGGAGACCAGACAGCGAGGTCATCAGTCTCATCGGATTAGGGAAGGACAGGGAAGGAAGTCGGCCATGCCCTTTGAAATGAACCATCCCAGCATTTGCCTGGAGTGATTTAGGGAAATCACAGAAAACCTAAATCAGGATGGCCGGACGCAGGATTGATCCGTCGTCCTCCCGAATGCGAGTCCAGTGTCTAACCACTGCGCCACCTCACTGGTTGGTCACTCCATTTTTGCCCAACAGCAGCTCGACTCATGCCCAGCAGGCATCAGGTCATATCTGGAGCAGCAAAGATGCCCTCCCTTCTATGCTGGTGTGGACACTGATGGTGACACACACCACCACTCACAGAGATGGGACTTGCCATTTGGAGGCTAGCACGCTCTGCAAGTGTTCTGGTTATCTCCTGCACCACTGGTGTCACGCCCACAGCATGAAATGCATGACTGGACAGATAACTGGAGCAGTAGAGCTGCCTCCCTTGTATGCTGGTGTGGGCACTGATGGTGCCACATGCCACCACATACAGAGGCAGGACTTCCCATTTGGAGGCTAACACCCTCTTCTTGATTGACTTCAGCTGGTGTCAGCAGTGGGACTTTTATGGGTCACTAACTTGTTTTTGCTGGAGGTATCATGGAGTGTCAATGGGTCTTTTTCAAGTGTGTAATTAAATTTATGAACTTAGTATGTGGTGGGGAGTCACAGGCAGTGTTCTGTGGGTGTGTAAATAAGCATATTAGTTTCACAATATGTGTTATCACGAGCAGGGAGAGTGGCTCATTGTCTACGAATATGTAAGGTGTTAACCATGTGTAGAAATCAAGGAGGTGAAACTGAGTGCTGTCAAAAGTATTCATTGTTCTCAGTGTATAAAATAATGGGAATGAGCAGCTGGTCAGGCAGAGCAGTTAAATTACAGTAGGAAGTATTATGATCATGTTTCAGTTAAGTGTCCTCTGTTTGACTTTATTTTGCTATGTTGTGTTTATTAATTAGAGTTTTCATGAAAGCAGAGTATGGGAATTGTAAGAAATGTGAGTTAGTTTGCATTCTTTGGAGTGGGCACTGTTGTTGAGGTCAGTACCACTGGGACAGGGGTTTTCAGTACCACAAGGTGCTACTACAGAGGAGGAGTTAAAAATTGTAGCAGCCAAAGGGGATCAGATGGAAGTAGGCTATGCAAAGTTGTCTAAGAGACTGGGAACACTTTGGTCTGGGGGGAAGGAACATCTGAATTCACATCATACTCCAGAAGCCTGTCATGGTGAGTGGCAGAGGGTACTTTCTTGTACCATTACCCTACCCTCTTTCACTTGCAAATGGTGCATGGGAAGAATGATTGTATTACATCTCTGTATTGGATCTAAATTCTTGAATTTTCTCATCATGGGCATTATGTGAGATGTATGTGGGATTAATTAATATATTGTCTGACTTTTCCTGGAAAGTGTTCTCTCAAAATTTCAATAGTAAACCTCTCTGTGATGCTTGACACCTCTCTTGTATTATCTGCCAGTGATGTTTGTTGATCATATCAGTAACACTCTCCTACTACTATGACTAAATGACCACATGATGAAATGCACCACTCTGAATCGAATCTTCTATACCACTACTATCAGTCCTGTTGTGGTTCCATGTTGATGAACAGTGCTCAAGTATCAGTCAAGCAAGTACCTTATAAGCCACTTCCTTCATGAATGAGTTACATTTCCTTAAGATTCTTCCTATGAACATCAGTCTGGTGTCTGTTTTTGCTATTATCTGTTTTATATGGTCATTCCACTTAAGATCACTTTGAATAGTTACTCCTAGATATTTTGTGGCAGATACTGTTTCCATCAATAGTCTAGTTGTGCAGGACTGGATTTCTTCCACAAGGTATGCAAAATATATATATTTATTTACATTCAGGGTGAACTGCCAGAGCCTATGCCATTCATCAGTCCTGTGCAGGTCATTCTTCAAAGTGATACTGTCTCCTGGCATTGCTACTTTGTTATAGATAACCACATCATCTGTGAACAGTCTTAAAGAGCATCTGATGTTTTCTAGTAGATTATTTATATACATTGTAAACAATACTGGTCCTATTACACTTCCTTGGGATACACCCGCCGGCCGTGGTGGTCTAGCGGTTCTGGCGCTGCAGTCCGGAACCGCGGGACTGCTACGGTCGCAGGTTCGAATCCTGCCTCGGGCATGGGTGTGTGTGATGTCCTTAGGTTAGTTAGGTGTAAGTATTCTATGTTCTAGGGGACTTATGACCTAAGATGTTGAGCCCCATAGTGCTCAGAGCCATTTTTGCCAGCCGGTGTGGCCGTGCGGTTAAAGGCACTTCAGTCTGGAACCGCGTGACCGCTACGTTCACAGGTTCGAATCCTGCCTTGGGCATGGATGTGTGTGATGTCCTAAGGTTAGTTAGGTTTAATTAGTTCTAAGTTTTAGGTGACTGATGACCTTAGAAGTTCAGTCGCATAGTGCTCAGAGCCATTTTGGATACACCAGAAATTACCTTTACATCTGTTGATTTTGTTCCATTAAGAGCAGTGCGTTGAGTTCTGTCTGACTAAAATTCTTGAATCCAGTCACAAATCTGGTCCAGTACTTAATAAGTTCATATTTTTCTCGCTAAACAGCTGTGCAACATGGAGTCAGATGCCTTCCTGAAGTCAAGGAACATGGCATCAACCTGATTACCGCTGTCTACAGTGCTATGAGTCTCATTGAAGGAACAGAGTGAGCTGAGTTTTGCAAGATCTCTGTTGCAGAATCCATGTTGCTTTATACAAGGAAATCTTTGTTCTCCAGAAACGTCATGATTCTTGAGCATAAAACGTGTTCCATAATTGTACAACAGATTGATGTCAATTATATACATCTACAATTGTGTGCATCTATCCTACGGCCCTTCTTGAACATGGGAATGACTTGAAATTTTGTCCAGTTGCTAGGTAGCCCTCAATACTCCAGTGACTTGTGATAAACTGCTGCTAGAAAGGGAGCAAGTTCTTTTGCATGCTCTTTGTAGAATCTTATAGGTATCTCATCTGGTGCAGATGCCTTTCCCCTACAAAGCAACTGTAGTTGCTTTTCTATTCCCTGATTGACTATCTCAATATCTGCTATTTTAACATTCATATGATGACTGAGAAGAGGGACTGCGTTAAATCTTCTGTGGCGAAATAATTTCAGCAGATCAAATACAGTAGTTCAATCTTCTCTCTTTTATTGTCAATTTCAGTGTTATATGGTCTTTTGAGTGAATTAATAAGTGATTTCAAACCACTTAATGATTTTACAGAAGACCAAAACATTTATTATTCCCAGATCAGGTGACAAAATTTTGCTTTCAATGTCATTGACTGCTTCTGTCATTACTCTCTGTACACTCATTTTTGTTTCATTCATCTTTTGTTTGCAGCTGGGTTCTGACTCTTCTTGAATCTGAGATGAAGCTCTCTTTATCTTTTTATTTTCTCTGGGGCCCATAGCATTGTAGATATCTTGTAATGACATAATAAAATAAAAGATGATAATGTACCAAAATGCTGTTATAATTGTTAATTTCAATTACATTAGCAATAGGCCTCTTTTGGCATTATCTCCATCATCAGGCTATCTGCAACCAAATACACTTTGTTAAAAGTTGTAATATTATAGCTAAATACAATTTTGCTTTACTGTGTGCTAGTACTTGCTTCCGTATTGCATTGTGGCACTTTTGCTGTATTATAATCTTACTGTTGCATAGCTTGTTTTCAACTTTTTCAACTGTAGCCAAGTTTTTAAATATTTATCTTAATTTCTATTAGTTGCTTTTTTTCACAGATGTAATCTAGGCCTTTTATTGCTTATAACTACTGTTGATGTTTTGACAGCTATAACTGACAGCTAGTTCATAGATAATTACAAATGAATAAACAAATTGTAACCATACAGCATTGCTGGATTAGTTGTCACTACATTATGTACAAGCAATAAAAGACCAAGCTTACATCTGAAAACAATAGCAATTAATAGAAATTAATATAAATACACTCCTGGAAATGGAAAAAAGAACACATTGACACCGGTGTGTCAGACCCACCATACTTCCTCCGGACACTGCGAGAGGGCTGTACAAGCAATGATCACACGCACGGCACAGCGGACACACCAGGAACCGCGGTGTTGGCCGTCGAATGGCGCTAGCTGCGCAGCATTTGTGCACCGCCGCCGTCAGTGTCAGCCAGTTTGCCGTGGCATACGGAGCTCCATCGCAGTCTTTAACACTAGTAGCATGCCGCGACAGCGTGGACGTGAACCGTATGTGCAGTTGACGGACATTGAGCGAGGGCGTATAGTGGGCATGCGGGAGGCCGGGTGGACGTACCGCCGAATTGCTCAACATGTGGGGCATGAGGTCTCCACAGTACATCGATGTTGTTGCCAGTGGTCGGCGGAAGGTGCACGTGCCCGTCGACCTGGGACCGGACCGCAGCGACGCACGGATGCACGCCAAGACCGTAGGATCCTACGCAGTGCCGTAGGGGACCGCACCGCCACTTCCCAGCAAATTAGGGACACTGTTGCTCCTGGGGTATTGGCGAGGACCATTCACAACCGTCTCCATGAAGCTGGGCTACGGTCCTGAACACCGTTAGGCCATCTTCCGCTCACACCCCAACATCGTGCAGCCCGCCTCCAGTGGTGTCACGACAGGCGTGAATGGAGGGACGAATGGAGGCGTGTCGTCTTCAGCGATGAGAGTCGCTTCTGCCTTGGTGCCAATGATGGTCGTATGCGTGTTTGGCGCCGTGCAGGTGAGCGCCACAATCAGGACTGCATACGACCGAGGCACGCAGGGCCAACACCCGGCATCATGGTGTAGGGAGCGATCTCCTACACTGGCCGTACACAACTGGTGATCGTCGAGGGGACACTGAATAGTGCACGGTACATCCAAACCATCATCGAACCCATCGTTCTACCATTCCTAGACTGGCAAGGGAACTTGCTGTTCAAACAGGACAATGCACGTCCGCATGTATCCCGTGCCACCCAACGTGCTCTAGAAGGTGTAAGTCAACTACCCTGGCCAGCAAGATCTCCGGATCTGTCCTCCATTGAGCATGTTTGGGACTGGATGAAGCGTCGTCTCACGTGGTCTGCACGTCCAGCACGAACGCTGGTCCAACTGAGGCACCAGGTGGAAATGGCATGGCAAGCCGTTCCACAGGACTACATCCAGCATCTCTACGATCGTCTCCATGGGAGAATAGCAGCCTGCATTGCTGCGAAAGGTGGATATACACTGTACTAGTGCCGACATTGTGCATGCTCTGTTGCCTGTGTCTATGTGCCTGTGGTTCTGTCAGTGTGATCATGTGATGTATCTGACCCCAGGAATGTGTCAATAAAGATTCCCCTTCCTGGGACAATGAATTCACGGTGTTCTTATTTCAATTTCCAGGAGTGTATTTATAAACTTGGCTATAGTTGAAAATAACCTAAACAACAGTGGGATTATAAGAGAGCCACAATGAAATATAGAAGTAAGTACTAGCACACAATAAAACAAAACTGTTATTAGTTATAATGTTATGACTTTTAACAAAGTGTATTTGGTTGCAGATAGACTGATAATTGTAATAATGCTGAAATAGGCCTCTTGCTAATGTAATTGCAATTAACTGTTATAGCAGATTCCTGGTACATTACTGTCTTTTATTTTATTATGTCATTACAAAAAGCTCTCTTTGTTTATGAAGCACTTTTCTAACAGAGCTATTAAATGACAGTGGGTCTTTACCATGCCCTAAGACCTTCCTCAGAACAGACTTGTCTAAAGCACATTGAACAATGCTTTTGAATTTTTTCCATTTGTGCTTCACATCTTCATCCTCGTCACTGTATATTTGATGCAGCCTACTCAGAAACTCTGCAGTTTGTATCCTGTCACACTTGCTAAGCAAAAATATCTTCCTACCTTTCTTAACATTCCTTATAAAACCTGTAGTCATAGTTGCTATCACAGCCTAATGATCACTGATACCTTCCTCTGAGTTAACTGGTTGGAAAAGTTCAGGTCTGTTTGTTGCTAGGAGGTCTAAGATGTTACCTTCATGAGTTGGTTCTCTATCTGCTCAAAGTAATTTTCAGACAAGACATTCAGAATAATGTCACATGGAGTCCTGTCTCTGGCACCAGGCAATTCATCTCTGATCGCAAGGGCAGTTTCTCTAAGCTTGAAAACACTCACATTCCTGCCACATGTACTCCATTACTCTAGTAGCCAATATATTCTTTTACATAGTGCACGTCTGACCTACTAAGGGGAACACTACAGTTCTCCATCCAATAGTAAAAGTTGAGAAATTAACATCTGATACCATCACAGAGTTGTTTGAGCCTCTGGTTAAGACCTTCCACTCTGCTCCAAACCAGAGAACTGTGATCAACCCTGGGTATAATGCAACAAGTAGACAGTTTAGCCTGCACTCTGTGTGCAGTACTAGTTGCCTTCACCAAATCAGCCACCTGCTGAAAAGAGCTGATGATGGCAGGCATAATTCGTGGCAGCATGTTCCACTGTTTGCAGCCAGTCAGTGCACTTGATAGCCACTGACAGAGTCTCTTCCATGTCATGTACGAGATGTCCCGCCAAACATACCGAGTGCACATTGGCATTCTTTTCCACCCTGCATGCTATTTCCCTGAGAGGCTCCACCTAATATTGCAGCTCCCAATGCCTAGAATACCCATCCTCACCCCAAGTACTTGTCTGGACCAGGCGGGAGAATCGGCCACTGGCTCAACAGGAGTGGTGCCCATGCTGGCTCAGGTTAGTACCTTATACCTGTTACTCACACATAAGGAGCCAGTCATGCAGCACATTCCCTATTTTGCCTTCCACCTGGTGACATGCAAACCCACCACTGTCTGCCACTCACTCTTGAGTGATGACAGACTTTCAGATATTGCATATTGAAAGATGCAGTGACAACCAGGTCACCAGTGGATTCCAATGGCACCAAAGGTGTCACAGGTCTCATCACCAGTGCCCCACTGTTATGGCAGCTTTGAGCATTAGCCATAAGCCTGTTGACCACAGCCAATGCAGCATCCAGCTGTTTATGGACAGCAGTCAGTTCTCTTTGTGTCTACTCACAATAAGCTCAATCCCTAGCCGTATCATATTGTGAAATTACTGATACAAGATTGCAAAAAGTATGAACAAAGCAGTCAAGATAAACTTAGAAAGTACTAGCACATCCTGTGAAAGGAAGCTTAAGAAATGGAAATTAAGATGAGAAAAATTAAGAAGAGAAAATTTTGATCAAATAGCTTTCCACAATACTCTGGAGTATTCAGATGAGGTGCAGAGAAGATTCAGTGACTGGTGGGTTAAAATGGGGGGAGGGGAGGGGGAGGAGATAAAGAATAGGAAGATTTTGAGAGGATGGAGAGAAGGGACAGAGAGGAGCAAGAAGAAGAAAACTGAAAGATAGGGGAAGAGGTTTGTGTCTAGTTTACCTGCTCCTGCAGTATGTCCAACAACCATTTATGTAATTGAGCTTCTCAACTCTGTTAGGAGTAGGTCATAATCTGGTCAGATAGTCTCTTGAATGGGGTAATTAAGATAAATAGTGAAGAGGGAGATGATGTGCAAAGTTGGCTCACTACAAGAGGTACTAATATTATGGATGTTGAAAGGAGTAATGAGGGAATATTAGGTCTGAAATCACATTGAACTGTGAAGGCTAAGGTAGCTGTAGTGCCATAAGAAGCAAGTGTGGGCTGCACCAAAGAAAATAAGCATGTGGATAGCAACCTAAGTAATTTAAGTGCAGTAGTTTCTATCCCATTGGGTGATAATGGGTGTTGTTTAGAAGCTATGGAGTCTGGGCCAGATGCACATGGAAGTGTACATGCCACTGATTCTTGGGTTGTGTAGAGTGGAACAGCCAATGATGATGATGTTGTAGGTACTATAGAGAATGCACAGATAGCTATTAATGTTGATAGTTGTGCTGCAGATGTTGTGGAATAAATTGTACAAATGCATATATTTCCTCAGAATCAGGGTGAACTTATGAAAAGGAAGAAGCAATGTATTTGTGAAGTTTGTGATCAAATCAGCAAGGTGGAATCTGCTGAGGAAGGTATGCATGGGGTTCAGAATGCTATGGTAGTGTGAGCATTAGTTCACAACCTTGCAGAGCAAGCTGATGATGTGTGTTATGACCTGTTCACAACACTGCAGCAGTCTGATGTGCACAATGAGTGTAAGGTAGGTGAAGGGTACGAAGAAAATCAGAGAGTAAACTTTCTGCCCAAACTTCATGCAAAATTGACCTTTTTGTGCAAACAATGAAATTTAGGGGGACAAAATTCCAGCTAGGCAAACCAGCAGATTCCTGTTGCAAGGTTTGTCCATTTTAATGGACAAATTGGTTAAACTGGGAACAAAAATGCTAATATTTAATTCATATGATACAGTGCCACAAGGCACCAGAAAGTTACTTTAGGTGATCAGGGGCACTGGAAAGCTGAGCATTTTGGGAAGAATTCGGTTTGTGATTAAAGCTACAATGACTATCTGTTGATGTATTGTGAGTAGTAGTACCATGTGTGATTCATGGGTGAGGAAAGGTCTGGGAGTATGTTTTATAGGAAAGCATGAGGGAAACTATTTACACAGGGAAAAGTTCCAAAACAGCAGACTGAAAAACCTCTGGATAGACAAAAAGAGATTCTGGGCATAAGAGTTTAATAAAGCCAGACAATGTGCTTTTAAAGAAGTTTTGTTCATGATAATTTATTAAAAGGCAAACAGTTTTTCAGTACCATTCTTCTTTATAAGTAGCAAGTAAGAAGTAAAAAATAATTATTTTATGTGTGACATTGTAATGTGGGTAGTAGTAAGAAATGTATTCCACAGTATTTAAGAGGTTATAAAACTATTGAACAAGCCATAATGATCTTGAATGTGGTGGGGTGATGTGTTAAACAGTATACAGAGAGTTTACAAGATGATATGGCTAATGGGAAGTTATTAGTTGAAAGTTGTATTGTACATGCTCACAGGAACTATTGGACTGCTAATCAGCATGGCAAAGATGTAACCTTGTTGTTGTAAGTAAGGATCTAGTGGGCTAAGCTTCATAGCATACAGTTGCAGCCTCTGGACCTTGTGGTTCAAACTACCTGGTACTTATGAAGTGAAAATTTTTGTAAATATTTACATTGTTGGCTGTGGATGTTGAATTTTGCTGCAGTCCAGTCCAGAGTAGTGTCCCAAGGGCTGGGTCTTTGAAAGAAAGGGGGAGGAGGGTTGGTAATGTAGCACCACCACTATTTTTTTGGCAATTCCGTGGAAGCATAGCAGCACAGCACTGTATGAGGTCTGTTCAAAAAACTCTGGAACATTCATAATTTCATGCCAATGGAAGTGAAATGTGATTGGCATCCCTGCAAATGCCTGTGTTTAATGTGTAACTGCCAGAAGTTTCATTGTTGCATACCTGTTAGTTATTGTTCTGTGCCATATTAAGTAGAATGTTTATCACACAGTTTGTGAATTTTGAGATACCAGAGTTAGAGGAGTAATACACCTGTATTAAATTTTGTGTGAAACTCAAGAAAACCTTTAAAGAGACACATCAAATTATCCAGGGTGCCTATGGTGATGAGTGATTAAGCCATACATGATGTTACAAATGGTCCACACAGTTTAAAAATAGCCAGATGGAAGTTAAAGATGACCCTTACTCAGGACACCTTTTGAATTCTACTGATGATGCTCATGTTAGGAATGTCAACGAAATTGTGTATGCCAATCAAAGACTGGCTGTTTGAGAGATTGAAGAAGAATTTAACATTTCAGTTGGATCATGTTATGCAATCCTGACACAGCATCTTGGAATGCAACATGTTGCTGCTAAGTTTGTCCCATGGCTCATGAGTTAAACCTCACAATGTGTCAGGAAAGGTTTTTCCAAGGCCAAAAAAAGCTCATCAGGTCAGGTCAAATGTCAAAGCCATGCTGATAGTTTTCTTTGACTTTGAAGTATTAGTTCATAATGAATTTGTGCCAGAGGGACAAACTGTTAATTGATGGTACTATTAGGATTTGTGGCAATGCCTGTGAAAAATGTGGAGAGGAAACAGCCTGAAGTGTGGCAAGACAATTCACGGCTCTTGCATCACGATAACGCATCTGCACATTCATCCTTGTTGGTGCGTGACTATTACACAAAAAACAAAGTCACAATGCTGCCTCATCCTCCACAGTCTCCAGATCTGGCCCCTATGGACCTTTTTTTATTTCCAAAGTTGGAAACCCCATTGAAAGGATAAATATTTGCAATGATAGATGAGATGAAAAAAAAATTCGCAGATGGCAAGTTGCATGATCCAGCAAGAGGCATATCAAGACTGCTTCTGGAAGTGGAAACATCACTTGGAGCAGTGTATCAATTGTGAGTGAGAGTATTTTGAAGCAGATCATGCACAATAAGTAAGAAAAATTTTGTGGATGAAGTTCTGAAATTTTTTGAACAGACCTCATAGAAGTCGCAGGCATGTGGCAGGCACATGATGTCAGCATACTTATTATAGCAAGAGAGTTTTCTTGTGTGCAAGACAGATCAGATCCAGCACCATGAACAAGCAAGTGCAGCAATAAGGCAAGGGTCATACAAAATCGACCAAGTGGTTTCCCCGTTGGGAGCCAGATAAATGTAGTTGGGAACATGACTGAAAGCTATGCCACAACACAAAGAATGTGACACTATCTTCTATAAATAACTGTGAATTTTTAACAGAGATATTCACAGCTCAGCTGAATGACTGTCATGAAGGGCTATGCCACACACTGCTGCACCATGGGAGAGCATGCAGCCACCATGAGCTCAGCCATTTGCCACCATGGTACTATCTGCTGATGCAAGTGCCACTTGGATGCTGGTATGAGCACTTTGACACCTTGCACCATCACACGCAGAGGTGGGATTTCTCACCAGAAAGCTGCAGCCTCTGCAGGTGTTCCGGTCATCTGCTGTGCCTCTAATGGCAAACACTGAGTGTGGCATATGGAAATGGTGTGCATGCTGCTAGCTGGCCATAGGCATCAGCATTCTGGGTCGCATCATCAGGACTTGCCATTTGGATGCCAACTGATGGTACACCATGCATGCTGTTACCCCACAGCATCTGAGTGTAGCTTCATAAGTTGTAATAAAGTGACTGGCTTGTTGACAATCTTTTAATGAGCTACCACTAGCTTGCATTCTCACCATGACCCCCTGCCACTGCCCAGTCCTGTCTAGAAGCGGCCTGCCATCCCCTCATGACTTTAACACTGAAGGACAATGATTTGCTTCCTGACTGCCAGTCATGAAGTGAACCACTATTGTGTCCCTAATAACATACTGTTCCAACTTATGTAAAACTATTGCACGGTCCATACAATGAAATGCTTTTGTTAAATCAAAGAAAATACCTGCCGTCCTTAAGTTGTCATTTTTTCCTAATAATGCCTCACATAAATAAGAATATATTGCCTTTCTGTTGATAATCCTCTCCTGAAGCCATATCTCAGTATACGAAATTTGCTGAGTCTGACAACAAATTATCTCGGCTGTGATGTGATACTTCTCTCTTATACATTGCTTTCTCAAAAAGTTCTAGAAACACTGTTAGCAAAGGCATGTGGTGGTACCAGTAATTGAATGCATTCTGTCTTTCTCCCTCTTTATAAAGTGGTTTTACTAATGAGTATTTCAAGCTGTTAGGAAACTGGCCATACCTGAAAGACACATTGCACCTTGAACGAGTACAGAATTAATACATTGTGCACTGATTTCCATAAGAATACTTGATATTTCAACTTATCCATGGAGTTTCTACTTTTAAGTGAATTAATAACTTATTCAGTTTCATCTTTGTTTGTTATGTGTTTCTGCATGAGCTATTATTTGTCACAGAATATCAAATTTTATAAATTCTGCTTGTTTATCTGTACCAATAAACTTCTGGTTTAACCTACCACCTACTGTCAAGAAAGATTATTAAATTTTTGGCACAACTATGGTAAATCACTAATAGGTTCATTCTGTAATATACTGAGTGTCCACATTCTGCCCTGATACCTCTTTCACAACTGGCCATCTAGTTTTGATTTTTTCCTCAGTTTTCTATTCTCTTGATGTCATTCATACTTTTTAATGTGAAAGAGCTGTCAAAGAAAGTGGTAAAGATTTGTGGAAATGAGTTTTATTTGTCCCAAACTGTCTGTATTGTAGACTTCTTGTCCTTTGTGATTGGCTTTTTAATGATTGATTTGCAGAGATACTCATGTCTTTAAATCTTTTGTTTCCTACTTTGGCTTATTCCTTTCAGCATTACTAGCTGTGCATCATGATCTGACAGACTATCAATGATTTTTCTCACACTGTGCCCATCAACGAGAGAAGAATCTTTGAAGGAATGAGTCTCTTAAAGATGTCCTAGTAAAGAGGGAAACAACATTCAAGCTCACCATGAGATCATGTTGGCCTAGTTGAAAGTTCTGAAGCCACTGGATGAAATGCATGAACTTCTACATGTGATGCTGACAATTGCCAACAAAGCAGCTGAGCATCACTGTGCAAGTTTTTGCCACTTCATACATTGTTGCAACAAAACTGTTTATGATGGTACAGAGCAGCATCACTTGTTTATTAACTTTAGGTAATCCATAAAATCTAGAAGGAGAAGCCACTTTTGGACAAAGTTTTCCTCATTGTTTTATCTTTGATAGTGATCTGGTGCATTTTGGTAGTCTCCCTCTTCACTTGGTTGGTTGGATCATTTTTTGTAGCCATTATCCTTTAGTAGGTTGTACATTTTCTGCTTGTATTCTTGAAGTGGTAGCAAGACCTGCTGAATGGATTACTGTCTCAGAATCTTCTGGGAGGCATTCAAGTGTTTTCCTCTCCCCCATGGAACAATTTGGCTCTTGTAAGTGTGTATCATATTTCACGCTGTATTTTTGTTACTACATTGAGGGGAAGAGCAACCTGTTCCACTGCACTGATAAAATCTGCTGCTGGTACTGTTAGAGTTGGTGAAAAATTTAATATCTTCCTGAGTACAGATAAAACTGTATCATCAACTATTTTCCCTCTACAATTGATTTAAGTCCTCTGAGGCTCTTCTTCCTTTGATTTAGGTACAAGGCATTTGTATTGTGTAGCTTGCCTGCATGTTGCTGAATACCCTGCTCTGTTTTCTGGAGATCAACTGGCTGTGTCTACCCATTGCCGCAGATTGGGGCACAGGTTGACGTCATCTGCAGATGAAGCATGAAGAGTTCTCTTGTGGTCTCAGCAACTCTGTGCCATGTGTAGTTGATCCTTTTCCTCTCCAGAGCCAGGATGCTACTTCCAGTGACCTGTGTGGTGGCTGAAGTTCTGATATGATGAATGACCTTCAAAAAAAGTTGGTATGATTCTGTTTTGGCATCTCAGCAAGTGTTTACCATAAGCCTCTGCTTATAGTTATATGCTTCCAGCTGTTATGCATCCTCACTACAGCTGTGCAACTGGATCACAGTTTGCTGTCAGAAAAATCACAGTTCATAGTTATCAATCGAGAGTCATTGAGTAGAATGGAACTGATATCCGGGATTCCCCAATGAAGTCTCATAGGCCCTCTGCTATTTCTAATCTATATAAATGTTTTAGGAGGCAATATGAGCAGCCATCTTAGATTTTTTTGCGGATGATGCTGTCATATATAATATATTAACGTCATTAGAAAATGAAAACCAAATGGTGCAAAAAGCAGCAATTGGCTGTAAATAAAGAATAATGTGAGGTCATACACATCAGTATTAAAAGAAATCTGTTAAACTTCAATTAAACAATAAATCGCAGAAATCTAAAGAGTGTCAGTTCAACTATATACCAAGGAATTATGATCATAATAACTTAATTTGGAACAATCACAAAGATAATGTTGTGGGGAAGGTAAAAAAAGAGTGAATTTTATTGGCAGAACACTTAGAAGATGTAACATGTCTACTAAACAGACTACCTATGCTACACTAGCTCATCCTCTGCTATAGTATTGCTGTGTGATATGGGATCCTTACCAGAGAGGATTGACTGAGGACACCGAAAAAGTCCAGAGGAGGGCAGCTCATTTTGTATTACAGCGAAATACCAACTTTCTCCTCTGAAGGCAAAAATATTTTATTGATACCAACCCACTTAGGAAGATGGGATCATGATAAATTGGGGGAATTCAGAACTTGTTCAGAAAGATTTAAATGTTCATTTTTCCCACCCATTGTTCAAGAGCAGAACCACAGAGAAATATTCTGAAGGTGTATCAGTGAACTTCCTGCCAGGCACTAAGTATGAATTACAGAGTAGTCCTGTAGATTTAGAAGTGCTCCTAAGCACATTTGATTCACAGGCTCTCTGACAAAAAAGAGTTTAAGAGTGGAACTGCAGAGCTACAGACCATTTTCCATAAGAAAAATTATAGCAACCATGATATCCAGCATCCCATAAATCTGAAGACACTTGCATCACAGCTTGCAGAGGAAGGAAAGACGTGTTGTGATAGTGTTTATCTGTTACATTCTGAACACATCAGCAAAAATTGGAAGACTACTCTGGCTGCCCACCACCTAAGATGGAATTCTACTTGGAGTCTTGTACATATGATCTAATACTCTGGAAACCACAGAATTACCAAGTGTCATGCAAGTACAGGAAAATGTACAAAGCTCAAACTATCCTGACAGTGCAGAAAAGATACCTATAGCATATGCATCACTTGAATAAAGAACAATCAACAAAGTCAACTCAGAGTTTGCTCCACCTCTAATGGTCATACCAAGCACCAATTTGTTAAAACAGGCTAACACATTCTGGGACTGCATACTATAAGAGTCTCTAGAGATCTAGCTGTATGTTGAACTTATAGATAAAGATAATGGCTACCAACTCTGTAAGGGTTGCAGCATATCATTGAGTGTGCTGTAAGCACAATGGCACTCTGTGGGAAGATTCACTCACATCATGTCAATTAAGTAGCTAAGGGCACACGTCACAAATCTGGCTCTTCCACAGCGGCATCATTTTGAGGCCTATGGTCAAGGCACAGGGGCTGAAGAACATGGCTTATTCCCCAACTTTGCATAACCCACCCCTCTCCCTTCCAGTCTCCATCTAAAGAGTAGCAATAAGGTAAAAGTGTTGCATCACCCAGATAAAGGCACCCTGCTGAATACTGAAGCAGATTTTAAAATCATCATACAGTGAAAAAATGTAAAATCATACTTCCATTATGAATGTTTTCCATGACTATTTCTGTGGCTTGGGTCTTTAAAGTATTAATGTAGTGTATGAGCTTAATATTGTTCATTACCTGATGCTACATTAATCACTCACAGTAATATGTGGGTACTGTTTATACTTTCAGCCATTTTCTACAAAAAAATGAAATTTGTGAATGTGTCAGTATTTGTACTTGTTTTCTGTCAGTTGTAATTTAAATTTATCCATATGAACTGTAAAAACCCATGAGAACATTTTTTTTAAAAGAATATGTGGCTAAAACAACACTTAATTATGTTTCCATGTAGGGATTACTCATGCACAAGGTTGAGATTTGTGGTTGCCCAGTATAAGATGTTATGAGAATTTACAAGTTCCAACAATGAAATCATATTTCATCTGTCTTAAATAGTAGAACTAACCTTCATCAGCCATACCAAGAATCTTTCTATGATGCTGCAGTTACAGTAGTACCTAGAGTTCCCCTAATTTGATTCCTTCTATTGTTAGACTTATGTGAGTCAGTGCATTCTGAAGTTCTTACTTTTTTGATGCAGATCTTTAATAACCCATCTTGGCAGTAGTGCTTGGACAAGATGGCTGAGATGCCACTAGTCTCCCTGATGGAAGACTTTAAGACAGTCTCGCAATGTGCACATAAAATGAGTGCAATAGGCACACTCTGTGACACTCACTGCTGTGTTTTTTATGAAGCCATCAGTGATCTGTCATCTAGATATAGGTATATGAGCAAGCTCATCTTTGTTTACATTGTAAACTTTACCTGGCTTATCACAACATGGCTTCTAATTTGTTTATGCTTTACACTGAGGTGAGAAAAGTTATGGAATACCTCCTAATATCATGTTGGACCTCCTTTTACTAGTGCAGTGCAGCAGCTCAGTGTGAAATGGATTCAACAAGCCATTTCCCTGTAGAAATGTTGAGCCATGATACCTCTATGTTGTTGTTGTTGTGGTCTTCAGTCCAGAGACTGGTTTGATGCAGCTCACCATGCTATTCTGTCCTGTGCAAGCTTCTTCATCTCTGAGTAACTACTGCAACCTACATCCTTCTGAATCTGCTTAGTTTATTTATCTCTTGGTCTCTCTCTCTGATTTTTACACTCCACCCTTCCCTCCAATACTAAATTGGTGATCCCTTGGTGTCTCATAATGTGTCCTACCAACTTATCCCTCCTTATAGTCAAGTTGTGCCACAAATTCCTCTTCTACCCAATTCTATTCAGTACCTCCTCATTAGCTATGTGGTCTACCCACCTAATCTTCAGCATTCTTCTGTAGCACCATATTTTGAAAGCTTCTATTTTCTTCTTGTCTAAACTATTTATTGTCCATGTTTCACTTCCATGTTTCACTCCAAACAAATACTTTCAAAGAAGACTTACTGAGACTTAAATCTTTACTCAATGTTATCAAATTTCTCTCCTTCAGAAACACTTTCGTTGCCATAGCTAGTCTACATTTTATGTCCTCTCTATTTTGACTATCATCAGTTATTTTTCTCCCCAAATAGCAAAACTCATCTACTACTTTAAGTGTCTCATTTCCTAATCTGATTCCCTCAGCATCACCTTATTTAATTCTACTACATTGCATTATCCTCATTTTGCTTTTATTGACGTTCATCTTATATTCTCCTTTCAAGACACTGTCCATTCTGTTCAACTGTTCTTCCAGGTTGTTTGTTGTCTCTGACAGTATTGCAATGTCATCGGCAAAATGCAAGGTTTTTATTTCTTCTCCATGGATTTTAATTCCTACTCAATTTTTTTTTTGTTTCCTTTGCTGCTTGCTCAATATACAGATTGAATAACATTGTGGATAGGCTACAACCCTGTCTCACTCCCTTCCAAACCACTGCTTTGCTTTCATGCACCTTGACTCTTATATCTACCATGTGGTTTCTGTACAGATTGTAAATAGCCTTTCACTCCTTGTATTTTAACCCTGCCACCTTCAGAATTTGAAAGAGAGTATTCTAGTCAACATTGTCAAAAGCTTTCTCTATGTCTGCAAATGCCAGAAATGTAGGTCTGGCTTTCCTTAAGCTATCTTCTAACATTGTCATAGGGTCAGTATTGCCTCACATGTTCCAACTTTTCTACCGAATCCAAATTGATCTTCCCCAAGGTTGGCTTCTACCAGTTATTCCATTTGTCTGTAAAGAATTTGTGTTGGTACTTTGTAGCTGTGAATTATTAAACTGATAGTTTGGTAAAGTTTATACCTGTCAACACCTGCTTTCTTTGGGATTGGAATTACTATATTCTTCTTGGAGTCTGAGGATATTTTGCCTATCTCATTCATTTTCCTCACTAGATGGTAGAGTTTTGTCATGGCTGGCTCTCCCAAGGCTATCAGTAGCTGTAATAGAATGTTGTCTACTCCCAGGGCCTTGTTTTTACTTACGTCTTTCATTGCTCTGACAAATTCTTCATGTAGTATCATGTTTCCCATTTCATCTTCATCTACGTCCTCTTCCATTTCTGTAATATTCTCCTGAAGTGCATCGCCCTTGTATAGATCCTGTATATACTCCTTCCACCTTTCTCCTTTACCTTCTTTGCTTAGGACTGGTTTTCCATCTGAGCTCTTGATATTCATACAGGTGGCTCTTTTTTCTCCAAAGGTCTCTTTAATTTTCCTCTGGTCAGTATCTATCTTAACCCTAGTGATATATGCCTTTACATCCTTACATTTGTCCTCTATCCATTCCTGCTTAGCCATTTTGCACTTACTGTTCATCTCATATTTGAGATGTTTGTACTCCTTTTTGGCTGCTTCATTTACTGCATTTTTATATTTTCTCCTTTCATCAATCAAATTCAGTATTTCTTCTGTTACCTCCTTAAACCTAACTAACCTAAGGACATCACACACATCCACGCCTGGGGCAGGATTTGAACCTGCAACCATAGCAGCAGCACAGTTCCGGACTGAAGCACCTAGAACCACTCGGCCACAGCGGCTGGCAAACTTGATGGATTTGCACACACATTCCAACAACTGGTTAATGTGCTCAGTATGGGGTGTGACCACCTCTGGCAGCAATACAGGCCTGACAATAATGGGACATGCTGTGAATGATGTCATGAGTCTCGTGTTGTGGCAGTAATGCCCATTCTTCCTGCAGAGCTACTCACAGTCTTGGAGAGTTGGGTGGATGCTGACGTGATGCAAAATGTCCCCCTAGTGCATCACAGACATGCTCTATGGGATTCAAATCAGGAGAGTGAGTAGGCCACACCATGTGTGCAATATTTTCCATTTTGAAGGAAACATCAACCACTTGTGCTCTATAAGGTCAAGCATTATTGTCCATAAATAAAATGTTTGGGCCCACAGCACCTCGCAACAACTTTAAATGAGGTCCCAAGATCTTGTTACAACACCTCCTACAATCCTCCTCAATCTCAGTCTCTTTCCACAATGTTTGAGTCCCAAAATCATGTTCCACATTCCATTCAGATGCAAATCCATCCAGAATCACTCTCCAGACTAAATCAGGACTCATCTGTGAAAGCAACATTGGCCCACTGTTTGTCTGTCCAGGTGGCAGGTTGATGACTCCAGGCCAGACCTTCCCTTCTGTGAAGACATGGCAGAGGTACACTTGCAGGATGTCTCCAACAATAAAGGCCACTCTTCCACAGTCTTCTACACACCATTTGTTCTGTTACAACATGTCTAGTGGATGCTGCATGCTCACATGCCAGTTACTGTGCAGCATTAAGGCAGTAATGTCGTGCCTTACAGCCAAATAACAGTCCTCTGTTCTGAAGACACGAGTGGTCTGACCTGCCCTAGTCTTTGGGATACAGTTTTGGTCTCTATAAACTGTTGCCACATCTGAGAAACAGCAGAATGATTCACATTAAGCCATGGGGCCAAATAAGTTTGTAACTGTTCTGCTCCCTTTCTTTCTATGATCCTCCACTGGAGAGAGTCCTGGTAGGCAACTTCTCTGTGACGTAACGCACCATCTGTGGCAGTGTACACAGCAATTGAGGATGTGGGCTACTCAGCAAATGCTACCTCGTTTCATAGGTGCCCTGACATCATTGTTGGTTTGGTTATCCACTGACCAGAATGCCATCTTACCATGCAGAACATGACTATACAGACATGTGGTTAACAGTTGATATGATTATATCATGGATTAGACACAGGACAGGGAAAGAACAGTGTGTTGCTTTAATTTTAGACACCAATATAGTTCTTATTTAACTCTGTGAATATTCTTCTGGCAAGCACCACATGTATTAATGTTCTATTATTTGCAGATTCTCTGCTCTGAGCAAAAGTTGTACATTTCTGCTACTATTTCGGCACTCATTTACCTATACACCTTCACTGGTTTCACAATGTTCCAGACTTAGTTACTGTCGAGTATGAAAGAAAGTGGCAAAAATGACAGCTCCTAAATTGCTGATATTATTTCAGTATAAATACACAGTTTTAGGATTTGTGGAAACAGCAGGTGGAACTGCAGCAGCAAATACAACAGGTGCTGCAGCTGTGATTAGCTTAGCAACAAGAGTAGAACTGGCAGCTGATACAGCTACTGATACAACAGCAGCTGTGACAACATCTATACTCTGCAAGCCACCTTACAGTTTGTGGCAGAGGGGATTTCTGGTGTCAATACCTTTTCCCCTACCTGCAAATGGCATATCGGAGGAATGACTATCAGTAAACCTCTGTATGAGCTTTCTAACTTTCTTACCATGGTAATTTTGTGAGGCATATGTGGGGGGGTGGGGAGGGGGGTATATGTTGCCTAAATGTTCCCAGAATGTACCCTCTTGGAATTTCAATAATAAGCCTCTCCATGATGAATAATGCCTCATTTTTAGCATCTGCCACTGGAGTTTGTTGAGCATCTATGTAATGCTCTTACACCAACTAAATGATCTATGATGAAATGAATCACTCTTTTTGGATCTTCTCTGTCTTTTCTATTAATTCAAGCTGGTTCCAGACTGAAGAATAATACTCAAGAATTGGTCAAACAAGTGTCTTTAAGCCACTTCTTTTAAGAATGAATTAGGGGAAGGTGGGGTAAGGTGGCTACTCTATGGGAAACTTTCACAAAATTATGGTTATCAATAGAAGCTTACTGCCTACCCTTTTTGAATGTAAATATTACAAGGTATCATACCAAATATTTGTAAGTGAAAATAAAAATAATATATAGGAGTTATATGCTTCTGAAGTCTAATGAAGAGACCACTTTCCCCTACCTAGCAGGGTGATCTGGAAAATTCCATCGCAATCCCATGTTTGTTGTTCTTATTTTTGGACTTACTTTCTAGACCTTTTGGTGTCCTAGTATCTGATACAATTCCACTTGCCAGGGTAAACAACTTGGTCACTTTTCCTGACATGTAATGTGACCACTTTTCCTGATCAGATGCCATGCTGGCATTAGTGGTTTACAGATGAAACTGTCAAATATAATAAGGCAACAAGGAACTACATTTGTAGTCCAAAAGACTTTGTTGAAACATTGATATGGTAAAAAAGTATTACTGTAAATATAAGTGAGGTAACAAGACTAGTATAACTTATGTATGTTACATCAGACAACTGAAAATCAGGAAAGTTTTTACTAAAACATAGTGGAACAAACTTCCTGTGTCAAACTCACTGACAACAGTGAACTAGTTTGACCGTTTCTTTTTAGACGTCAGCACTGTCCAGGTAAAAAAAAAAAAAAAAAAAAAAAAAAAAAAAAAAAAAAAAAAAAATATATATATATATATATAAAAAAAAAATGCAATGAACACATTTTCCATCCTGGATACTTTATCCCACCTTCCTCTACATTTCCTTAAAATTCTTCCAATGAATTCCAGCCTGGCATTTGCTTTTCCTGTGATTTGTTTTATGTTGTTATTCTACATTAGGTTACTCCAGGTGGTACCCCTAGCTATTTTACAGTAGTTAATGTTTTAGTGATTTCTCCCTAATAGTGTAATCAAACAGTAGTGGGTTTCTTCATTTATTTATGCACAATACATTACATTTATTTATGTTTCGTGTCAACTGTCAGCCTTACATCAAATGTCAATTCTCTGCAGGTCTTTCTGCATTTTGCTACAGTCTTATGACATTGCAATCCTCCTTTAGATAACAGTATTATCTATGAATAGCCTCACAGAGCCTATAATGTTGTCCATGAGATCATTAATACATGTTGTAGACAGTAGCAGCCCTATCACACTTCATTGGGGTACTAGCTTTATTACATACAATGCCTTATTCTTCTCAGTATATAAGGCCTGACCAAGGTCACATATACTGGTCAGTGATTATTCTACATGACACAAGATAATTTTCTTTTAACTCTGTTATGCAGGCAAGTTGTGTCTTGCACAATGACTACCTTCACTGTTTTAAACTCTCACAAGACCAACTGTCAATCCCTGCATCGATCATTGATTCTCTGCAGGTCTTCCTGCGTTTCCGTAGTCTTCTGGATCTGGTACTTATCTGTGGACAAATTCATGGTCTGCAAACAACCTCATTGAGCTTCTGATGTTAACCACTTGATCATTTACATATATCGTATACAGAATGGACCTATCACACTTCTTTGGATGCTCCTGAAATTACCTTTACATGTGTCAGTTTTGTGCCATTAAGAATCATGTGATGAGTTGTATCTGCAAGGAAGTTCTAAATACACCACATGCCTGGTCCAGTATGTGATAATGTCATATTCTGTTCACCAAACAACAGTGCGGATCTGCATCAAATGCCTCCCTGAACTCAAGTAACATTGAATCAAGCTGGACACTATTGTCTACGGTGTTCTGGATCTATGGATAAAAATAAGGAGTTGAGCTTCTCAAGGTCTCCTTTGTGGAATACATGATGACTTTTATAGAGGAGATTTTTGTTCTCTGGGCATGTTGTAATACATGAACATAAAACATGTTCCATAATTCTGCAACAAACTGATGTCAGGATCACCACAACAGGTGTCTGATGACAATTTTTACCAAGCAGAAGAAATGCGGGAAGTTTATCTGTATCAACTAAATTTATGTAAGTTGTGAAGTATTTCTTACCCTTTGTTTCTTCAGGTTGTAAAATATATGAATTAATTAAAAAATTACAGCTGTTTGCTGAGCCTAGCAATCTATAAATTTCTGAAACTTATGATACACTTTCTAGCCTGTATAGTAAGAAAACTCATGGCATAGCCACAACTATAAAATTTAATCAGTGTATCAAGTAACTGGGTAAATCTTACACAGCATGAGTCACTGAACTTCAGGCTTTATTCAGACAGAATAATTTTTCATGTGAATCATGCAATGTGTTTTATTAATGAAGTTGAGTGCTTACTCTCCAAAAACATTAGACCACCTCTCTGTGAAGTTTTACAAATAGTATGAGTGTTCAACATTACTTCTTCTGTTCAGCAAACTTTTTGTGGCCAAATCTGATAATTAGCAGCGCATCTGATGACATGCAAAAGTCATAATTATTGTCAGGGGATACCAACACAAGCCTACAATTTTGCTGCATCCCTGTGAAAAAGCCTAAATTAAAAAGTAAGGTAGTTGGCAAATCATGTTAAGCCACAGTATTGGTAGATATTCAAAGACAAGAGCATAAATTATAATGTGTCATCAGTCTCCAGCACAAGCAGCATATGAAAGACATGGCTCATGCAATGTTATCACTTTAAGATACTCATAAGTTACTGTAGTAATGTTCTGACTTCTACAACAAACACAAGAGAAGTCATTGGCTAAATGGGATGCAGAGTGCTTTATCTGTCACATGTCTGGCCACTTGGCCAACATGTGCATAGTTAGGTAGTGTACACAAAACAGTGTAACATGATTGTGTGCATTGCCACATTAATATCAGCAGTCAACAGAGCTCCAACTAACATAGTGATCAAGGTGATTGTTAATAAATATGAGGTAGAGTTCCAAGCTGTAACACAAGCAGCTGTGTCCCTGATTAACTAGGATACTGATGCAGCAGCTCCCTGTCACTACTGCAATCTCAGCAACAGACAGTCACCTACAAGTGTCAAGAAATTCCACTAATGGGCTAGATCAATATAAAAGAAAGGTGTAAGCATGTAGGTAGAATACTAACTCAAAAATTGATATTAGACTTGACCACCATGTTTATTTTATTCTGCCTTACATGTTTCAGACTTGTGCCATTCTTATAGGCATCAGTGAAGAAACATTGGTACAATTACATAAAATGTTTATCACAAAAATGGAAGACACAAACACACAGTTAAAAAAATTATAAAAGTACATGAAATGTAATGTATATAAATACTATATAATATGAATTGATTGTATCAGTATTTCTGTATTTTAAAACAAAATGACTTTCATAACTGCTGAATAGTACCATCCTCTAGTGACCTTCTTTACCCAATACTTTGGCATGTACAGTTAGTCAGTTTACACTCAAATGCCATCATGTAAAGTAGACCAGACACTCTGTATCCATGTTTGACAACTTCACTTTACATTTTACATATGAAAGTATTGTATATACATTCTGTCTCAAACCTTTTGGTTCCAAATCAAACAGTTGATAGTGGGTTCACAACTGATTGTATTGAGATAGGAAGCCAATGGCACCAAATGCATATTTATTGTGTTATGGACACACACAATGTACAACACATAACAACAACTTAGCTCATAGTTATTGTTCAAAGTGACAACTGCCAGTCTCAATGCACATACTGCAATGGCCCATGCAGTTCTGTTGCGCTCTTGTATCTCAGGTGTCTGTTGTACACTGGAACAGGCAGCATATAATAAACAGCATACACCCCTGATCACCAGATAGACATACTGCACTCAATTTAGCCCATAGCATATATGTCATGTGGTAACTGCATGCATTGCACCAGCACATTAACCTGTGCTGCACACACACCATATCCCTCATGTCAGCTGTCCATTGCATCACACAGCTTGTGATGTGCCCATGGTGAGGTGTGTTACTGTGTGCAGTGCATAACATCTAGTCAAAAATGGAATGTTATACATCACAAGAGTTAGCAGACATGTATTTAGTGTATGGTGCAGCAGGATGTAGTGTCCTTAAAGCAGCTCAAATGTACAGAGAATGCTTTTCCAACAGGCACCATCCCAACTGGAAGATGTTTATCTCTTTGGATACCAACTTACAAGAGACAGGATTTTTCACAGCACAGAGTGCCGTCCAAACTCCAGGCTTTGAGGAGATGGTGTTGGATCATGTGGCCAACCATCCAGCAATAAGTACCCATCAACCTGCCAATGAAATGCACACTTCAAAGGAAACAGTGTAGAGAGTACTGGTGGAACAGGTATTACACTCCTATCAAAAAGAGCATGTGCAAGCACTGGGATCAATGGGTTTTGAGCACTGCATTCATGTCTGTGAATGGATTATCCACTGTAGTGCCAAACATCATACAGTTTGTTTGTTCATGGATGAGACCTCATTCACCCATGATGGTGTTTTTAACAGTCGCAACAGCCATTTCTGGGGTGAGGATAATCCCCAGACCATCCATACTGGTGGCCACCAGCAATGACTCTCTGTCACTGTATGGGTGGACATTCCCCAAGATCACCTAACATGACATTATTTGCTGCCTTCCCATTTGAATGGTCCACATTATGTGCTCCTGTGAGATGTGCTTCCACTGCTTGGAGACTTTACCCCTTGTTGTCCATGAAAGGATGCAGTTTCAACACAATGGTGCCCCAGCCATTAACATGTACAGTCATCGTTAGATTATGAGGGAAGGTCCTGTCCCATGGCCAGTGTGATTGCCAGATGTCACACCTCTGAACTTTCTCCTCTGATGTTACATCAAGGTGTTGGAGTATGAAACCCCTACAGAAATGGTTGAAGACCTGCTTCCCAGTGTCCAAGATGCCTGCCTCCTGGTCCAACAGGCACCAGGGATCTTTGAGATAGTGCAGCAGAACTTCATGCACCATTACCATGCATTTGTTGAGACCAGTGTTCGTCAATTTCAACAATCACTATGAGCTGCATTGTTGTTACATGATGTGTGCTGTGTATGTCCATAATACAATAAAAATATGTTTCTGACTTGGTTCCCTAATTCAGTATAATCAGTTGTGGACCCAATATAACCTCTTTTGGTTTGACCCAAAACGTTTGAGACACCCTGCATTTTTGTGAGATTTAGCTTCCTTAGCTTTTTACGATGTGTACTTTATCAATGGTTTTCACTGTGTGTTTGCTTCTCCATATTTACAATGTACATTCTATGTAATTGTACCAATGCATTTTTACTGATACCTTTTCATGTATTTCTCTTGTAGAGCCTTATAGAATGGTGTAAGGCCAAAATGCATAAGGCAGAATAAATTACATATGGTGGTCAAGACTAATTTCAGTTTTTGAGTGCATTAAAATGGCCACAATGACTCATAAAGTATTTATGCATTTTGCTACTAGAATACAAATACTTCATGTAGTTAACTTGCTAGTGACAGCTAATATTTTGAGTTGGTCATTTTTACTAAATTGATGATCAGTATCATTAGAGCTATCTCCCATTCAATTTAGCAACCTAGAAAAGTCTTGCGCAGAATATTAATAATTGTTTACACCCAGAGCAGGATGTGCAAAAAAAAATTTTAAGCAAGTATTCCACTGAAATCAGCTAAACAGTTGTATACTTAGCATGCATGTCCAGTACAATTTGCAATGCAGGGAACAGTTAAAACTAAGGTAGATTGCATGAGCTAAGTTCCATTATACTTATGTTGATCAGTCAGTAGGTACCATAACAAAAATGGTCATAATCAAAAAATTGTATGGGTCTATTAGAATAGATGGAGATTTTAGGGCAGCAACAAGGGGGGAAAAAAAAGATAAGGAAAAACTTTTCTTTTTTTTTTACATCTACATCTACATTTACATATGTATTCCACATGCCATCATATGGTGCATCATGGAAGGTATCCTGTATGACTACTAGGAAGTTCCTTTCTTGTTTCACTCATGAATAGAGTGAAGGGAAAATCCACTGTCTATACGCCTCCATAAAAGCCCTAATTTCTCTTATCACATCTTTGTGGTCCTAATGCAAAATTTATGTTGGCGGTAATAGAATCATTCTGTAGTCAGCTTCAAATTTTGTCAACAGCATTCCTCAAAAACAATGTCACCTTCCCTCCAGGGAATCCCGTTTGAATTATCAAAGCATCTGTGCAACACTTGCATGTTTATCGAACCTACAGGTAACACATCTAGCAGTATGTCTCTCAATTGCTTCAATGTTTTCCTTTAATCTGACCTGGTGGAGATCCTAAATACTCAAGCAGTACTCAGGAAGGGGTCACACTAATGTTTATATGCAGTCTTCTTTACTGGTGACCCACACTTTCCTAAAATTCTCCTAATAAACTGAAGTTGACCATTTGTATCCCCCACTACAATCCTTATATTTATTGTAGTTGCATGAGAAGGTCTGACAAATAATATGTTCATTAATGTTAAAACTGATAATGTACACACACCCTGTAAACTGACTCATTCCACATTCATTCCTATAAAAGAATTGTTAAAATGAGCTAACTAACTAACTCAGTTTAGTAAAGATGAGCATCTGATTTTGTGACTTGAAGACCTGCTGACGAAGTTATATGAAGGCCAGAATTTTTGGAGACTGATCTCACTGACATATATTTACAGATTGCCTTGGACACAGAAACAAGGTAAAAACAGGTGTTGAATATGCCTTCTGAAATGTAAAATGATTTTTCAGAGATTTCCCAAAGAATTGATTCACTGTTGCCTAAACCATGTTAATTACCTTGAAGATATGATTGTAACATGGCCTACTTTAGAACAATACATGGAAAATCCATAAGTCTTGTTTGCCCACCTACCAGAAAGTAGATGGTATATTTCTCATGCATGGTGTTCTGCAACTTCAAAAAATTGTATGAAATGTGTACTATTGCAACATTAATCCACCAGAGCTGCTTTTTATATTTTGTTCACTGCTACTGGTTTTGAGAGTTGGCTCATTCTCAGACATTACATTATACAAACTAAAATTCTATTTTTCAAATATTATCTGCTTTTGTTTTGGCATATTTGTGCTTGTAACCATGCACAAATGTGACAAAACAAAAGTAGATCATATCTGAAAAATAACATTTAAATTTGTATAAAGCACTGCTTGATAAGGAACCATTGCTCAAAACCAGTAGCAGTCAATAAAACACAAAAGAAGCAGCTCTGGTAGATTATTATTGCAAGAATATGCACTTCACACAAAATTGATTGTGTTGCCATCTCAACAAATGAAGCTTCTTAAAGGTAAACATAAAGTACCTAGGACATCTTTTGAGTAAGAATGGGCTTATCCCCAGGGTGGAGCACACAGACACCACTAAAAATCCGTCAGTGCTACAAAATGTGAAAAAATTGCAGACTTTTTTTGGCCAAAATTAACTACTATGATATATATCTATATTTGGTGTGTGTGTGTGGGGAGGGGGGAGGGGAAGGGGGGGGGGGGGGGAGGGCAGCTCAAAATATGTTTTGTAGTGACCTGAGTACAATAATGATATGTCATAATCGTAATTTATATCATGTTTGGCCCCAACTGCTTACTCTCTGAACAAACTCCACAAAAAAGGCATTCAGCAGGGGTGGTCAAACACATCCTGCAAATGGGCCTGCATCTTCAGTTGGAATCCCATCTGGGGACAAGGCATAATCATTGGCCACAGTAAGTGCCATGTTTTTGAGATGGCCGCTGAATATGATCAGCTGATCTAACAACAAAACAGCTTTGATACAAACCCCACTCCTGTTTAGGACTGTAAAAGACTTGGAAACCCATATTATGACCCCAGCTCCAGTCCCACTAGCTAGCATGGGTCAGCCTTGCCCCTATCCTCACCCTAGTCTCTGCACTGGCCATAGTGGCATTACACCATAGGGCCATGCAATCAGGAATGTTTTCTAAGGCCTATACAGAGTAGAGATACTCACCAATGAAGGTAGTTCCTGATCTGTCATCATAGCAACTCTAACTACTCACTCTGATGGAAACAAGCCCTAGCAATGCAGCACAATCTGTGTAGACTGACCAGCTGTACCACCACCATCCTCACTGCAGCTGACCTGTCCAGACACTGAATTCCCACTAGATCATGAGGCTGAGGGTCTGTGTCAGCCATACCATTCCCCAGTGGTCCTGGCAAAACCCCAGGCAACATCAATCCTATGTTCTAATTTAAGGGAGGAGTGATTTAATATCACATGACAGTTATATCTACTTAGATGAGATGGCAAGAAATATTATTTGTTTCAAAGCTAAAGACTTTCAAATGTTCTTTTGTGGGGCACTCAAGACAAAATCCCTGTTATAACTGGAGTCAAAGGGGCACATTTCTTAGGTCAGATTCTGGCCACAGACAGACAGTACTGAAAGAAATTTGAGCAGAACTGGGCCATAATATTTGTTAAAGTTTCCAGAAAAAGAAAATTAATTTGTTTGATCAGAATATTAGGGAGTTGGAAAACAAGGTTCATGAGCTTCTTGTATGCCTACAAGATGTCAAAAATTCTAAATTCTCTGAACACCAAGTATTCACAGGGATGGAGAAGTTCAATATCAGCATTTATAGACTAACATCCTTTTTGTGTAGAGTTATTATAAAAAAAGGAGGAGCTGCAACATATGTTAAAGTTGGACACAAAGTCGAAAATCTTGAAACAAATAATTTTTGTGTTGATCAGAATGTAGAAGCACGTGCTTGTGATTTGCTATTGCAGAATATCTCTCTGGTAATTGTAACAGTCTAGAGATCCCCTCTAGGAAACTTTCAGCTGTTTATATGAAATCTAGATGCATTGTCGAGCTACCTGTCAGACAAGAAGTACCAGTTAGTAGTTTGTGATGATTGCACTGCAGATTTCTCAAAAGATGTAGACCAGAAAAATGAACCGGAATTATTATTAGGGTGTTTCAATCTAATTCCAGTAGTCAATTTTCCAACTAGTTTTCAACAAGATAATAGGAAACTGATTGATAACATTTTTGTAGACAGTGCTCAGATTGAAACAGTTAATGTGTACCCATTTATTAATATACTATCTGATCATGATGCTGATGTAATGGAACTAAACAATACAGCAACTTAAAAATCTGAGGCAGGTTCATAAAAAGCAGTGAGGCTTATTTATGAGAACTGTACAATCTTTTAAGAGTAAGTTAAAAGAGGTGGTATGGGATAGGGTATACATATAAGAGATGCTAATGATAAATTCAATTTATTCCACAGTAAATTTGTGTAAATATTTGAAAGTTGCTTTTCTAAAACGTTACCAGAAGATTCATAAAAGAAACCATGCAATCCAAGGATAACTAAGGGAACTAAAAACTCATGTAAAGGGAAGAGGGAAATTTATATAAAGGCCAAAATAAGTCAAAATCTGACATTACCTGCATACTAGGGAAAAATATTATAATATTTTAAAGAAAGTCATTAAAACGTCAAGAAACCTGTGTCCTGATAGGAATTAACAAAGTAGATAATAAGGTTAAAACTATGTGGGATATTGTCAAATGGGAGGCAGAACAGCCAGTCAGTGTACAAGATACCATAACAATTACACTAAATGATAATGTTGTAACTGATAATTCAAAAGTAGCAAGCACTTGTAACAGTCACTTTTTTAAATGTAGCAGCAAAAATAGGATTAAATGGTTTACTTTAAGAAGCAAGAGAATATATTAAAAATATCATTCCACAAAACTTTAAGCAGCTAGAAGTAGCACCAACATCCTTCACAGAAATTAAGAGAAATACAAAAATTCTAAAAAACAAACATGCATGTGTCACTGATGGAACTTCATACTCTTGAATTATGAAGCAATAGCAACCAAACAAATAGAAATATGAAAAGAATGTCCAGAAAAAGTTGGCTTACAAATCTCTTTTCAGAAGTCTGAATTCTTCTACTCAAAATTAAACATACAAAAATTAGATGCAAAGTATGGCAAGATAAACAGAGTTACACATTTCAAATATCTATATGAAATTCTCAAATCTACAGGAGGAGAAAAGATCTCACAGAAAACTTGACTAAAAATATTAAGAGAGCTAACTGCAGAGTGTGAGACATATGTAAAAGAAATGCGTGTCTATTCAAACAAAGGTCACACACTGCAACACAGTCATCAAGCCTGAAATACTGTATGGAAGTGATTTCCCTTATGAAAAATTATGTGGGAAGCATACTGAAGGAAGAACGCAAAATCAGGAGGAAAATTCTCATCCCAAAGCTGACAGAAGAGGGGTACAGATTACATTCTAGGAAAACCACAGAGAAGATGTCAAACCTAGCAGTAGCAGCAGATGTCAGAAAAAGAAGGTTAAAGTTCTACAGGCACATTAGCAGGCTACCACCAACAAGATTCACCAACAGAATTCTGGCTTACATACATGGGGTCAAGTCAACAATACCAAGGATCACAGAAGTTAAACATCACTAGAAAAAGTGCAAATCAATACTATAGATATTGAAGACAGAAACATATACAGAGGTAAGATATGTAAGTTGAATGTTAGGTCAGAGAATGAAGTTCCAAAGAAACAAGGGACATAGTGGACAACAAATGAGACAAAATGCTTTGTGTGGCCCTACAGGGTTTCAACACAAATAATGCTTGATTTGGGGGGGGAAGGGGGAGGGTTGCGATACTGAGATCTTCCAAGGTTCTTTTTTTTTATTTTATACTTCCTAAAACGCTATTTTAGTGCTTTTCTGAGCATTTTAAAAAGGTGAGTACAACATATGTTTTATATCACTTCAACCACAGTGAAAGTTCTTTTGTACCACAGTTCAAAATCTACAGTTCTGATTTTTTTCTTCAGAGGTACAAGTGTGTACAGTCAAAAATCCCGCACTATGTGTGTGTGTGTGTGTGTGTGTGTGTGTGTGTGTGTGTGCGTGCGTGCGTGTGTCTCCTGTGTCCACATATAATATTTTTAAGTGTAGTCGTAAGACAAGAAAATAATGTGTAGATTAAATTTAACACTAATTGTGTATGCATATCTTGTAAAGTGTAAACTGACTTTTTCCACATAATTATGGTAAAAGAATTGTCTAAATGATCTATGGAACATGTTACTAACTAACTAACTAACTAAGCATGATATGTGGGGCTTATGACACTTTGCACACAGAAAGAAGGCTGCTTCAAGCCTCTGATACACACTTAAGTCCTTGTGTATGAAGCTGTAAATATGTAAAATTAAGATATATGTATATAGCTTGGCTCTCATTTGTTCACATTATGGATTTCACTTTGGATTCTCAACTTCTGTTATGACCATTTAGCTTCTGCCTTTTTGCTATCAACTACCACTCATGTTGGTAGCGTGCTTTCCATAGTTCTGCTGTTCTGAGCCAAACTTGTGCATCACCACTGATACTTCAGTGCTTACAAACATAAATAGCTACGCTGTCTTCACCATGTTCTGAACTTTGTCACTGTTGAATATGATAGAAAAACCACTAAATTTACTAATCAATGACCATGTTTGGAATAGTTTTATAGAAATCCTCTGAGAATGTCTACATCTCTCTCTCTTTCTGTGCAAACAGGTCTCAGAAGGCCCCATGGTACAAACCTACTGCCATGCCATCCTAGGCCAATAGACATCACTGGATGTGGATCTGGAGGAGCATGTGTTCAGCAAACCATTTTCCTGGCCATTTTCAGTTTTAATGACCAGAGCTGCTTTCTCTTAATCAAGCAACACCTCAACTGGCTCACAGGGGCTGACTGCACCCCTCTCACCAACAGCGCTCAGCAGACCTGGCTGGTCACCCATCCAAGTGCTAGTCAAACCCAACAGCAGTTAACTTCAGTGACGTGACAGGAACCAGTATTACCACTGCAGCAAGGCCACTAATGAGAATGTATACAGGGTGTTACAAAAAGGTACTGCCAAACTTTCAGAAAACATTCCTCACACACAAATAAAGAAAAGATGTTATGTGGACATGTATCCGGAAACGCTTAATTTCCATGTTAGAGCTCATTTTAGTTTCATTCCACCTATGCTCAATGGAGCACATTATCATGATTTCATACAGGATACTCTACTTGTGCCGCTAGAACATGTGCCTTTACAAGTACGACACGACATGTGGTTCACGCACGATGGAGCTCCTGCACATTTCAGTCGAAGTGTTCGTACGCTTCTCAACAACAGATTCGGTGACCGATGGATTGGTAGAGGCGGACCAATTCCATGGCCTCCACGCTCTCCTGACCACAACCCTCTTGACTTTCATTTATGGGGGCATTTGAAAGATCTTGTCTACACAACCCCGGTACCAAATGTAGAGACTCTTCGTGCTCGTATTGTGGATGGCTGTGATACAATACGCCATTCTCCAGGGCTGCATCAGCGCATCAGGGATTCCATGTGACGGAGGGTGGATGCATGTATCCTCGCTAATGGAGAACATTTTGAACATTTCCTGTAACAAAGTGTTTGAAGTCACCCTGGTACATTCTGTTGCTGTGTGTTTTCATTCCATGATTAATGTGATTTGAAGAGAAGTAATAAAATGAGCTCTAACATGGAAAGTAAGTGTTTCTGGAGACATGTCCACATAACATATTTTCTTTCTTTGTGTTTGAGGAATGTTTCCTGAAAGTTTGGCCGTACCTTTTTGTAACACCCTGTATATACCTTCTAGCAAATACTTACTACAAGTTCAAATGCCAGATAGATTGCAAATTGTCCAGGAAATTTGCAGTGGATATGCTTGCATACTGTTTCCTCAGCAAGAACTGAACAGAAGTTCATAACTTTCATAATGTTGAGCACCCTGAACTCAGTCAACAATGTCAACCAAGTATTGAATATTGCTTTTTACCACAATTGAACAAGTAAGTGTGTGACCTTCCTCCATGTGTTAAAGTTTTCTGTGTTCACTGTACTTTTCAAATTTGTCACTGCTAAGCACGAGGTCTGTTAAAAAAATTTCAGAACATTCGTAATTTCGCTCCAGTGGCGTGTTGGAGCAAAATGCGGTTGGCATCCCTGCACACACCTGTATTTGATGTGTAACCACCAGAAGTTTCATTGTTGTAAGTCAGTTATCATGCAGTGCTGTATTGAGCAGAATGTTGTGTCACACAGTTTGCGAATTTCGAGATGGCAGAGTTCGAGGAGCAATGCATCTGCAATAAATTTTCCGTGAAACTCAATTAAACTTTTACAAAGACACCCCAAACGATGCATGCAGGAAGCCTACATTGATGAGTGTTTAAGCCACACTTGGTGATAGGATTGGTTCACACAGTTTAAAAATGGCCAGACAGAAGTTAAAGATGACCCTTATTCAGGCTAGTTTTCTTTGACTTTGAAGGATTGGTTCATCACGAGTTCACGCCACAAGGACAAACTGTTAATCATTGATACTATTGGGAGGTGTTGTGATACCTACAAGAAAATGTGAAAAGGACATGGCCTGAAATATGGCAAGACAGTTCATGACTCTTCCATCATGATAATGCACCTGCACATTCATCCATGTTGGTGCATGACTATTGCATAAAAAAAATAAAAAATAAAAAAAAATCATGCTGCTGCCTCATACTACATATTCTCCAGACCTGGTCTCTGCAGATGTTTTTTTCTATTTCCAAAGCAGAAAACCCTATGCAGATGGCGCTTCACATGATCCAGCAAGAGGCGTACAAAGACCGCTTCTAAAAGTGAAAATGGCATTGGGAGTGGTGTACCAATTGTGGAGGAGAGTATTTCAAAGGAGACCATGCACAATAACTAAAAGGTAAGTGCAGAAAAATTTTGTGGACAAAGTCCCAGAATTTTTTGAACAGACCTTGTAAGATCAGTTTTCAATTGCCAAAATTATATATTTCTGCTTCACTGTTAGTGTGTAAGATAAATACTTGCCATTTTCAATGAAGTTCACAGTAACACAAGACATTTGTAGGTTATTTGCTTAGCTTTTCAAACTCTTGATTGATATGAAAAGCTAATTTCTTGACCATTTACCCATATGAATGGCTACCACTATACAGTGCCCAAGGATCAACTGGAACATCAAATTGTGAAATATATTGCTTAGCGTAAGTTGCATTCCCATCATCCTCCTGAACTCAGTCTCCACTAGCCCCTGTTCTATACTTGCCTCTATCCCATCTCCTATATCCACCTCATCCTCTCTCCTCATGCCACACCAGCTTCAGATAATCCTTGGTGCTTTTCTACTACATCTTAGTTCACATTCATGTTTGTTGCCTTGCCTGTAGACCTTCAGCCATTCCCCTGTACTGTTTCATTAAGTGAGGAGGTTCAGTGATAAGACACTGGACTCATATTTTGGAGGATGGCAATTAAATCTTCATTTGCACATCCAGATTTACTTACCAATCCTTGCCTAAGCTAAGCTTGTCCTCCATCTCTGACAAGATCATTGTCAGTAGGATTTTAAACCCTAATCCTCTTACTGTACTGTTTTATTATTCTTAGTACTCACCATAGCAACAATCACTATACATCCCACTAATCCTACAATTATTTAAATGTTCATTTAGTCTATTTATTAAGCTCCTTGATACATTGTGATGTTCTCATATTTAATTGCAGGCCTATATTATCTTGGCTCTTTATTTTTTTATTTATTATTTATTGCTATTCTGCAAGCCCTTTCATTTCAAACCTGACAATTTTTTATGTGTTTGTCCAGCTAGAGACAACAATCTACTATTCATTGCATTTTCTCACAGTCACTGTTGTTGTCTGGCTGCTCCACAAAAAATCTGTTATGTCATGTAAAATCAGACAAATCTGACTGCTCATAAGTGTTACAGGGATTGGTAATACAGTATAAGAACTTAGATGAGAGAACAGTCTTAGTTGGCATTTGCTAGTATTATTTTTGTCATTAAGAACTTTGACAACTTTCAGTGTTTTTTACAACACTAAAAATATCATGAATCTTTACAGATATACATAACTTCTGACAGACTTCTATAGTCATAATTTATGAATAAGTGCAGGATAAACATTGTCACATAAATTTGTGTTAGGTAGTGTTTCATATATTTGAAGACCCATTGCTGAAAAACTCAAGTCAAGACATAACTGATAGATCTTCTACTAAATGTACTCACCAGATTAATGTAGGTTTGTTTCTTCCTACACTACAATGACGGGAATGAAAAAAAAAATCACATGTAAATAACAAAATAGAGGTAACAATAAGAAATTCTTTTGTTTAAAACATTAAAAAATACTCATTTTTACACAGTATGTAATACACAATTTTTAACATGTGTAGATTTTTTTTTTTTTTGCATTTTTGTACTTAAAATGGCATCTCAATGATCCTCCTATTTGCTTCAACATAGAAACAACACAGCTGCAGCAAAAATATCAATGTGATATGTAACAACAAATGATACACTGAACAAAAACTGAGCTGACTCACAGAAATATAGAGTATGTTACAGTTTTAGAATCTGTATCTCAGTTTTGATGTGCTAGGAAGAATCATTTCATGACTGAAAGAAATCTGCATTTTAGTCTTATATACAATTTATTCAGCTGGATGTTTTTGACCCAAACAGCTGCTCCTCTTCTTGTACTTTTATACATTAACTGAACGAACTGTGACAACACCCATTACTTCTCCTCCACATTCTGATCTAGAACTATGGTTTCTTCCTCTTGTGCTGCCACTCTGGTGACTGGCAGCAAATTCAGATCCACTATGGCATCCAGAGTCCAAAGTAGCATCACTGTAGCAGGTCGAAGTTTGCTGTGTCTGTGACTCAGATTCTTCCTCAGTACTGGCATTTGCTTGATACAATCCTTCTATGAAGCTCCTACTACTGTTGATGTTGTTTGGATTATTTGACAGTCTCATGGAGCTATCCACATTAGTCACTGTAGGGACCAAAAAATTTAAACATCTGTCACTAGGAGATGATGATGATGGGGAGTTAAAGTTTGTGCAGTGGGATGCATTAAGTCTCCCTGTAGCGTTTACCACATTATTTCCATTAAAGGTGTCATGTACTGTAATAAAATTTTTGTGATGCCTATGAGTGTGTAAAAGCTGGGGTTTGGCTATTTGCAGTGGCTGTTCAGGGATTGTTTCATACTGTGCATCAGGAGCCAGAAAATGTTTATTTCTTTGTAGTAAGGGAAAGCTGTCTAGAGGCTCACTGTTAGCTTTATGAATACTGTTCCTTTGCTGATGTATGTGAAGTTTACTCAGCTGCAGCACTGCTGAGATGCAAGGAGTTTCATCCTGGTTGTTCTTGTTGCTCACTAATACTTCATCGTTGGGTATTCTTAGAACTGATGAGGGCTCTGGGCTTGTAATTGTATCTCCTATGACAACATCATTGTTACAGTATACTGAATTGTGATTGTAATTGGTTGTTGCTACAAAATTGTCACATTGTGGCAGAGAGTGTGTTACCTGACATGTATAACAATTTTCATTATTATCTGGTACATGAGAAGTAACACCAGCTTCACAGTCTGAAAGTGACATGGCTGACTGTTGGATATTTTGTGATGTGTCATATTCATCATGAGATTTTGGTTCAATATATTGCTTATTGCACAATAAATTATTATGATGTGATGCTTCCTGCTTGCCCACTGACAAATTATCTTTTGACAGGCTCCTCTGTCTTGTTAATATAAAATGAAAGCAACTGTTTGATAAAGTATGCTTCTGGTGATTAAAAATATCAGCTGTTGCATTTTTACATTCAGAATCAATAATTTCATGCTTGCACTTGTTATGATATTGATTAGCACTTTCTGATAACGCCAATTCATTTTCTGAAGTATTTTTTAAATTAACATGCTTTGTTGTGACACTGCTTCTTTGCTGTATGCCTGTTTGCTTCATATTAAGATGATGACTTTTATCTGATGTGGCAAAACACTGTGATACTTGGTGTAATACTTCTGGTTTGGGAACAATAGGCTCTTCTGCTGAAGAAGTTGTAACATTTTGTTTCTGTGGAGCTGAAGCTTCATCATAGAAAGATGAATCTGGCCCATCATTGTGAACAGACACATTACAGCAAGAAGAAACATCAGCAAAATAAACCTCAGATTCAGTTGGTTCATTTCCATTTCCATGTGGAGCTTCATGTACAGTAAAAGCTGAACTTGCCACACCTCGCATTTGTGGTGAGCAGTGATTTGGCAGTCTTCCATCATCCTCTGGCTCTGAATGACCATCAGTCGTTTCCAAACGATGTGGAGCCAATTTATCAGCAACATTAAAATCATTTAATGCTATTTTTTCAGACATACTTTGACTGCGGTATGCTTCTGTTATCTGACGTTGTTGACCAAATAATACTTGTATACTGTTTCGTGGGAAACTGGATGTTGTATTAATAGCAACAACATGAGTTGGAGATGTGTGCTGTTTCTTTTGATCAACAGAAAATGGTATGTTAGCAACTGATTTCACAGATGAAATATCTATCCTCTTCTTTGCTTTTCGTACTGGGAGTGTGTTACTTACTCTTTCTCTACTAACTGATGAATTTTTAGTATTTTCACTGCTACTGTCAGCTGAAGCAGGTAATTTTGATTCATCTGCATTTGTATAATTTTCAGTAAGCACATTTTTCCTAACTTCTTCCACATTTGTGTCATTGGAGCCTGCTGCCTGGAGCTGTGAATTGCCAAAGCAGTTCTGCTCTCCAAGAAACTGGCCTTGTACATGACAGTGTCTGTGAACATGACTGACACATGGTGGGCTCATAGAACTAGAATGTGGGAGCACACCAAGGATAGGTTCACGATGAGCTGGACTACTATGGTTTGAGTATGGCGGTGGTGGTCCCCACATGTAGTAACCTGGGCCATAACTCTCCACTTGCACAGATGCAACACCAACTCTCCTCTCTCCCTGGTTGTTATGCATGTCTGGATTTGGACGGCTGCTGAAACCATATTGACTGTCTGGACTGCTAGTGGTATTCCGGTAATTTTGACTGCTTTCTCTGAAAATTTAAATAAAAACAGAGTTAAATGAATTATATTTAAGCCAAATGAATTTTTATCATTCTCTTATTAATACCATATGAAATGTTCTGTTACTTCAGAAAAATCTCACGTTTGGATTATTCTAACATTTTACATACAAAAGATATGTAAAAATGAATGGTTGTGAATTATTCTACTTATATCACTGTTGTTGAGATGTAATCAAGTACTTCTATTGTTAGATAATCAATAATTGAATTGTAAGTTGCCTATGCTACTGCAATTATGAATGGATGCTGCTGAAAGGGTTTTTCTATTTAATAATTTCAGTGTGGACATGAGAAGGACTACGAGCAAACATTTTTTGTGCTCATACCAGATTAGTAGAATTCCAAAATAAGTGTTACTCTGCAGAACGGGATTTTCAAAACTACAAACCAAGTGGGGTGGCGCAATGGTTAGCACACTGGACCCGCATCTGGGAGGACGAAGGTTCAACCCCGCGTCCGGCCAGCCTGATTTAGGTTTTTATGATTTCCCTGAATCACTCCAGGCAAATGCCAGGATGGTTCCTTTGAAAGGGCATGGCTGAAATCCTTCCCTGTCCTTTCCTACTCCAATGAGACTGATGAACTCGCTGTTTGGTCTCCTTCCCCCAACAACCCCAACCCCCCTCAAAACAACATATAACAACCTGAAGACCACAGAGCTTCACTTGCTACTTTACGGATGATGTTCTCTTTCATAGAAATGAGTTTATTTGTTGATCTAACAGTGACAGATCAGTTTAAAAAGAGAAATCCTATTTGTTCTCAGTGAAATATATTTTCAAAATCACCAGTGACTGAAAATACTTTAGCACACATATATAATTTTACTTTATTAAAGCAGGAATTTTACAACCCGAAAACCTGAATTATTTATTTTGATGCCTTACATAACAGAAATTACCTGGTATTTTGGTTGGTTGTATTGCCTCGAGCCCAGGGCAAACGACACCAGCTCCAGCCAGATGTAGGCCTGTGTGTATTTGAATTCCCATCTTCACCTGGGTTTGGTGAATATAGGTTACCCACTCTGCGTGGTGTCCAGTATCTGCTAGGATTTCAAAAAACAGCGTAGATAGTGTGAAGTTAAAAGACTGGATTATTTATTCTGCATTTGAATGTAAGTGCAGAGAAAAAATGACAAGAGAAACTAGAGACAGGAAACAAATAAAAACGAGTTAAGTATCACAAGTAAAGTACCCAGTTCACTGCAAATAAATATTTTTATCTCAAATCACAATTGGGTCCAAATCTGCAGGCAGGTCATCAATGAAGTACAACACTTAACACTGAAAGCACATTTATAACTGAAACCAACATACAGTCAGAACAGAACTGCACTCCTGGATGAAGATTGCATCTCTTCATACAAACATCAAATACTTCAGAATGCTGCTCTTTATGCAACGATTAAATATTCCATAATATACAAACATTACAAACACAACATACTTCAAGAAAAGATAAATATTAAGTAACAGGCTTGAATTGGTGAACTGCAGCACATAAACCAGCAATGGTAACTATTATTTCACACTTCATGCACCACAGCTCATAGCATTGATCAGTCTCCTGGAGAAACAGCAACCCACTGTTTCAGATGTTGTCATTGGAGCCAACTATAGTGCTCTTGGCCTAAATCTTGTCAATGGTTCTCTATGTAGTGGCACTGGTGGGTCCTTGTGTTCTAGTCATGCTGTTATATTGTCTTCACTACTGTGAGCATAGAAGGTAGCCCATTCCATAGAAGCTTAGTGAGTCTCAACTGGGTCTCTATGCAGAGGACGTGAATAATGTCTGTGTCCTTTTGTCGTCTTGATGAAGAATCATAATCCTTGACTTCATATGTGGCATCCAACGAGCAATGAAGGATACGATATGGCCAAAAGTAGCACTTTAGTAACTTTTGTGGAAGTCTTACTTTCTGCACTGGTGTAAAAATCCATACCCAGTCTCATGGGCTGCATCTCACTGGCTGGTGCTTTACATTATAGTACTCTCAGTCTTCCTCCTACATGCCTAGGTTCCTTAAACCAGCTATCTGCCTTGCTTCTTTGGTGCTGATGATAAGGTGTTTCACATATTCATCCTCAGTATTACCTGGTTAAAACAGGCACAGTGTATCCATTGTCATTTCGGCTTCACAACCATGGAGCAGAAAGAATGGTGTGAATCATGTAGTGTCTTGCTTTGCTGTGGTGTATGTTAATGTCAATACAGGAAGTACTGTATCCCTACCTCTCTATCTGACACCAAGATACACCAAGAGTGTACCAGCCAACATCTTATTAAAGCATTCTGTGAGATGTTGGAGTAACATTGAAATGCTTCAGGATAGCTGGCTGTAGAAGCTGGGATGATGAGCAACAATTTCTGCCCCAACAGATCATATTTCCTCTTATACAATGCTCTGTTTATTAATTGGAATTCTCCTTTGGTTGGTTCCTCCTTTTTCAAGGCTTCTGTGGTTTTCAGCACAGCTGGATCTTCCCTCTGTTGGGCAGCAGTACCATTTAATCCAGTGATGACTGAGATTCCATCCACACTTCTGTGTTCCAGCAAAGGATTCCTTGAAAGGCAGTCATGATCTTGTGTTTGCATCCATCTTTGTATACCACTGTATACACTGAAGCCTCAGTGTCCATCTCACCTGACAAACTGATGGATCATTTAGGTTAGTCAACCTGCCTAGAGAAAGGTGTGCATCACAAAGATGAATGGTTTACCAAATAAATAGAGCTGCAACTTGTTGTTACCCCACACAACTGCATGGTACTCTTTCTCAATTGTAAAATCATTTTGGATTTTAAGGGTAATCTGGAAATGTTAACTATCATTTTTTCAGCACCTTCCTGAATTTGCACTAGAACTGCACCTATTCACAACTGCTAGTGCCAATGTCAAGTTCCATCTTGGTGTTCTTGTCATACAATGCTAGGACTGGAGAAGGTGTTAGCACCTTCTTAAGGACAATGAAAGATGTTTCTCATACATTGTTCCAAGCAAATTTGGCATCTACCTTCAATAGCTCTTACAAGTGATGTGTCTTATTATGCAAATCAGTTATGAACTGCTAGTACTATGAGTACATACCGAGGAAACTTCTCACATCATGAGTGTGCTGAAGAGTCAGAAAACCTCCACCGCCGTTCTCTTGCTTCCCCAAGATTTTTATTTCTTGGGCAGTTAGGAAGTTAGGAGACATATTTTTGGATTCGTACAGAGGCCTGCAGCCTGAGTGCACTTTGACATGGTTGGCAGGCAGCTTAGATGTTCTTCAAATTTCTTGAAAAAACAACAATGTTGTCTAGATAGCAAAGACATATTTTCCAATTAAGGTATTAAAGAGGATGTCCACCATACATTCATAGGTGGTTGGAGCATTGCACATTTCAAATTGTATAACCTTAAACTCACAGAGTCTGTCATAAATTATAAAGACAGTCTTTTCTGAGTCAGCCTCATCAATGTCAGTTCTATAGCCTGCCTGCATGTCCATAGTTTGGAAATATTTTGCTTCTTTCAAGCAGTCTAGGGTGTCATCAATGCGTGACAATGAATAGATTTCTTTCTTCTTCATTTTGTTTAGTTGTCATAGTCGATTCAGAAATGTCATGTGCTATGCTTCTTTTTCACAAGGACCACAGGAGAAGACTAGTAGCCCTCTGGAGATTTAATGATGTCATCTTTTAGCATCTTCTACACTTGTTCCTGTATTATTCATTCAGCAGGCAGCACTCTATATGACCACTGGCTAATTGGTGTATGATCCCCAGTGCTGATAAAGTGTCATACCTTGGATGGCTTGGTCTACCTTTTCTGCACTCTGGATTTGAGAGCATCTGAAAATTTACACAGAATGGCTATCACTCACCAACATTGTTCCTCAGTCAGGCTATTTCCTATGGGCAGTTTGATTGAAGCTTTCTCCCCCTGCATTATCTCTAATGGTGGCAGAGAATGATTCTTTGTTGATGACACTAAGCTGTCCTTCATGGATTGATTTGGCTGTCCCTTCACACATACCTTTAGAGATGAGTTCTAGCTGCTTGTGGCAACTGGTGATTCACAGTTTTCCAAGACCACCTAACCTTGCTTATAATTGTCACTTTCTTTTGTGAGCCTGAGTAGCTTTGTGCAATTGACAAAAGCTTCACAGTTTAACTGAGCATCTCAAATGACCACTTGTCTAATTGATGATGGCTGGATAACGTCTTTAGGATAAACAGCTAGCTGTTTATCCTAGAGCAATTTTTGTTGCGTGTGCTTATTGGAATTCCTTCATCAGTTTGGAGCTCTGATCCTCCACAGTCTACGACTGCTTATGGTGCCTGCAAGAAGTCCCATCTGAGAATAACATTGTGACTACTTTCTATTGGAGTGACAAATTTAAATGGTTGTGTTCTGTCATTGATAATTATTCTTGCAATATGTTTTACTGTCAGCTGGACATATGTCTGCCCCTGGTAGCAGAGTGGTCAGCGTGACAGAATGTCAATCCTAAAGGCCTGGGTTCGATTCCAGGCTGGGTCAGAGATTTTCTCCGCTCAGGGACTGGGTGTTGTCCTAATCATCATCATTTCATCCTCATCGACATGCAAGTCACTGAAGTGGCGTCAAATCAAAAGACTTGCACCTGGCGAATGGTCTACCCGACGGGAGGCCCTAGTCGCATGACATTTACATTTATTTTTAGCTGGACATATTTCCCATTTGTGACCTTCAGCGCAATTGCTTTCATCTTCTTTAGCTACTGTGATAATTGCCTGACATTACAAGAAAAGAAGTTCCTGAATCTGCAGGTGCCTGGATAGGCTGGTCATCAGTGATGACATCAATGAGATTTCCTGACATCTTGGTGACTATTGTCCATGGAGGATTTGCGTCTCTGACAGTCTCCCTTCACAGGTGGTCACCTTACTTAGATTTCCTGAAGTTGGTGGCTATGCATGTGGCTGGTAGCTCTGTATGGCAATGGGAAAATGCTGCAATGTATTGGGAGTGACCACATCCAGGGCATGGCAATGGGCTTTGTCCCACAGGTCAACTATGACTGGCATGGAGAAGACTGTTGTGATGGTTGGTGTATTGCCATGTAATAGTGATAAAGCACTTGTCTTCCCTCTCTGCAGTAGTGGACAATGTGTCCAGCACATCCATGAGGAAAACATATTGACATGATGTCCTCTGTCCTCCAAATGTCTGTTCTTCCGTGGGATGCAGTACTTGTCAGTGGAGTTGGTCATATCTGCAGTGATCAGATGTTGCATTGTCATTTGATGGTTGTTGCATAAGTCTGAGTTGGTCAAGTCCATTCTTGGAGTGTTTGACTAGTGGCAGAGATTGATGCTAAAGATCAATACACCCTTCTTTAACATTCCCTTTTACCTCCTAATGCATGGGACCCACATGGATCACTGCTGTCTCTTGTTACTGTGACTGCATACACTACTGTATCCCTTGTCTTCCTATCTGGCATATGACAGAGGTGAATTCGTGGTGGTCTTCCACAACTGTCACAGAAACCACATTCTGCAACTGACCATATTTCTTTCATCCAGTTCTTCTTTGCAGCATTTTCTCAATTTGCTGGCACCACTTGGTGAATTCTTCTGTCGTGACATACTTTACCAGAAGATATTGGCAAATGTCTTCTGTGACTCCTTTCATCAAGTGTGAGATTTTGTTGACTTCTGTCATACTGGGGTTCATGATGGGGCATAGGGCCAAAATATCTATATGTATGAGCAGGTCATTTCCCCATTATGTTGGTCCTGTTCTTAAATTGTTCTTTTAATAATCAGACTTGTTGCAGATTGTTGCCAAATGCTTTCATCAGTTTGGCCTACCTTCAGCAAACAATGTCACGTTGAAACCATAATCAACTCCAAATATGAAGGCAGGATCATAAGAAAGATCAATACTTAGCATCACTTGACACCAGCTTATAGGCAGAACAGAACTAAACTCCTGGACAGAGAATGCAGCTGTTTATACAAACACTGAATATTCCCAAATGCTGGTATTTATACAAACACTGAATATTTCAAAATAAACAAACGTTACAAACATAACATATTTCAAGAACTGATAAACATTAAATGAGAAATAATTCCTGGTGATTGGATTTGAACTGGTGATCCTAAGCACACCAGTCAGTGATGCTAACAATTATGCCATACTGCATGCACCACAGCTCATGACAATATCGATGAGAAACAAAGCAAACAAAATGGAAAAGAACTGATGTAATCATGAGGGTAGTATTTAAGAATTTTGAGACTTACATATTTACATCCAGCATTTGTGTTTAACCAGTGCAACAGTAATTTAGTGTATCAATTGGTGATGTGAACTAAGTTCACTGCTTTGCAATTTACATATTCAGATTCAAGGCCATGTTCAAAGTTTGTAGCTTCACAAACTAATGGTGCATAGAAACTCCACACAACATAACTGATATGCCTGGGAAAATGCCGGTGCCTAAAATGATTACTAAATTATCTTATATCTTAATCAGGATTGTCTACTGAACTGAGGAAAATGTGTAAAACCATTTTATATGCATGTCTGTCCACAGAATTTATTTTACTAAACAGAAAGAAAAGAAAGAAGCAAAAATAATAAACAATAATTAAGAAAGAGTTTTTGATTTTAACACAAAGTATTGAAAATATAATCAGTACCAAGGAACAACATTAATCTCAAGCAACATTAGATGATTTTTTAAAAAAAATAGTAAGATGTTCTTCAGAATGAGATTGCTGGTTGGAAATTCCATACAGGCAAGAAAAGGAAAATAAATCTCTGTTTGCAGCAAAGAAAATACGTGGCTTATTCATTTTCAAAGTAATGAAATGCAATAGCTTCTTCTATAAGAAATTGTGCTTCTCATCACTGATACATATGTGGGAAAATTAAAGAGATGTGCTTTTGTGTTTCTGTTCATTATAAGTGACTGCAGGAAATGAAGAACTTTTGTCTCTTTTTCTTTGGATGTCCGAAGGCAGACATAATGATGAGAAGTTCTCATGGTTACAGTACTTAAGGGATCTGATAGGAAGAATCACCAAAGATGCTGAAGATCTTAAGCACCTCAGCTATAGATTTTGGATGATGATACCATTCATTTGCTTCAGCTTTAGAATTATTCTATGCAGTTGCAGTTAAATTCTGCATTTACATTATACAGAGCTGTGAGACCTACATTCCCATGTGGGAATGAGGCTACCTATGGCTGCTTCCAGTCCACATTCTGTGGCTGGGCAGCCTCCACTAGGAATCTGGTGGTAGCACCTTGTGGTGTGTTATGTCTATAGACGTTTTGCTGTTCCATGATCATCTACATTCCAAACTGTACATCATTAAATGAATCGCCCATAAACACTTAAACCATTTGATATGTATGCCATGCAGGGCCCAATGGTAGGTGGCATAAGGAAAATATCACCCACAACCCAGAGTTGGAGCTGACTTCTAACCACTCTATTGAAGAGGCCCAAAAAAATTTAGGTTTAGCATTTTAAACTCTATTTTATAGAATTTTAAATAAACTCCACAACTAAATGGGTATATTCACTGATAAATCTAAACAGATGGGTTTTCATAGCTGCATTGTAACTTCTCCTGAGAATGTTCTTAAAATGTGTTTATGAAATTGGTGTACTCTGTCTCATGCATAGTTACATATAACCTCGAGGAACTGGAACAGATGATGTGTATTTGTAAAGCAAAATGTTTCACATGCTTTAAATTTCTGAATCCATTGTATATGTTACACAGTCCAGACAATACTGGTCAACATATACAGCTACAAAGTATTTGAATGAGGTGTTATTCCACTGGGTCAGAACACATGAGAATTCTGGGAAAAGAAGTGGCTGATATGACAGACAAGGAAGCATGTACTGAAAATACCATTGATTCACTGTGCTGTTGCCAAACAGACTATCACCTCAATGTTGATGTTCAGAGTCATATATCAGTGTAAATTCCATTCTAATGTAGAGGTTGTCAATCTCACCAAAGTTATTATCCGCGTACTCATGTGTAGCACAGGAACTGAAAGTGAGATTTGCAAAGCAAAATGAGAAACACTGAACTGTTTCCAAACATTCCTTTATAGAAAATATAATGTAATTGGATGGATAAAGAAGCAACTCACCAAGTGGACTGGCAGCAGGAAAACACACTTATCAATGGTATTGCAATTTGCAAGCTTTTGGAGCCAGTGGCTCCTTCATCTGGCAGAAGGGTTGAAGGGGAAGGAAGACTTCTTCTGCCAGAAGAAGGAGCCACTAGCTTTGGAAGCTTGCTAACTCTGAATACATTTTATACATGTGTTCTGCTGCTGCCACTTGTTGAGTCGATTTTATATCTATCCAATTACATTATATTTTGAAAAGTTGATTATTTTCATTGATATACACTACTGGCCATTAAATATGCTACACCACGAAGATGACGTGCTACAGATGCAAAATTTAACTGACAGGAAGAAGATGCTCTGATATGCAAATGATTAGCTTTTCAGAGCATTCACACAAGGTTGGTGCCGGTGGCGACACCTACAACGTGCTGACATGAGGAAAGTTTCCAACCAATTTCTCATACACAAACAGTAGTTGACCAACGTTGCCTGGTGAAACATTGTAGTGATGCGTTGTGTAAGGAGGAGAAATGCGTACCATCACATTTCTGACTTTGATAAAGGTTGGATTGTACCCTATCGTGATTGCAGTTTATCGTATCGTGATATTGCTGCTCGCGTTGGTCGAGATCCAATGCCTGTTAGTAGAATATGGAATCAGTGGGTTCAGGAGGGTAATATTGAATTCCATGCTGGATCCCAACGGCCTCGTATCACTAGCAGTTGAGATGACAGGCATCTTATCTGCATGGCTGTAATGGATCATGCAGCCACGTCTTGATCCCTGAGTCAACAGATGGGGACGTTTGCAAGACAACAACCATCTGCACGAACAGCTAGATGACGTTTGCAGCAGGATGGACTATCAGCTCGGAGACCACGGTTACCCTTGACGCTGCATCACAGACAGGAGTGCCTGTGATGGTGTTCTCAATGATGAACCTGGGTGCACGAATGGCAAAATGACATTCATCTTCACCATACTGGTGTATCACCCAGCTTGATGGTATGGGGTGCCAATGGTTACACGTCTCGGTCACCTCTTGTTCGCATTGATGGCACTTTGAACAGTGGACGTTACATTTCAGATGTGTTACGACCCGTGGCTCTACCCTTCATTCGATCCCTGCGAAACCCTACATTTCAGCAGGATAATGCACGACCGCATGTTGCAGGTTCTGTACGGGCCTATCTGGATACAGAAAAAGTTCCTCTGCTGCCCTGGCCAGCACATTCTCCAGATCTCTCACCAATTGAAAACGTCTGGTCAATGGTGGCCAAGCAACGGGCTCGTCACAATACGCCAGTCACTACTCTTGATGAAGTGTGGTAACTTGTTGTGGGTGGTAATGTCCATATCTCAGCCATGACTGCAGTCTCAGGCAACTGAAACCACACTGTGAGCAGTGGCACCAGTGCACGATGGGAGTGACGACTGGGTGGGGGTAAGGAGGAGGCTGCGGCAGGGAGGGAGACAGATAGTATGGTGGGGATGGCGGACAGTGAAATGCTACAGGTTAGGCAGTGGGCAGGGAGAGGTGGGGAGGGAGGAGAGAGGAGTAGTGGAAAAGGAGAGGAATAAAGAGAAAAAGAGAAATAATTATTGTCAACAATAGCGGGCAGAGATTAATGGAAACTGATGTCAGAAGGGTTATGCGATAAGAGGAGGTGTTGCACAGATATCACCCAGCTGTGTAGTTCACAAAAACTGGTGGTGGAGGGATGGCTCCAGATGACCCAGATTTGAAGCAGCCATTGAACTCAGGCATGTTGTGCTCAGCTGAATGTTGTGCCATTGGGTGGTCAATGTCATTCTGGTGGACAGCTGCTTGGTTGACATACAGTCCCTGGCCAAATTATTAGACGAACTGCACATTTTTAATGTTGTTTGTAATAATTACATGTTGTGTACTATATTTAATGCTATTAATCAGAAAAATTATGACAGCTATTCAGGGAACTTATTACATTGTTGAATTTTGTATCTATTGTTGCTTCATGACATTGGATTGTTGACTTATTGTATTAATATGCAGATTACAGCATACAGGAAAGGACCTGTTCAATAGTGTTCTCGCATGTAACTGGTGTAATATTTTGCTCACTTTTATTATCAATTTTGTAATATCGACATCACAATTGATTGTTTAACAAACAGATATTACTAACTGTGACCTTTAAAAATGGGTAAAAGAGTCACCACATAAAAAAGCGGAGGTCAAAGCCTTCATTAACACAAAAATGTATTCCAGTCATGAAATTTCACAAAGGTTGGAAACATCAGAAGCTAGTGTGAGGCGTATAAAGAAGAAAATTGATTCAGGTGAAGAACTGAGCCCCAAAAGGAAGAACAAATGTTGAAGAAAACCAATTTTCACTCCAAGGTCAGAAAGTTTTCTCAAAATAATTTGCCTAGAAAACAAATTTGAAACAATGAAACAGATAAAATCTCCAGAATGAGATTTTCACTATGCAGTGGAGTGTGCGCTGATATGAAACTTCCTGGTAGATTAAAACTGTGTGCTGGCTGATGACTCGAACTCAGGATCTTTGCCTTTCGCAAGCAAGTGCTCTACCATCTTACCTACCCAAGCACAACTCATGACCTGTCCGCACAGCTTTAATTCTGCCAGTACCTCATCTCCTAGCTTCCAAACTTCACAGAAGCTCTTCTGCGTACCATGCAGAACTATCATTCCTGGAAGAAAGGATATTGCGGAGACATGACTTAGCCACAGCCTAGGGGTTGTTTCCAGAATGAGATTTTCACTCTGCAGTGGAGTGTGCACTGATATGAAATTTCCTGGCAGACGAGGTACTGGCAGAATTGAAGCTGTGAGGACGGGTCGTGAGTCTTGCTTGGGTAGCTCAGAATGTAGAGCACTTGCCCGCGAAAGGCAAAGGTCCCGAGTTTGAGTCACGGTCGGGCACACAGTTTTAATCTGCCATGAAGTCTCATATCAGCGCACACTCTACTGCAGAGTGAAAATCTCATTTTGGAGACATCCTCCAGACTGTGACTGAGCAATGTCTCTGCAATATCCTTTCTCCCAGAAGTGTTAGTTCCACAAGATTCACAGAAGAGCTTCTGTGAAGTTTGAAGGGTTGGAGATGAGGTACTGGCAGAATTGAAGCTGTTAGGGTGGGACATGAGTCTGCTTGGGTAGCTCAGGTGGTAGAGCACTTGCCTGCAAAAGGCAAAAGTCCTGAGTTTGAGTCTCGATCCAGCACATGGTTTTAATCTACCAGGAAGTTTCAGATAAAATCTCAACTGGAAGAAGCTAATGTGAATGCATCTGATGCACTGTTCGCAGAAAGTTGAAGGATATTGATTTCAAGGCCTGCCAACCCACTAGAAAACCAATGTTAACAGCCACAATGAAAGTAAAGCATCTGAAGTAGATTAAACAGTGGTGTGATAAGGATGTGAATTTCTGAAGATCGGTAATTTAACTTTAAAATTATTATTTACAATATGATACAACCTATGTACATTTATTCATAGTAGATTAATTATGTTTCTTGATTTTTACAGGTATGCTTCAGCGATGAAAACACATTTGAAATTTTAACTAACAAATGTCAGTATGTGCACCATCGAACAGGAGAAAAATTTCATCCCAACTGCATTATTCACACCATAAAACACGCAACTAAGTTGATAATTTGGTCTGTCATCTTTGGCAAGGGAACAGGATGTCTTTACATGGTTAAAGGCATAATGAGGCAAGACCAGTTCAAGGAAGTCCTTCAAAAACAAAAACAGTTAATACCACAGCTCAGAGAATGGTCCCCGAATGGGGAACCATTTATTTTTATGCAGAATGGTGCTCCCTGTCACACAGCCAGGTCAATCAAATCCTTTCTGAAGGAACAAAATATCCCTCTGTTAGACTGGCCAGGTAATAGTTCCAACATGAACCCCATAGAAAAAAAAGTATGGGAACTAATGAAGAGGGAGGTGGCAAAAGATGTCATCACAACAAAAACACAGCTCTTTGAGAAGATCATCAATGTGTGGTATCATTATCAGGAAACTGTACAGTCCTGCATTGACAGCATGCCATGTCATATTAAGGCTCTCATAGCTCCAAAAGTTGGCTCAACTAGATATTAAAATTAATGTTTTCACTTTCACAATATTTTAATTTTTGTTATAATTATTGAAATAAAATATTTTCAACAAATGCTATGTTTTATTTATTTGTTATATCACCTTAGTTATGAAGTAGACAACTCATAATCATTTTATCACAGTTTATGTATTAAAAACAAACAAATTTTGTTAGACATAAATAAAAAATTTACTTAAAAACTGTAGTGCATCTAATAAATTGGCCAAGGACTGTATTGACATAAAATGCTGTGCACTGATTGCAGCAGAGTTGGTGTATGACACGGCTGCTTTCACAGATGGTCCTGCCTCTGATGGGATAGGATAACCCTGTGACAGTACTGGAACTGGATGTGCTGAGTCGGTGGATTGGGCAGGTCTCACACCTGGGCCTTCCACAGGGGTATGATGCCTGTGGCAATGGGATGGGAGTAGGAATGACATAGGGTTGGTCCAGGATGTTGTGTAGTTTGGATGGGCAATGGAGTATGACTTTAGGAGAGTGGGAAGAATCTTGGATAAGATGCCCTCATTTTAGGGCATTGTGATAAAGTCCTGGCAAAAATTATGCTTCAGTTGTTTCAGTCCAGGGTGATAATGGGTCATGAGGGGGCACATTTTTGTGGTTGATTCTCGGAGGTGGTGGAGGCATTAGGTGTGTGTGAGGATATGGCATGGGAAATCTGGTTGTGGAGTAAGTTTGGGGAGTAGTGCCTGCCTGTGAAGGCCCTCATGAGATCTTAAGCATACTGGGCAAGGAAGTTCTCATCAGTGCAGATATGCTGTCCATGGCTGTGTGGGAGTGATTTTTTGGTCTGCAAGGAGTGACAGCTGCTGAAATGCAGGTACTGTCCCTACACCCTCTACCTAATGGTTTCTCCTTCCTCCCTCCTGTCATTTTGCTTGGGACAGGCAGGTATGGCTGAGGGGCCACATCAAGGTAACATGAGAGTTACCTGGGACAATCTGCAGCAAGCAGATGTGTCTCAGCCTGGATAGCACTTCACTGAGTGGGATGCATTGTATCTGGCTTTATGTTAGAATAAGCTACTTTGGAGACTGCAGTTAGCAGATTTATGTCTCATCCTGATAAGTATTGCAGTGAGCAGCAAGCATTGTTATCTTGCCATGTGTTAGAGTAACAGGTAGCCTGGAGACTTCGTCACAGGTGGAAGTATGTCTCAGTCAAGTCAAGAGCAACAGTGAGTGCACATCTTGTGTATTATGAGAATAAACATATTTTTATATCAAGGGTTGTGTTCTGGTAATTCATTTTACTGAAAATAAGGGGCGACAGTGAATTCTCTTGTACAATACACTTACAAAGTAAATGGACCACTGCAGAACCAGAGACCTGCAAGTGAATTGCATACACATTGATTTTTCATTCTCCTGACATATGTGAAATTTGGCATCTAGAACATTTTCCATTTCCACTCTTTAGTTGTACCAAAATATACTGAACAGCTGATGATGGTGTTTCAGTTAGAATTGAAACCTTTTCATTTCTTTTTCCATTTGCCTGTGAATTTATAATCTATATTCAGTTACAAATGAATCACATTTGACCCTAACGGTCAGTTTATATGCTTAGGGATTGGCAGTTTTATATAAAGGCAGAACTACTATACATTGTCAATCATATTACATTTATCACCACCTAGATGTGATGTTAAGAAACATAGTTCATGATGAAGGTTATTTGATGCCCACTGGTCAAGTAGGTACATAAGGGAATGGACAGGGTATTCGTATGAATTTCACTCACTGCTATATGTTACATATCTTTATTGCTGATGATAAATGAAATTTTTCAGTTTTTGTTAGTAACTTAAATGTAACTTAATATATTTTACAATTTAACAAAGTAATTATCCATGTTAAAGTTGTTGGCAACATTCCCTCATGCCACTGTGAAAGGGGAATATTGTATTGGTATATTTTAAGAGTTGTAGGTGTAATCTTTATGTAGATGGTTTTGTTATTTCTGTATACTTTTAATAATATTTTATTCTAACACATAAATTCAATTAAAGGTTTGTTACCTCTCATCCATAACCTCCCAAGGGAATCCTTCATGTGGAAGTGGGTAGCGGCAATCATCGCAGCAGTTGCAGTGGCGTGCTGTGTGCTGTTGTCGATACATATAACGACACCTCATCTCCAATTGTTCCCAGTACATTTTCTTTTTTTCATGACTGAAAAATTAAAACAAACTCCAATAAATGTTAAGTTAGAATTGTAACTTTTTCATTTCTTTTTCTATTTGCCTATAAATTTATAATCCAGATTCAGTTACAAATGAGCCACATTTGACCCTAACTGTCAGTTTATATGCTTTGCTAAGTGAAGTTTGTGAACTGCTTGCATAGCTCTGTGATGAAAATATTTTGTTAGAGGGCTAGCAGCACCATCATGAATAGCTTTTGAGAAAACTGCAGGGCACCATGTCCACAGTTTATGTTGCCTACACTAATACATTATGACCTACCACCATACTACAGAGGGACAACTCACCATTCAAATTAACCAGGAGGCAACAAGAGTCATGTATACCACACTGTTTTGTTGAATTCTGCTGTATATAGATTACTGAAGGAGACAGATGGACTTTAACCATGCTAAAAATGGTGCATGAACAGAAAAAATTTGATCCAATGAAGCCATATGGTCCCGGCAACTTTTTTCAAGTCTCAAATATCTATGAAGCAATGAATGAAAAACAGTTTTATTTGATTAAAGCACCTATGATTGGATTTCAGACAGGATTCTCCATTTTATTTGATGCTGAGGTATTATTCCAATACAGCGGGAGAGACTCTACAATGTTGTTCAAGTTTTGGGGGGAATACCAAGTGGGCTGAGGTGTGAATGGGAATTTGGATTGAGGAGGGAGGTGTGCTAGGTTGTCCATGCTGTTGTGCAAAGCCACTGCACCAGTGTGGCATAGTGGTTGTGCATCTGCTGAGTGAGTAGAGACCCAGGTTTGAACCCTGGCCTTGGTACAAATTCTCATTCACCACTTCAATGTCCATACACACAGAAAAAAGATTTGAATTAGCTCTATGGTATTGAAACTGGGATGAGTTGACTGATGACTTTTCCAAATAATCATATTTTCCACTTTATGAGATGGATGTTGATTTTTTGTGCTTTTATGACAGTAACTGAGATACATGAAATTTTGAATGAATTAAAAAAAATGTGTTGGTGGTTTGATGGCATATGTTTGTGGTTTATTTCTAATCACCATGACAACCAGAAAATAAGTATTTTTTTAATGTGGTTAACTTCATTTCTTGACAATGGGTGGCCACAATGGAGTGAGTGGTTTCCATCCATCTGCAATTCAATGTTCTCCTAGTATGGCCCATTTTTAATAATAGTCATGCCTGATGGTTTAATGGTGAAGCACATATCTGGAAACTGAAAGGTTGCAGGATCAAATCTTGGCCAGACCACAAAGTATTTCCATCTGCCTTTAAGTATCCTTCACCTCTGAATGATGTGAAGATTCACCAGGACTGACAGGTGGTTTGGATTCCACATTAAACTGTACTTCAGCTTTCCCTGGTATGATTACTAGGGTAGGTTAGGGACATGTAAGTTTCTGAAGAGGCATCCAATTGAAAGACTCACACCAAACCTTTGAGCCGCATGGACTCAGTATTATTGTCTCTGATGATTTTGTTGTTGGTTGGTTGGTCAGTTTAAAGGCAGGGGGAGGGACCAAACTGCTTGGTCATTGGTACCATATCATTGTTAATGGGATGTTAAACCCTATACTTCCTATCTTTCATCCTAAATGAGGTATAAATGAAGCCATGCTACAAAGAAAAAGAAAGGAAGATTAGAGTTTAACATCCCATCAATGATGAAGTTCTATTTCAATGCTTGTTTTCAAAAATTCTTTTTCATGTGTATTCTGATTTCACATCTTCTAAGTTCTGAGGACTTTTGCCTTATAGGCCTTTTTCATTCTACAGAAGAGGAAAAGGTCACACAGGAGTTTGGACCTGCTGAGTAAGGTGGGTGCAAAATCTTGGGTATTTCATTATCTTGGGTATTTCATTTCGGCCATGAACTGCCTAATACTTCATGACATAGGATCAAGAACATTGTCATTTTGGAGGAACCTTGGATCACTATAATGTGGACAATTTTTTTGCTGTATTGGCTCAAGCAGTCATTTTAGTATTTGAAGGTATGCACATTGGACAAAAACTAGTCACTCTCAGAAGGTGTTATACTAATACTGGGTAACATAGTCTCTGATCTTGCTAATGGCCTCAAAAAGTGAGGAAGAGAGTCCACAAATTTCTTTAGGTATGTCACATCCAACTCAAACCACTCATTTGTGATTAGAACCTGTAGAGCTACAAAATTGTAGGCATGTTGACTGCTAGATTTCACCTGCTGTTTCAAATGGTCCCAGACATTTTCTATGGGATTAACATTGGGTAATTTATATCTCAGTTGAAATTCAGTAAGGTGCCTGAGTGTTTATCAAACCAGAATTTATACATGCTGCTCTGTGAAAATTGCTGTTGTCATCTTGGAGAATTGAAGTATCCACAGCATACTCATCATGAAGATGTAGAAGAAAAGGCTATCCTTGGTCACCAAGAATGTTCACAGTAACTTGAATAAATGGGCTAAAGTCACATTGTGAAAAACATATTCAAAAAACCATGGAACTACCTCTGACCTGAACTACATCTGGATCAGAATAAAAAAAGATGTCTGACAGCTGTTTGATTACAGGACAGCAACAATCAGTCAAAAAATGAGCTCAGTCATGCCTTCTGTTCACTGTTGTTGTATTTCTCTGCTGTCTCATCAGTTTCTAGTTGCTACAGCCAGCTGTGGATGATACTTGCAACCAGTAATGTAATAATCATGGTTAATTTTCATTGTCTCCATTGCTTTCTTTTAAATAAACCCAGTAATGCACATTAATGAGCAGCATGTGAATGTATTCAGTATGGAATTGCCCAGCTCTTGCTGTCACTGCCATATTTCATGCATAGGCTTAGGTGAACTGACAACATCATCTTTTCCCATGCTGAACAGTCAATTACTTTGTTATTTTGATCATAGTACACACTCTCCTCACACTGCAGGTTAAATGCATTTATTGGACTATCAGTTCACTTGTCACCTTGCATCATTCAAAAACATCTGCTTCCAGTCAGCTACTATCCAATTTGTGTGTTGTTTGGCACACTGAAGATAGGCAGCTTTATGAAATGCTTTGAGTGGCGGTCTTTTGCCAGGTACCCAACTCTAAATGTCATATTACATGTAGTTCCCTTCATAAGGTTCCCTTGGAAACTGGTTGAGATGGCTCTGAAGTCAATGACAGCAGCAAAATGTCAGTAGAGTTTGAAACTGGTTGTCATTGCTGAGGTGTGACATTTGTCAGTTAGGATCTGTTTATGATCATTGATTTATACCATATTACATGGCCCTGAATGGTATATCATTCCATGTTGACACATTGTACAGTCCAAATTAATACACTAACAGATCTGGCAGCATCATTCATGGTGTGGGAATCATCACGTTAGCTCCTTTCTGTTATGTCACCACGGTGATCCATGGAATTGCACCGATTCCATTCAACCAACTGGCACATATACACCACTTCATTGATATAGCTTATGTCAGTAGTGGAGGGTCACTTGATGACCTGGTACCAATTCTGCAGTGCTCCAAAGTGTCACTCTCTTGACATGGAGGGTGAGGCAGGAGGAGAGGAGTAGGGAAGTTGACTAATATTTTGTACAGTGATCTTATTAACATTGGTTAACTGTGTTGTGGTTCTCAGATACTTTGCTTTCTTAGCCATGCTGATGAAAACATCTTCCAAAGGCTTGGATTGTTTTGTATTTATTCAGGTGACAGAGACTGGCTGAAAGAGCTGCAGATCTGGATTTAAATCATAGCTGATCCCGTGCACACTTAATCTTAGATTGTATTTATTTAATTTCAACATTTACAGTCATGAAGTCATAATTTTAAAGAAACATTTTCAGTAAATTTTATCACTGTAATGGGAAATCCAAAAGAAACTGTTCAAGAGAAACAAAAAAAATCAATAAAATATAAAATCTCACTACAACCAAGCTGCACTTCTCACAAAAATGTATAGAAATATGTTGGACATTGCATTAATAATGAAAAAATTGCCATGATAGGTTTTTTTTTACATGCAAGGGAATCCCAGTTATTATTTAGACATGTTTTCTAACTGTTGCATCTAGTAGCAAGTGTGCCTAGATTTTGGTGTGCAATACTTGGCTGTTAGTAATGTTCATTACTGTTACTGTGAATATTTAGGTTAATTTTCTGCATTTGACATTTTAAATTGGAGCTCAACACTCCATTAAATTGAAGTTATACAATCGTAAATCCAAATGTGCAAATGTAACATGTTGCTTCTATCATTTAGTATAGTCAGGGGTGTTCAAGAATGTGAAGATTCAAAACATCTGTGTAGGATTGTTCAGAGCCTCCATGTGGGGAAAGTGGTACATGTGAAATTTCTCATGATGAACAGGTGTTTCATATGGAGTTGGTTAGCAGTCTCTTCAGATTATTTACAAAAGTTGTCCTTCCATATTCAACACATAGAAGAACTGGAATCACCTGACTTTAAGACATAATATGAACTTGAAAATTTGGCATTTCTACAAGTGGAAAAGAGTGTTAACTGGCTATTAAGCATATAGTGAGCAGAAAAACTACACTGTCTGTTCAATAGAACTGCAAATGGGCACATCTGTTGCATCTAGACAACTAAGAACTCACATAAATGAATTTTATGCAATACTTCTAAGGGAAAACACTATTTCTTCCAATAGATGCTGCTCCATAATATAATATGCAATGTAATATAAAGAGCATCTTTTCTGGCAACTACTACTAATGATACAGATGATCTACACTACTAGCCATTAAAATTGCTACACCACGAAGATGACGTGCTACAGACGCAAAATTTAACTGACAGGAAGAAGGTGCTGTGATATGCAAATGATCAGCTTTTCAGAGCATTCACACAAGGTTGCTGACATGAGGAAAGTTTCCAACTGATTTCTCATACATAAAGAGCAGTTGACCAGCGTTGCCTGGTGAAACGTTGTTGTGATGCCGCATGTAAGCTTTGATAAAGGTTGGATTGTAGCCTATCATGATTGCAGTTTATCGTATCGCGACATTGCTGCTCGCGTTGATTGATATCCAATGACTGTTAGCAGAATATGGAATCGGTGGGTTCAGGAAGGTAATACGGAACGCCTTGCTGGATCCCAATGGCCTCATGTCACTAGCAGTCAAGACGACAGGCATCTTATCCGTGTGGCTGTAACAGATCGTGCAGCCACGTCTTGATCCCTGAGTCAACAGATGGGGATGTTTGCAAGACAACAACCATCTGCATGAACAGTTCGACGTTGTTTTGCAGCAGCATGGACTATCAGCTCGGAGACCATGGCTGTGGTTACCCTTGACGCTGCATCACAGACAGGAGCACCTGCGATGGTGTACTCAATGACGAACCTGTGTGCACGAATGGCAAAACTTCATTTTTTCGAATGAATACAGGTTCTGTTTACAGCATCATGATGGTCACATCCGTGTTTGGCGACATGGTGGTGAACGCACATTGGAAGTGTGTATCCATCATCGCCATACTGGCATATCACCGGGCATGATTGTATGGGGTGCCATTGGTTACACATCTCGGTCACCTGTTGTTCGAACTGCCGGCACTTTGAACAGTGGACATTACATTTCAGACGTGTTACGACCCGTGGCTCTACCCTTCATTTGATCCCTGTGAAACCTTACATTTCAGCAGGATAATGCACAACCGCATGTTCCAGATCCTGTACAGGCCTTTCTGGATACAGAAAATGTTCGAGTGCTGCCCTGGCCAGTACATTCTCCAGATCTCTCACCAATTGAAAATGTCTGGTCAATGGTGGCCGAGCAACTGGCTTGTCACAATACGCCAGCCACTACTCTCGATGAAGTGTGGTATCGTGTTGAAGCTGCATGGGCAGCTGTACCTGTACACGCCATCCAAGCTCTGTTTGACTCAATGCCCAGGAATATCAAGGCCATTATTATGGCCAGAGGTGGTTGTCCTGGGCACTGATTTCTCAGGATCTATGCACCCAAATTGCGTGATAATGTAATCACATGTCAGTTCTAGTATAATATATTTGTCCAATGAATACCCACTTATCATCTGCATTTCTTCTTGGTGTAACAATTTTAATGGCCAGTAGTGTATTTATGTGCTCATGTCGCACATGAAATCAGAATGATTTAATGATATTTTGAGGAAAGCATTTACATACTATAAATTGCTACTGAAAGTAATACAACATGAGAAAGGTCATATTCACTCTCATGATATTGCTTCAGTAAATAAGAATAATTTCATTCCTGGGAGTCATTTAACTTCTCTACAGTCAACAAATAGGAAAGTTTGTGTACTCTATGGTTCAATGTCTCGTTGTCAACAAGGTATTAGAGATGGAACACCAGTTCATTTTTACAAGGATGTGAGAGGGTCTTAGCCAAGTGTTTGTCAAAGAAAGCACCTCTGCCTTCATTTTAAGTCATCATCATCATCATTTAAGACTGATTATGCCTTTCAGTGTTCAGTCTGGAGCATAGCCCCCCCTTATACAGTTCCTCCATGATCCCCTATTCAGTGCTAACATTGGTGCCTCTTCTGATGTTAAACCTATTACTTCAAAATCATTCTTAACCGAATCCAGGTACCTTATCCTCAGTCTGCCCCGACTCCTCCTACCCTCTACTGCTGAATCCATGAGTCTCTTGGGTAACCTTGCTTCTCCCATGCGTGTAACATGACCCCACCATCTAAGCCTGTTCACCCTGACTGCTACATCTATAGAGTTCATTCCCAGTTTTTCTTTGATTTCCTCATTGTGGACACCCTCCTGCCATTGTTCCCATCTACTAGTATCTGCAATCATCCTAGCTACTTTCATATCTGTAACCTCAACCTTGTTGATAAGGTAACCTGAATCCACCCAGCTTTTGCTCCCATACAACAAAGTTGGTCGAAAGATTGAACGGTGCACAGATAACTTAGTCTTGGTACTGACTTCCTTCTTGCAGAAGAGAGTAGATCGTAGATGAGCGCTCACTGCATTAGCTTTGCTACACCTCGCTTCCAGTTCTTTCACTATGTTGCCATCCTGTGAGAATATGCATCCTAAGTACTTGAAACCGTCCACCTGTTCTAACTTTGTTCCTCCTATTTGGCACTCAATCCATTTATATTTCTTTCCCACTGACATTACTTTCGTTTTGGAGATGCTAATCTTCATACCATAGTCCTTACATTTCTGATCTAGCTCTGAAATATTACTTTGCAAACTTTCAATTGAATCTGCCATCACAACTAAGTCATCCGCATATGCAAGACTGCTTATTTTGTGTCCACATATCTTAATCTCACCCAGCCAGTCTATTGTTTTCAACATATGATCCATAAATAATATGAACAACAGTGGAGACAGGTTGCAGCCTTGTCTTACCCCTGAAACTACTCTGAACCATGAACTCAATTTACCGTCAACTCTAACTGCTGCCTGACTACCCATGTAAAGACCTTTAATTGCTTGCAAAAGTTTGCCTCCTATTCCATAATCTTGTAGAACAGACAATAGCTTCCTCCTAGGAACCCGGTCATATGCCTTTTCTAGATCTATAAAGCATAGATACAATTCCCTGTTCCACTCATAACACTTCTCCATTATTTGCCGTAAGCTAAAGATCTGGTCCTGACAACCTCTAAGAGGCCTAAACCCACACTGATTTTCATCCAATTGGTCCTCAACTAATACTCGCACTTTCCTTTCAACAATACCTGAGAAGATTTTACCCACAACGCTGATTAAAGAGATACCTCTGTAGTTGTTACAATCTTTTCTGTTTCCATGTTTAAAGATTGGTGTGATTACTGCTTTTTTCCAGTCTGATGGAACCTGTCCCGACTCCCAGGCCATTTCAATTATCCTGTGTAGCCATTTAAGACCTGACATTCCACTGTATTTGATGAGTTCCGACTTAATTTCATCCACCCCAGCCGCTTTATTGCACTGCAATCTATTGACCATTTTTTCCACTTCCTCAAATGTGATCCTATTTCCATCATCATTCCTATCCCATTCTACCTCGAAATCTAAAACATTACTGATCGCATTTTCACCTACATTGAGCAACTCTTCAAAATATTCCCTCCATTAAGTGACAAAAATAAATCAGTATGTTGAGATAGGGATTTCTCGACTACAGTTCAAGTGGCTATATACTGTGCTATATTACTTGAATGTTGTTCTCTATGGAAATGAAATATAACATTATCCATAATAGAATTTGTCAATTGAATTGATGTTTCAATGGTTATGAGTAAGTTTATGGGGTTGATAACTTCATACATTTCTATGCTAACAAAAAACATTATATTCAGAAACAAAAATTCAAATACAGAAGTAATAATTCTGAATGGAATGACACATATTATGCAGTTACTACACATCCATTCAGAATTATTACTTCTGTATTTGAATTTTTGTTTCTGAATATAATATTTTTTGTTAGCATAGAAATGTATGAAGTTATCAGGAGCATTATTCAAGTGTATTCAACCCAAACTGGACTCGAATTTAGGAGGAGTAAGCTTCAAATCGTTGTCTGTCTATTCAGATTCATGTTTTCCTGAACTACTTCTTGTAAATGCCAGAATCGTTTTCTGTAAAGTGTAAAGACTACAGCAGAGTCCTCCCCATGTCCTTCTCCAGCTGTCTCTAGTAATGACTGAGACATTAAACTATAACTAAGCAACAATCAAGCAACATGGCATAATTTTTAAGCCCATAGACTTATGTTGGGGAGGGATTAAATCCTTGTATCAAACCCTGATTCAGTTTCTTCATAGTTTTTTTAGACATGGCTTAATTTGAAATATGGCCCTTTTATAAATCAATGACGTAGACCCTCATACAACCTTCTTCAAATGAACAAGTGCTCCATTTATAGTTACGTCACTTGCAATTTAATATTCTTCTACCACCTCGTTGTCCCCTACCATGTCTAGGAGCTCTTCTTTTCTGCAATGACTACTCTCCTCATTGACAGTAAACTCAAACTATTTGGCATATTATATATGAGCAAGTATGGCTGCTGACTGCAGCAGCTTGCTTAGCAGGTCAGTGGGCATTCACTTTCTTATTTGTATGAGGGCAAGGTAAAAGGTTCTTGGCCTGCCAGTGAGAGATTTTTTAAAATCAAAAATCATGCACTTATTGTTTTGTCCCCTTGTTCAAGATTTCCACAATGTGTTGATTACATCCCTGAAGTGTGATTTTTTAAGTTCTCAATAAACCCATTTATGTCTACTCTAACTTCTTCCTGTCACTCAAAATATTTTCCCATGCCAATTTCTTTTTAGGTCTGTGAGTACTATAAGCACACCAGAAGATGTTACACCAGTTTTTAAGCAAGTCAGCTACCTCCAACATTACATCCTGAACTACCAGAATTGGCCCACCTACCACACTAGCAATGAGAGGGCTGATGTTTGTCACTTGGAGTTTGCTACTAATGTTGCACTTGCATGTGAGGCATTTTGTTTTGCTCTTGTTTTATCCCTCATACCTCTAACAATGGACATCTCATGGCACAATCATAGTTGGTAGACATCAGAAGATGCCAAATGTTGTCAACATGGTGGATGTTCCAACCACTTCATACTCAGATCCCTATCATTTCCCCATTGCCAACAACTTTCAGGTCATTTGCAATGTCATGATTTTTTCTGGAACATTTCAGACTTCTTCACATATATTTTGTAATGCAATTGGTCCAGAAGATGTTTTAAGTATTAGCCAGTCATTGTTTTACTCTTTGAAAGGTAATCATGGTCAACCCTTTGCACCAGAGAAATTTACTTCACCTATTTTGGTGCAAGGCAACGTCATTATGCCACTGATTTGCTTACTGTTTTGTTTCTCACTTAATATGGTAGATCAAGCTTTCATCTACAGTAACAAGTCAGGGCATAATATCACTGAAAAATTCATTTTCATATTTGCTTTTGGTCTGTATTCTGCAAATGTGACACACTTACTGCACAAAACCTTTTCATTATAAATACCTTTTGTGCGCAGTCTATTTATACACTGTCCCTAATTTAGAAAAGTTTCTGTTGTTGCTAGAATTCAAAACAAAGTATTTAATTATGACATATTTTTCAGTTTATTCACTTTAATGAAACACACAATGCATGGACATTTTAAATTGTTGTATGAGTAAAACTATTTTCTAGATTAAGTTGACACTTGAGTTGTATTACTATGCAATTTTTACCATCATATTTTCATTGTAATCATAATTACTTCTCCTAACCAGCAAGCTGGGTGTGATTCTATGTGAGTCTCTTCAACATTGTCCAGTCACGTTATTGTGACCATCTGTCAAAAGCCTGAATAACAACATTTTGCAATGCAGACCACTGCAAACATACACAAAAAGAGTCACTGAGACTCTCAAAGGCACAAACAGGGATGTGGAGCCATGCCACTCCAGTACCATGGATGGCCACCTGTGCTTGGTTTCTCAGCTGAGAATCCATGGTGCAAACAGCCCAGTCAAGGTGGTCCCACAGATTCTCAGTTGGGTTTAAATCTGGGGAGTTTGGTGTTGTGCCCAGGGGAGTTTAGTAAACTCATCCTGGTGTTCTTCAAACCACACATGTACACTGTGAGCTGTGTGAAATGTTACAATGTCCTGTTCATAGATGCGAGTGTGCTGAGGAAAAACAAACTGCATGTAGGGGTGGACACGGTCTCCAAGGGTAGATGCATACTCGTGTTGATCCACTGTGCCTTTCAGGATGATGCCATCACTGAGGCAATGCCGTGAAAATAATTACCAGGCTATAATGTTCCTTCCTAGTTGGAGAGTATTGGCTTCAGACATTTCACACCGTAGACACCAACAACCATATGTCCAATGGAGCATAAAACATGATTCATCTGAAAAGGCCACCTGTTGCCACTCAGTGGATGTCCAATTACAGTACTGGCATGCAAATTCCAGCCTTTGTCACTGATGGACAGCAGTCAGCATGGGTGTGTGAATCAGGTGCCTGCTGCTAGTCCCATTCACATTAGCTGAATGGTTGTTCAGCAGACACAATTGGTAGCCCCTTGGTTCATCTGGGTAGTCAGTTGCGCAACAGTTGCATGTGTATTTACCCATACACATTTCCACAGCCTTTGTTCACCCTTGTCATCTATGCCCCATGGTACATCACAGTTGCCTCATTACCAGTTTTTGATAGCACTAGTTTGCCATGCATGGTATATTTTAACCATGGCTGCATGCGAACAGTGTACAAACTTAGCCATTTTGGAAATTCTCCCACCCTTCATCCAAAAGCCAATGATAATGCCCTTTTTGACATCAGGTAAATTGCTACGTTTCCACATTATGACAATGACTGCACTGTTTTTCACATTCCTCTGGCACACATTTTATACCCTCCACAGTTAGTGCTACCACCTGCCATCTGTGAGTAGTTATTGCATGATGATGTTGAACATAGACAGTGGTCACATTAATGTGAGTATATGTTGTATTATGCTTTGTTAATACACAATTTATGTTCTTGTTCATACACTGATGCCAATTTATATATATAATTTTGAGGGCCTTGAAGATCTGATTCTCCCTGTAATCACCATAATGTCTTTCTCTTTTTGTCTTTTCAGATGCATTTTGATAAAAGCATACTCAAGGAGATGTACATAGAACCACTATTGTCATATGAACATACCACTACAGTCATTCTACTTCAAGGATTTACAGTAGTCTTTTTATGGTCCTAGTTGTTATTGGATATCTTCAAAGTTTATATTATCATTGTTTGTCCTTTGTATATGAGAAAGTGGAAGTGCTATTGTTGCCTTGAGATTACTCTTTGGTGGCCTACTAATTTTTGATTATATCCAAACATCACTGTAGGTAGAAAATATGCTCTGCATAAGCAATACTGCAATATGTAACATGCTAGATGGGGAATTATGGAAAAATTTGTACTTTGTTTCCATTCTTTTAGTGTATGGTATATCTAAAACTATAATGCTACCTAAGTTCTGAAATTTCTCCCTCTTCTCTCTCTCTGTCTCTTTCTCTCTTTCTCTCTCTCTGTTCATTCTCAATTTCAGAACAGACTGTTGGTAAATTTTGGCTAAGCTCTAAACACATTGTATTGGTTTTTCTGATTTTGAGACCCATCCCAATAAGTTCTTCATGTCATAGATTTAATTTAGCTAGCTCTTCAGCTTCTGTCACACCCTATACCACTATATCACAGATAAAGTGTGTTCTGTCAGCACATGTGAAGTAAAGACCACATCATGATTAGTTTTGTGACTTGATAACTCAATATTTCACAATGAAGAGTATTCCCAAGCATCAACAGCAGTACTGGACATGCCAGATTTTGTAAATATTGTGTGAATCACGAACCAATGCAATAAAAGATGGTTTTCTACATTAGGAGCTGAACTGAGCAGATACCTCATTGGAATACATCAGTCTGAATATAAAGGGTTTATTTGATGGTTTTTCTATCAGAACTTGTGTTGTATGACAACAAAGCATTTCAAAACACAGTCACATAAAGACTTATTGAACACATTTTTAGTATGACATTTTATAATACAGCATTAAAAAATTTACACATCAGTGGTTGAAAGTGTTACAGAATCACTACATTCAAAAATATGGATGGAAATATGACCTCCCACAGTGTTTTACTCCCTCAGTTGGTGCATGTATCGCGACTGTAGAAGTTAAAATTTTGTTTGAGTTAAACTTGGGAAGTTTGGAGTGAAACAAGTGAGAAGCACAAACTTTGAGTAATTCAAAGGGATGTGCACAAAAAACATCTTGGTAGTATACTGTCTTCAAATACAGCGAGTTGAGTTCTATTTTCCAGTGGCTATTAACTTCTCATAGATGTTCAGATCTCTCGTGAAAGCAGTTTTTTCTAGAAGGAGATGGAGTGTTTTTAAAGCTCTCATTTTCAATATGTTAAGCAGTCTTGAATCTGTTGATGTATACACAATGTCCTTTGGAATTTTCTCTGTGCATCTTCAGCAATCATTATTAAAAGTAATGCAGCTTCATATGTATTGATTTACAGAAGTCCAATCTGAGTAGTTGGAATTCTGGGTATAACTGACAATTTAGCTGGTGTTGCAGCTCACACTGATGAACATCCACCAAGTGATGATATTTGAGCACTCACAAATGTTATTGGAAATCATGTGAATAATATCTGCTATCATGTATTGTGTGAAGATAGCTAAAGGGATTAGGTATTGGAGGTGTGTGTTGTTGTTTTTTTTTTTTTTTTTGTTTTTTTTTTTTATAGCTTTTAATACTTCATCCATTATGGAGTGATGGTAAACAACTTATAAGTTAGACCTGAGACTGTGTTTCAGATGTATCTGATCTTCTGTTCTTTAACTATTATCATAGTAAAATTGTTTCCCTCTTCAAATTATTCCAATATGTGCTTACATGATACTTTCACAATGTTCAGAATGATAGTTACAAGTAATTTATTTGTCTCCCAGTTCTTCTCATGATACACTGTTTTCAGAAAAACATGTTCAACAATTTACCAACTAGAACTAATGTTGTGTTATTCCACCTTCAGTGCAGATTCAGTAGATTTTCTTAACCTGGCCACATGAATTGACTCATATACTTTAGAGGAAGTGAAATCAAATTAAACAACTCTGTCAGTGCATTTTTTTCCTATAACCCTTTTTGAAGAGAGGGATGATGATGCATTACTTTTAGTCTCTAATTGTTATATTTACTTTCCAAACCTTGTTGAGTATTCTGTACTACAACTCCTGACCAGTCTCGTCAAGTGCTTTGATTGTTTCTACAGTGATATTATCTGATCCACTACCTTATTGTTTTACACTTTATATACTGCTGTCTTCACTTGTAATCGGGACAAACAATTTGTATTTACATTGCCAAAATAATGCACTCCAACAATCAAAGAAGTATTGCTCTCCCCAATTCCTATCCCTTGTCTAAGCTATGGGAAAAGGTCATTATAAAAATAACAGAGGATCAGCTGAAAATTAATGGATGATGATGGCCTGCTGGAATGATTTTAGCCATAACTGATCAGGAGAGGATCAAAATGTACTTATAAGTTGAAAGACGAGCCCCAGAGTTACAAACATAATGAAAATACATCTTCAGTGATATTGATTACAACTTTGGGACAGGCCAGCATCCTGCAGTGACTGGTCATATTTTCAGCAAATAACATTAAGATTTTTTTAGATGGTCGGATATGCATGGCCATAGCACAAGATGTAGACCAAATGTCTTAGTAGGTTTATACCACTCCCAAAAATTCAGAAATGACCTATTCAACTCAGGAAACTTCGTAAAAGCTCTGTGTCTCATATAAGATAGGAAATTAATGCATGAAACCATTAGAGTAGAATACATAATTTCTTCTATAAACTAAATAAATTATTTTTCAGAAATTAACTTACACCATTTATAACCATTATTAAAAGAAATTCCCACAGTTTAGTAAATAACTGAAGCATGATGTGATTAATTTCAATTCCAAATAAATTTAATGTATTTAAATAATTTGTTTGTTGCTACAAAAATTCAAAAGCAGTAATTTAATTTTTTGGTAAAGACCTACAACTCAATTACTTTTACGTAACATTGCAGCCCAAATTATTTTCAGTAGGATTTATTGGATATTGTGTGAGTGTGTGAGGGGTGGGGGGAGGGGGAATGAGAAAATTGTGTATGTGCAGGTTATATTTACCTGAGAAGCTGATAGACCAGCATACAAGAAAAAATACATATTAGAATTCCAATAACAGATAATCCAAATAAAGCTCGTAAGCATGAGTAGAGTGCTCCATGGATGACATCACAGTCTGGTGTTGAGTTGAAAACATACCGTAAACCTGCATGAAAGGAAAAATTTATTTCTAATTAGTTTTTTCAATAAAAGAACTACTCAAACATTTATAACACTCACCAACATTGCTTAGTTCTTAGGAAATTTAATTTTAATTTTTTAATGAATTAAAAAATGCCAAAAATCATTCAAAAAGCTCATATAGGCTCATTAAGAAATTGTTGTTTCCCACATTAAAGCAGTTTTGTTAGCAGGATATATATAGAGGCAAAATGCTTAGCTGCCAAGAAGTATCAGAGACACTATGGTTGAAAATCAGAGGTTTCCAAGTGAAGAAATGGTTAGAGGAAACAAGATCAAGCCCTAAATCAGTAGAAACATTACCTAGGACTCTGGACACAGTGAGATAAACCTGTGGGTGATTTTCGTAATGAAATCCTGGTTATTCTTGTTTAATTTAATAATTTCTTCTTTTTTGCGCTATCCTATGAAGGATCCTCTGGTTCCAAAAGCTATTTGATGCCTATCTGTGCTGCTGCTTGGAGGTTAAAAAATTTTCTATGTAAATCAAATTGTAGTTTAATTTTTGTGAACATTTTCCATATAGATATTAATAAATATGACATTATTCTTCACACAGTGTCAGTCACTGCACAAACGAACCAGTAGTGTTTTTCTTTAATCATTTTTAAGACATATTTCTTAGTTGAATTATTAATTTTGCTAGAGGGAGTAAACATATCAACTGTACATCAATATCCAGCTATTTAGTGATACTGTTTGCAATGTAGAGCATGATGAGAGGAGGAGTGAGGGGGACAGAACAGAAAAAAAGTGTTTGCTTCCTGATAGTGAGCCTTTGCATTGAAAAAATGTACAAATTAGATTGTAAAAAGTTTGGCATCTGAGTTTTCATTTTGTATTGTCATTTATTATATAAACTTGAGATGATAATTCTATTTTGTTGTTACACAGTGCCATTTAAAATTCTGATATATATAAATATAGACACACATGGAATGTTATAGTATGTTAAGAATGGTACTATCTACAGGGTGGTTATAATTAAAGTGCAGCTACTCTTGGGGGTCCAGTGCAGGATTTAATTATCATTTGGCAATAAAACTTGGTAGATATGTTAATACATAAATGTGGAGTAACTTACACTGGAAAAAAATTAGTTCCAGTTTTGCTCATCAGGTGCAAATCTGCTGCTATGCACAGTTTGTTTGATGGTATGACATCCATGCTGTCATTTGACAAGCCTTAACATGAGTGGAAAGTATGGCCGTTGAGAAATCAAGAAGAGAGACTGTGCACTGCTAGTGAATTTTTTTTATGTGAAAAGCAGCAATTTAAGTGTTGCAGTGAGAGAGTATAACTGACTGAAAGGCCTGAGGAGAGGCCCAATATCATTAAATGAATTAAGATGATAATGAAATTAAAATCCACAAACAAGCTTGGTGTGGCACCTAGAGAAGGAAGGCTGTAATTGACCACACAGCACATGCCCTGATTAGCGCTAGTGCTCATGCAGTGTCACAAAAACTGTCCAACCCACGGCCAATAGCATGAAAAGTTTTGTGGTCTATTTTACACAGGTACCTGTACAAGATCCAGATGGTGCACCAACTGAAATCCTATGATCTACACAAAGTTCTGAATTTGCTCTTCAGTTTCTGGCATGGATCAAAGTTGATGATGTGGGTGGTCAGGAAATATTGTATGGAGTAATGAGACACATTTTACACTCCAGGGCGCAGTGAATACACTGAACTGTCAATTTAGGGGCACTGTTAAACTTTGTGTTGTGCATGAAGAGCCACTGCATTCAGCGTATGTGACTGTGTGGTGTGTATTCACAAGCACCTTTATTCTTGGCTAATTTTTCTTTGAAGACAATCTGCCTCTCAGATGCACCATGACTTCTGGTGATTATTGAGACCTCCTTGTACAGCAGTTGATTACTGCTTTGGAAGAGCATAGTTGTGTTGAAAGCACTGTTTTCATGCAAGATGGGGCAACACCTCATGTTGCATGCCTGGGGAGAGATCTGTTTAATGCAACCTACCATGAACATGTTAGCTCCAGAGGTTTTCCACATGCATGGTCGGCAAGATCACCTGATCTAAATCTGTGTGACTTTTGGTGCTGGAAATATCTAAAAGAATGGCTTTACCAGGGATACATTTGGCCTCTCCCTGTTCCGTAGGCCAGTATAAAGGAACTCATTACTCAGATTCTACTGAATCTGCTGTGAGAAACTGTTGATTGCATAGTCATCGTAACTGCCGTCTGCTTCACGTCTGCTGTGCAGCGAGCTACGTACAGTATTAACAGTATTAACTGTATTTTTCTTACTTGTCACTTCTTCTTCCGTGTGTTTATGCTTTTAGGAAGCTTTAATTGTCGAGTGCTAGTAATAGTGTTCCATAGATTTTGTGATAATTTTGAATACAGTCAGGGAGAGTCCCTTCAGTCAGCCATAGTGCCAGTAGTGTCAGTGTCGTCATAACTGCCGTCTGCTTCACGTCTGCTGTGCAGCGAGCTACTTTAATTTAAGTATTAACTGTATTTTTCTTACTTGTCACTTCTTCTTCCGTGTGTTTTTGCTTCTAGGAAGCTTTAATTGTTGAGTGCTAGTGATAGTGTTCGGTAGATTTCGTGTTCATTTTGAATACAGTCAGAGAGAGTCCCTTTAGTCAGCCAGTAGTGCTAGTGTTTGTTTTGAATACAGTCCAGAGACAGGTAGTGCTATTTTCATTGTTTTCTATAAGAAGTGTCTAGTAACCACAGTTTAGTCAACTATCAACTGCCTTTAGTGAATTAGCAGTCTAGTTAAAAGTTGATTAACTCTCAACAGTAAATTGATTTCTTAGGATGGATAGGATGTGTGACTGCTGTGTACGGACGCAGGAGGAGCTGGCCACTGTTTGTGAACAGCTGAACATGTTGATGGCCACAGTCAGCCATCTTCAGGCTGCTGCCTTGGAGTGTAGCGGCAGTGGGGAGTCTGGTGCATCACATGGTACACCCCAGGTGTTACATGCTTCACCCACTGTCCATGCTGTCGAGACATCTTCACGGGTACCGGGCATGGTTGGGCCACCCTCTCCCCAACGGGAGTGGCGGCTTCAGCGGCATTAGCGGCGCACGAGGCGGAGGGTCAATGTGGAGGCTGGCCGTGTGGCATCGCACGCTCTGCCTGTGAGTGGACATGTGGCCGCTCCTTCAGCAAGGTCCAAGCAGGCACACAGGGGGAGGGGTTTATTAGTGATTTGGAGCTCCAACATTAGGCGGGTGATGGAGCCCCTTAGGGAAATAGCGGAAAGGTCGGGGAAGAAGGCCAGTGTTCACTCTGTCTGCTTGTTGGGGGGGTCTCATCTGAGATGTGGAGGAGGCCCTGCCGGCAGCGATAGAGAGCACTGGGTGCACCCGACTGCAAATTGTTGTTCATGTCGGCACCAATGACTCCTTCCGTCTAGGTCCAGAGGTCATCCGCAGTTCATACAGACGGTTGGTGGAGTTGGTGAAGGCGGAAAGCCTCACTCGCGGGGTGGAATCTGAGCTAACTATTTGTAGTATCATTCCCAGAACTGGTTGCAGTCCTCTAGTTTGGAGCTGAGTGGAAGGCTTAAGCCAGAGGCTCAGACGATTCTGCGGAGATCTGGGGTGCAAATTTCTCGACCTCCGCTATCGGGTGGAGAAATGTAAGGTCCCCCTGAATAGGTCAGGCATGCACTACACACAGGAAGTAGCTAAAAGGGTAGCGAAGTACGTGTGGAGTGCACATGTGGGTTTTTTAGGTTAGAGAATTCCCTCCCTAGGCCTGACAAGACGCCTCCTGAGACGTGGCAAGGTAGGAGTAAGGAAAATGCAACAGGGAATAACAATATTAATGTGGTAATAGCAAACTGCAGGAGCATCTATAGAAAGGTCACAGAACTGCTCTCATTAATAAACAGTCACAATGCCCACATAGTACTAGGGACAGAAAGTTGGCTGAAATCAGATGTGAACAGTAATGAAATTCTAAACTCAGATTGGAATGTATACCGCAGAGACAGGCTGGACGGTGAAGGAGGAGGTGTGTTTATAGCGATGAGAAGTGCAATAGTATCGAAGGAAATTGACGGAGATCCGAAATGTGAAATAATTTGGGTGAATGTCACGGTTAAAGCAGGCTAAGACATGGTAATTGGATGTCTCTACAGGCCCCCTGGCTCAGCAGCTGTTGTGGCTGAGTACCTGAAGGATAATTTGGAAAATATTTCGAGTAAATTTCTCCACCATGTTATAGTTCTGGGTGGAGATTTTAATTTGCCGGATATAGACTGGGAGACTCAAACGTTCATAACGGGTGGCAGGGACAAAGAATCCAGTGAATTTTTTTAAATGCTTTATCTGAAAACTACCTTGTACAGTTAAACAGAGACCTGACTCGTAGCGATAACATATTAGACCTTCTGGTGACAAACAGACCCGAACTATTTGAAACAGATAATGCAGAACAGGGAATCAGCAATCATAAAGCAGTTACTGCATTGACGATTTCAGCCGTAAATAGAAATGTTAAAAAAGGTAGGAAGATTTTTCTGTTTAGCAAAAGTGACTAAGAGCAGATTACAGAGTACCTGATGGCTCAACACAAAAGTTTTGTCTCTAGTACAGATAATGTTGAGGATCAGTGGACAAAGTTCAAAACCATCGTACAATATGCATTAGATGAGTATGTGCCAAGCCACTGTATGGTGCACAACAGAGGGTACTGTGTGCCACTACTGGTCATTTTCTTTCCTGTTCCACTTGCAGTCAGAGTGAAGGGGTTCTAGGTGCTTCAGTCTGGAGCCGCACTGCTGCTGCGGTCGCAGGTTCGAATCCTGCCTCGGGCATGGATGTGTGTGATGTCCTTAGGTTAGTTAGGTCTATGTAGTTCTAAGTTCTAGGGGACTGATGACCTCTGATGTTAAGTCCCATAGTGCTCAGAGCCATTTGAACCAGAGTGAAGGAAAAACAACTGTTTATATGCCTCCGTATGAGCCTTAATTTTTCATATCTTAACTTCATTGTCCTTATGTGCAAAGTATGTTGGCGGCAGTTGAATCATTTGGCAGTCAACTTCAAATGCCAGTTCTCTAAATTTTCTCTATAGCTTTCCTCAAGTGCAGTCTACTTTACAGATAAACCCTACTTTCCTAAAATTCTCCCAATAAACTGAAGCTGATCATTTACCTTCCCCACCACATTTCTCACATGCTTGTTCAATTTCATATTGCTTTGCAATGTTACACTCATATATTTAAACGAGGTGACCGGGTCAAGCAGGACATTGCTAATGCTTTAGCTGAATATCAAGTGTTTGTTGTTCCTACTCCTCCTCATTAACTTAGTTTTTCTACAATCAGAGATACCTGGCATTCATCACACCAACTAGAAATATTGTCTAAGTTGTCTTGTATCCTCTTACAGTCACTCAACTTCAACACCTTACCATACACCACAGCATCATCAGCAAACAACCACAGATAGCTGCCCACCCCATCTGCTAAATCATTTACGTATATAGAGAAGAACAGCGGTCCTATGACACTTCCCTGAGGCACTCCTGACAATATCCTTCTATCTGGTGAACACTCACCATTGAGGACAATATACTGGGTTCTATTGCTTAAGAAGTCTTCAAGCCACTCATTATTCATACCTTCATTAACAGCCTGCAATAGGCCACCATGTCAAGTGCCTTTTGGAAATCTAGAAATATGGTCTCTCCCCTTTGCCTTTCTTCCATAGTTCTCAGTATATCATGTGAGAAAAGGCCAAGCTGAGTTTTGCATGTGTGATGCTTTCTAAAGCCATGCTGATTTGTGGACATGATCTTCTCAGCCTCAGGAAAATTTATTATATTTGAACCCAGAATATGTTCAAGGATTGTTGGAATAGTTTCCTCCCTCTGTCAGAAGGGCTGTTGCTGCAATGTTGAGAGGGCAAAGCAGGTCAATGATATCCATCATCCACTGCATGATCATCAAGCTGCAGTCTGTCGATTGAAAACTAGAAAGAGCTTCATCACTTGGACACAGCCACTCTAGCGAACACCTGAGTCTAGCTGTATCACCAGTTGAAAGAGCAATCTGCCACTGGATAACCCTGCAAAGGAAGAGCTGGCCCCAGGAAATGATCTGTTTGGAAATCACACAGTCATCTTAAGGTGGATGTTCCCCAATGACAGACGAAAATGTAAAAATGGGGCATCCTTCCAGGTGGTGGAGACATGCCCTGCAAGAGCAGAACAACACAAGATCTGGATCACTTGCTCATATGCCCTCTACTGGAAGAACCTTGCACAATGCAAGACTTGATCAAGGCAAATATCAAGGCCATCAGAATTACTGTGTTCTGGAAATGCCAACTGGACACAGAAATAAATGAATGAGCAATCCCAAAATTTCCTATATAATACTTATATTAGCACTTATAAATGCAATACCATTTAAGATATTTATTCATTTTATAAGATTACATTTACAAATACTTTGACAAGGTAGCAAAAGTGAACTGTAGGAAATGCTGTAATTTTGGTTAGAAAATAAATCACTTGTTTCTCAAGCATTTCATTTCTGTGGTAAGAGAGATGAAAATTTCGGTGCCAGTGTACTTAATACTTCTTTCAGATTCATAGTACATGTCATTCTTGTATGTGGTGAATATTTCTGGATACAGAAAAAAGCACATGAGAGAAAACAAGCAATGGTATGCATCCCCAACTGCTGAAATAATTTGTGACAAGATATTCTTGGACTCAGTCTAACAATGATTCTATTCGTTCTTTTCTGGATGATGCAGATTTTTTTGAACAAGAGAAGAGTCCTCCGCCCCCCCCCCCCCCCCAAAAAAAAAAAGTTGCACATAATGGACAATGTGTATACAAATAAACCTTAAGAATTGGTTATATAGCTTCTTAAGCTCAAAAACCATTTAAAAATTTTTATTTAATTTTAATAAAATGTTACTCAATCAAATACAAAAAATTTAAAATATTGGATAAACTCAAGGAACCCACCTTCCTCCATTTTGTCTGATGACTGTAGCAAAGCAGAATAGCATGTGCAGGTCTGTGTCTTTTGTGTGTACATACATTCACGTAGAGTTTGGAGCCTACTCATATGTATAACTGTTGTGCTAATGGTCACCACAATACACAGCACACCGCCAACTAAACAACATATCCCACACAGCTTGATCTAAAACAAAACAACAGTTTGTAAATTACAGGTTGTATTTCATTATAAGAAAGGATACAACAGGTAGGAGAGGGCTGTTAGGGGACTCCTAAGGGTATAACAAAATGTATTACATTTTTTAACTCTCATATACCTTTCAGCAACAACTCTTTCAGCATACTGCCTTCCATTTGTAAATGAAGTAATTCAAGATGTGCAATAACACACACTTAATAACAGCCACAGGTAAAAGTATTTGTAAGTAACAGTGACAAAAAAAACTAAGTATTTATGTGTAGATTTTATCTATTATCATCATTTCAAATGTTTGTGGATCTCAAGTTTGAAGAGTTCAGTGATAGGGTTGTTGTCATCAGATTTGACAGCAAGACAGTGCCAACAGTGGTAGCTCCAGTGTACAGAGCAATGTCACAAGCCACAGATGAAGAGAGAGAGAGAGAGAGAGAGAGAGAGAGAGAGAGAGAGAGAGAGAGAGAAAGTATATGACGATTTTGAATGGATAATTCATTAAGTAAAGGAAGATGAAAATCTGATAGTCCATGGAGATTGGAAAGCAGTTGCAAGGGAAGAAATAGAAGAAAGGGTTATGGGAGAATATGGGCTTGGCACTAGGAATGAGAGAGGATAAAACCAATTGAGTACTGCAATAAATTTCAGTTCATAATAATGAATATTGTGTTCAAAAATCACAAGAGGAAGAGGTATACATGGAAAAGATTCAGAGACATGGGAAGGTTCCAGCTGGACTATGTCATGGTCAGACAGAAATTCCAAAATTAGATGTTTGACTGTAAGGCATCACTGGGGGACAAGCCTACTCAAGTTGGTGTGTAGAATCTATGAAATTGGCAACATACCATTAGGTTTTCAGAAAAAATATCATTCACAAAGTGCCAAAGATATCAAGTGCAGATAAGTGCAAGAACTATCACACCATCAACTAACAGCTGATTTTTACAAGCTGCTGACGACATTATGCAGAAGAATGGAAAAGAAAATCAAGGATTCATTATATGATGATCAGTTTGGCTTTAAGAAAGGTAAAGGAACCACAGAAGCCTTCTGACAGAGCAGTTGATAATGGAAGCAAGACTAAAGGAAAATCAAGGCATGCTTATAGGGTCATCAATCTAGAAAATGGTGCAATATATTTACAATTCTGAGAAAAACAGGAGTAAGCTTTAGGGAAAGGTGGGTAACACACAGTATGTACAAGAACCAAGAGGGAACATTAAGACTGGAAGAAAATGGTGCAATATATTTACAATTCTGAGAAAAACAGGAGCAAGCTTTAGGGAAAGGTGGGTAATACACAGTATGTACAAGAACCAAGAGGGAAAATTAAGACTGGAAGACCAAGAATGAAGTGCTTGGATTAAAAATGGTGTAAGACAGATATGCAGGTATTAATCTATACAATGAAGAAGCAGTTATAGAAATAAAAGAAAAGTTCAAGAGTTGGTTAAAATTAAGGATAAAATGTATCAGTGATAAGATTCCCTGATGATATTTCTAGCCTCAGTAAAAATGAAGAAAGATTACTGGATCTGTTGAACTGAATGAATAGTTTAATGAGTACAGAATATGGATTAAGAGTAAACCAGGAAAAGACAAAGGTAATGAGATGTAGCAGGAATGAGAATAGCATGAAACTTAACATCAAAATTGATGATCATGAAGTAGATGAAGTTAAGGAATTCTGCTATCTTGGAACCAAAATTAACCAACACAGACAAAACAAGGAAGACATAGGAAGCAGATTAGTACAGGCAAAGAGAGCATACCTGGCCAAGAGAAATCTACTGGTATCAAATATTGAGGAAGAAATTTCTGAGGATGTACATTTGGAGCACAGAATTGTATGGTAGAGAACTATGGGCAATGGGAAAACCAGAACAGGAGAAAATCAAAGGATTTGAGATGTGGTGCTAGAGTGGAATGTTGAGAATTCGGTGGACTGATAAAATAAAAAATGAGGAGGTTCTCCACAGAATCAATGAAGGAAGGAACATATGGAAAACATTGACAAGAATAAGGGACACATTAGCAGGACATGTATTACAACATCAGGAAATAACCTTCATGGTACTAGAGGGAGCTGTAGAGGGTAAAAACTGTAGGGGAAGACAGAGATTTGAATACAGCCAACAAATAATTGAGGACATAGGGTGCAAGTGTTAGCCTGATATCAAGAGATTAGTGAAGGATTGGAATCCCTCACAGGCTGCATCAAACCAGTCAGAAGACTAATGATGCCAAAAAAATTTCAAAATTGGGTGTGAAGTCATGTACTTAATCTGTGCCCATTATACTGCACTTTTGTATGAATTTCTTACAACTTTCTTTCAGGCCATTTATTATTTCATCATTTGCTTTTAGTACTGTGCTGTTGTGTTTATGATATTGCTTTTCCTACAGTCTTTATACATTATTTCCCAGGTTGTTTTACAGACACTACCGGCAGAACTTATGTAACAAGCATATGGTAAATATAATTTTATAACAATCTAGGATAACACCAGGATCAGTGTCTGTCTTACATTGTATGATGTGAGCTTTGATGTAGGCCATCATTTTCTAGTTTACTATTTGCAGACTTTACAAAGCTCAGTTCAACATAAACTGTTATGAAGAGACAGACCATTAGGTTGTGGTTTTGCCTCCTAATAGTTATAATAGTGAATTTTTGGTGTGGATAATTCAGTTTCCAAAGGCTATATGAGATTACTTTCTTAGTTGCAGCAAGTTATTGACATAGAAAATTTGTAAAAATGTTTTTTATTCATGTTGCTTAATAATATTTGATCACAAACAATTTCCATGTAAAATAGTATTACTGTTGGAAACTCTTTATAGTGAAATAACTGTGAATCATTCCATAAAGCATGTTCATTAGTAATTAGGAATACAGCAGTCATGTGGTCTGTCAATGAAATTGCTGTGTTTCCTTTGGATTTATGACATGTGAGCACTATTGTTACAGGTTCTTGCATTTTTGTTGCATGTGACAGCAGCCACAGATCTAGTATATTTCAGAACAGGGCAAAAACTTGATAGTGGTACCTCCCCCCCTCCCCCCTTTCCCCTCGAGTGTTTGAGATAGGACATCAAAATTTAACAAAAATTTGATTTTTCAAAATCATGTTCACTTTGTAGCCCACTTCTTCCTGAAGAGTTTGATATATAAAACATATATGTTCGAGAAAATGGAAGATGTTATTTAGTCTTAAGTGTGCCAAAGTGCAGTGTCATGCCTCTTCACACAACATTCTTCTATCTCACATCACTGTATTTCACTCTGTGGAATTCAAGCATGTATATTTTGTAATGGAAGCCATGAAACCTATATTCAGGACAGTGGAAATTAAAATGTCCTATGGTGCCTCTCCTGCTCCCATTGACTGGTCTGACATTCTAACCCCCTTAAAAAAAAACTCATAATTAATACTGGGTGGGATTATTTGTAACCAGGAGAGTAAGAAATCTTCAGAAACTTTGCTTTCTTTATTGGCTGTTAGCTAACAACTTTCTGTTTTGAGTGCCATAAAATTTAGTATATGAGTGTTGCCCACAATGTAATGAACGGATTTTTTTCTTCAACAATTCTTTATTGAATGTAATGAGAACTACATATATGAAAGAATGATGTTTTATCTACACACTCTATTTTTCCACGTAATCTCCTTCCCATTCTATAGCCTTTCTCAAGCGCAAAACAAGGGCATCTATGCCTTGTCGGTACCAATCCTTGTCCTGGTGGTGGAGCCCGTGCTTCACTGTGTGAATCACCTCCTCATCATCCTCAAAATGTCTTCCACAAATGGCATCCTTTAATGGCCAAAGCAAGTGGAAGTCCAAGGGCTTGCAGCAACATGTCAGGTGTGATGGACGTAGATGGTCTCCCCAACCATTGCAAATTGTGGGGCTCTGACAAACTGCCTTCTGATGATCTCAACCTCATGCCCAGTGACTAACTGTACTTCTGTCAACAGCAGATTCTCCATAGATTTTGCACAAGTGTTTGTGAATATTACCCACAGTTTCTTTCTCTGCAGTGAGAACTTCAATGATGGCACATTGCTTGTAATATACATCACCTACAGATGCCATTTTGAAACTGTAGCAGCTACACTATTTGTCAGTAGTGATGAAAGCTTGGTCCACTCATTCAGGAGACTTTAAATAAGACGTACCTAATGTTTTGCATTTCTAGCATCGTTTTTGGGTGAGAAAAAAAAAAATGCCGTGTATTACTTCCTGGCAACCCTCATAGGAAAGATTAAACCAGCAAAGACAAGAGACAGGTAAGGCAGTAGACATTTTTTGAATCCTTATGTCCCAGCATTTTCTCTCTCTGTAATCTTGCTACAGCTTTATACAGCATGCTTTCCTTTCTGTGAAAGAACCTATTATCTCATCAACATTTGTCAAACACTTTTCTACATGAAAAATCAAAATGTCATTGTCTAATACTGAAAAAGCTGTTAATACAAATAGTACCCAAGACAGGTGTGGTTTCTCAATTTGATTATGTCTATTTTCTCAGTGTTGCTAGATAAAATGAAGTAGGCCTTTCTAATATTGCAGCAATTGTAACACATGCCAAATAAGCGAAACTGTTTCAGAACAAATGGTCATTTTTATCTACTGTATTTACATAAATAACATGATAGAATATAATTCATGAAGTACGAATATCAAATGCTTAACAGACCTACTACAAGCAAAACGTTTTATGTTAGGAAACAGTTTCAGATTTCATTCATATGCTCCAGTTTATCAAGCATGAGATCAAAAAGTAGTATTACAAAATTTTATATAAATTTGGAATTGTCATAATTCTTCCATACAATTTGTGTGATTCTGTAATATTCCTGCCATTGTCAAAACTTATTCTCTGGTTAGCTTCACTAACCCTGCCAGAGTCATCAGTTTAGTTATCCTGCATTTATTCTCCATTTTTTTATTTTTTTACTTTTTTAATATGTGTTCATACAACACATTTCCATGCTATTCTGAGAATAGAACTTAAGTGGCTGCTAACCAGGGACTGTATAACTGGGGCCTAGTAGTGTAGCAATCTGGCAAAAATTTTCTGTCAAAATTTCATTTCATATGTAATCTTTCGTAAATCTTAAAATTTCCATTCAGTAGTCTGAATCTATGCATTTCGCTAGTAATTATAGCAATGTTGATCATTCTCATACCCAATCAAACACATAAAGAATGACACTGGCTGCCTACAAGGGCGTATCGTGGTACACGGGTGTACAGGAGCAGATGCACAGATTGGACCCTGTGTCCACTAAATATTTCAAACCTGTTCATTGGGCAGTTTTGAACAGGTGCTGCAGCATAGATCAGATGAGGTACCTACATACAGTAGCACACCTGTTTCCCAAATTTACTATGATACCAACAAATTTCTTGTTGTGGTTCAGTCACTGGTGCCGAAGTGGTGGATGATGGCCTGCCACTTGAGCATCCTCAGTGACTTGGCCAGCCTCAATCACTACTTGCATCACACTGAGACAATTATTGACTCATGTGCTGGGTCAACACGTCCACTTTAGCTGTCAGTGCATCATAGTCTACATACGATGCAGTTGTTCATGTGCTTGTGCACTGAATGGTTATCATACTGACGGGTGCCGCAGACATAGCATCTTGTACTGTATCCACTAGGTCCACCACTACATCTGGAGACATATCTAACTCAGATGCTATAATCCCCTTAATTGGAGACAGCAAACATCTATTCCAAATAGTTCATAGCAAGCTGTCTGGATCTGTACCAGCATTGATCTTACTCTGCAGGTACTGGGATGGTTTGTGGTCCACAATGCCCTCTTGTGTTAAAACCTGATGGAGGCATTCTTCTAGTGAAGGTGATACTTTCTGATTAACTATGTCTTCAGCCAGTCATATGAATTGCTTTCAGGCAGTGTGGTAATTACATCCTGCATCTCAGTGACATACCAGTGGTTGAGTTGACTTATGACCAATGTGAACTTCACAGACTCCACAGTGATACCCAAGTAGAAGAAGCTAGCTTCAACTTGTGTGAATCAGAGGGCTGGATTGTGAGACCAGAAGGGCAGCATTCATGCTGTGTGTCTTAACACAGGGGGATTCATCACTACCAAGCATTCCACCATCTCATGAATTACCTTTGATAGTAACATATTAAATTCATGCATTATGCAGGCATATCATTTTGGGGTCATCACTTTAGCCATTGAGCTGTGATCCTGCCAATCCAACTGTAAATCTCACATAGAGTTATGATTAATTTGTAAAAATGACACCTTCATTCTGAAGTAATAATAACTTTGTTCATTGTTGAAACTGGACAAAACAGTGAAACTCGTGAGCATCATGAATGCAGATATATGTGCTAGTCAGGAATGAACAAAACTGCTCTGTTTACCATAACTAAAATGACCCAAGACAATGATAATTCTTTGTCGAAGAAAGAGTGTACACAAAACATAAAACTTCCATAGGTCTGAGAATAAACAGAACATAGGAAACATAATAGGAATTCTGCACTCCTGGAAGCTAGCGCAAAAATTGTTTTAACAGCACAAAGTTTATAAACATAAAAATCACACCACACATGCATCACACTGCACAGACACGCTGACAGCCATGATAACTACACATGATAACTACATAGTATCAAAACTATGGCCCAACTTTTTGCATGGGGTCAACTGCTGGGGGCTGATATCTTGCAGGGGCACTTTTTTCTCCACAAAAAATGAGGCCATGTTCCCTTGTCAGTAGTATCATAAAATTGGAATTTATTCTGTGTGTAGCTCACAATACAAATGAAGACAACAATGAGAGATTCCCCAGTTATTTAATTATTAGCATTTAAAGACAAATATTTTTTATTAGTACCAGTACTTCACATAGTGGCTACACTTGTTTGTGCATTCCCTATATCATCAATAAATTGCTGCTATAGCCTCTTTAGTTAACTACTCATGTATCCATGTCACTAGCATTGCAAATATAATGGGAGCTGTTCATTATTGTTAAACTGAAGCAGAAATGACATGATTTTCGTAGAATTGTCAGAATTTGAAAGGCCACATTTTTTCCACTAGGAAATTCTTGTGGTTAAAAGACTTGATGAAACAATTATAATCATACACATTAGCACAATAACAGAAAACCAGGATGGGATACAAACAATTACAAATTATGTTATGGTGCCAACTACTCATCTTTTAGTGAAACATATTAGTACTGGGAAGACCAGTACAAAAATGCTGAACAATGTAACTCAAGTTTCCAACTTTCATTCTTATACAGAATGCAGCACACTCACATATAATGCAAAATAGGTTTGGGTGAATGTGCTCATGCATACATGCATGTGCCTGCATGTGCACAGGCTCCATTTGTATGTTTGCAATCACTCACAGCTTTAGGCAGATCAATATAAATAATGTACATTTATAAGTACCTTTATGTACACTTAATAATATTCCCTAAGTAGTACTAAAGAGTTTCTAATACAAATAACTGGTGCTAAGGAGGAAAAGTTCCCTGCCATTTAAGGACTTCAGTGCAGTGTTTTGCTTACCAGGTATTCGTAACGATTCTTCCTACTTGCCAAACACATCACAATTAATCCAGTGACAATGAGCTGGAAAGAAATAAGAGAGGAAGCTTGTTTTAGTTGTATTGCATTATGCATGAAGTGATATTCCTGTTATTTTAAATGTGCTGTAACCAGTCATCTAAAATTTAATGAATTAGTGTTCTCTACAGTGAAAGAACCTACCAACAAAAATAAACATGAAGAAATTGATGTATGATTGAATCAATACACACTTTCTGTGTGTACTTTCCACTAATCATAATCAAGTGACAAAAATTGTATAAATAAATTATCACTAAATTCTCAGTTCATATGAAAAAATAGCTTCAAATAATATCCTTAGAAGAAACAGGTCTTATAATTCTCAATCTTAATTATATGTTTTGACCATGGACACTTGCAGCCACTACTAAAACATTAGGTTATCTAACAAAAAATAATTAAATCATTTGCATAAAGAAACATAACTGTAGCCAGTATTTCAGATTATAGGTTCAATCTGTGAAATGTACCAAAAAATAATAACCTAGAAGTTTCTGAGACTTAATTTCTCATCTTATATTCTGTTTTTTGTCTTTTATCATGTTATTTAATCATTTTCAAATGGAGAGATGTCCCACCTGAAGAATCTCAACTATACTGGTTATTGCGGTATAATACTTTTGGCAGCACTTCATTTTGTTATCCATAAACATTTTCCTTTAGTTGTCATCATAGTTTTTGAAAATGTATGTTAAAGCATTGAGTAATTTGCTTTTTGTTAGTGTTAAATACAAGGAAGGCATCTCATTGCAACTGAAGACTTGAAAAACAAGTTAATACTTTTTCCTGTTATATGGGAACATCCAGCTGTCAAGACATAAGTAATGCTTACTATAATATGTTTTCCAAATAAAATCCCACCAGCAGAACATATTTAAGTGTTAAGATTCTTGTGTTGCTGCAAATCAATAATTCTGTGAAATGCTATGCTTTTGTAATATGCTTCTTCTTTATTTTGTAATGTTTGTCAAAAGAACTGCTCTCAGATCTCATACTATCAAAATACAATGAGAACGAAAAGGAAAGGTCTAACTAGTTTTGGTAAATGATAAAAATCCAGGACATGTGGAATTAGTACTAAATAAAACAGGACCTCAGAATGTGGTGTGAATACATTGTGTGTTCACTAGTTACAAAAATTGTTCCTCAAAATGTGTTTTCCATGGAACTGCAGATGAACAAGGACATTTAACACTGTTGAGAAAATCAAGATTTGAATTTTTAAAAATTTTTTTGTGAACTGAAGTACCTAACATATGCTGGGGTGACAAAATTCATGGGATAGCGACATGTACATATTCAAGTGGTGACAGTATAATGTACACAAGGTATAAAAGGGCAGAGATGTCATTTGTACTCAGCTAATTCATGTGAAAAGGCTTCCCATGTCATTATGGCCATGCAACAGGAATTAGCAGACTTTGAACACAGAATGGTAATTGGACCTAGATGGATGGGATATTCCAGTTTGGTATTAATTAAGAAATTCAATTTTCTGAGATTCACAGTGTCAACAGTGTGTCAAGAATACCAAATTTCAGGCATTACCTCTGACCATGGACAACACACAGTCCAACAGCCCTCACTTAATGACCAAGAGCAGCAGCACTTTCACAGAGTTATCAGTCTAACAGACAAGCAACACTGTGTGAAAAAACCACAGAAATCAATGTGGGACATATGACAAACTTATCTGTTAGGACAATGTGACAAAATTTGCTGTTAATGGGCTATGACAGCAGAAAACTGACACGAATGCCTTTGCTAACAGCATGACATTTCCTGCACTGCCCCACCTCGGCTCATGACCATGTCATTGGACCCTTGATGACTGGAAAACTATGGCCTGGTCAGATGAGTTCCAATTTCAGTTGGTAAGAACTGATGGTACAGTTTGAGTGTGGTGCAGACCCTTGACCACAGACCCAAGTTGCCAACAAGGCACTGTGTGAGCTGGTGGTGACTCCATAATGGTTTGGGCTGTATTTACATGGAATGGACTGGGTCCTCTAGTCCAACTGAACGAGTCATTGACTGGAAATGATTATGTTTGTCTACTTGGAGACCATTCACAGTCACTCATTGACTTCACATTCTCAAACAACAGTTTCATGTCACCAGGTCACAATTGTTTGTGATTGGTTTGGGGAACATTCTGGACAATTTGAGTGAATGGTTTGACCACCCAGATCATCCAACATGAATACCATCAGACATTTATGGGACATAATCGAGAGGTCACATTGTGCACAACATTCTGCAATGGCAACACTGTTACTATTATGTATGGCTGTAGAGGTTGCATGGCATAATATATCTGCAGGGAACTTCCAACAACTTGTTGAGTCCATGACACACTGAGCTGCTGCACTACACTGGGCAAAAGGAAATCCATCATGATAATAGGAGGTATCTCATGACTTTTGTCACCTCAGTCTAAATTGTCTCTACAAACTGTGTTCATATGTTATTTTTTAGTTTAAAATTTGATTTATTAGTGAAATTCTTCCACTCATATGTTATGATCAAACTGGACCCATGTGACAGATAAAAATTTATATACACATTCAATTACATCTTACCATAGTTGCTGGTACATAAGTTGGTACAGTTTCAAAGTAATTCAGTGAAGAAGTGTATGATCGTAGCATGAAGTATACTGTGAGAAACAGTATTCCCAAGAGTACAGACAGTCCTCCACATGCTGTGCAGAGGAAAACATATTTTCGGAGCCAGCAGGAATGTGGCAGAGCTGAAACAGAGCAGAAAATATTTAGCTTTATTCATAGTTGTAAACTACAGAGATGAAGGCATTTAATTGACTATTTCAAATATGAATGTAATGAAATTGTTTCTCAGTTTATCAATTTTCTCAGCTGACAATTTAAAAACAAATTTTATAATACATGGACATACAGGGTGTTTCAAAAATGACCAGTATATTTGAAACAGCAATAAAAACTAAACGAGCAGCGATAGAAATACACCGTTTGTTGCAATATGCTTGGGACAACAGTACATTTTCAGGCGGACAAACTTTCGAAATTACAGTAGTTACAATTTTCAACAACAGATGGCGCTGCAAGTGATGTGAAAGATATAGAAGACAACGCAGTCTGTGGGTGCGCCATTCTGTACGTCGTCTTTCTGCTGTAAGCGTGTGCTGTTCACAACGTGCAAGTGTGCTGTAGACAACATGGTTTATTCCTTAGAACAGAGGATTTTTCTGGTGTTGGAATTCCACCAAATAGAACACAGTGTTGTTGCAACAAGACGAAGATTTCAACGGAGGTTTAATGTAACCAAAGGACCGTAAAGCGATACAATAAAGGATCTGTTTGAAAAATTTCAACGGACTGGGAACATGACGGATGAACGTGCTGGAAAGGTAGGGCGACCGCATACGGCAACCACAGAGGGCAACGCGCAGCTAGTGCAGCAGGTGATCCAACAGTGGCCTCGGGTTTCCGTTCGCTGTGTTGCAGCTGCAGTCCAAATGACGCCAACGTCCACGTATCGTCTCATGCGCCAGAGTTTATACCTCTATCCATACAAAATTCAAACGCGGCAACCCCTCAGTGCCGCTACCATTGCTGCACGAGAGACATTCGCTAACGATATAGTGCACAGGATTGATGACGGCGATATGCATGTGGGCAGCATTTGGTTTACTGACGAAGCTTATTTTTACCTGGACGGCTTCGTCAATAAACAGAACTGGTGCATATGGGGAACCGAAAAGCCCCATGTTGCAGTCCCATCGTCCCTGCATCCTCAAAAAGTACTGGTCTGGGCCGCCATTTCTTCCAAAGGAATCTTTGGCCCATTTTTCAGATCCAAAACGATTACTGCATCACGCTATCTGGACATTCTTCGTGAATTTGTGGCGGTACAAACTGCCTTAGACGACACTGTGAACACCTCGTGGTTTATGCAAGATGGTGCCCGGCCACATCGCACGGCCGACGTCTTTAATTTCCTGAATGAATATTTCGATGATCGTGTGATTGCTTTGGGCTATCCGAAACATACAGGAGGCAGCGGGGATTGGCCTCCCTATTCGCCAGACATGAACCCCTGTGACTTCTTTCTGTGGGGACACTTGAAAGACCAGGTGTACCGCCAGAATCCAGAAACAATTGAACAGCTGAAGCAATACACCTCATCTGCATGTGAAGCCATTCCGCCAGACACATTGTCAAAGGTTTCGGGTAATTTCATTCAGAGACTACGCCATATTATTGCTACGCATGGTGGATATGTGGAAAATATTGTACTATAGAGTTTCCCAGACCGCAGCGCCATCTGTTGTTGAAAATTGTAACTACTGTAATTTCGAAAGTTTGTCTGCCTGAAAATGTACTGTTGTCCCAAGCATATTGCAACAAACGGTGTATTTCTATCGCTGCTCATTTAGTTTTTATTGCCGTTTCAAATATACCGGTCATTTTTGAAACACCCTGTAAATGGAGCCTGTGATCCAATTCTTTCTCTATCCAAATACATCTAAATTATTTCTGGGCCTCCTTGTCAACAAGACTGATGAATGACTTGACAGTGGGTTATGATCAGTGATATGATCCATACCACATGCCTCTAAGTTCTGTACAGTGTGAATCCCAAATGACCTCACTGGTCTTGGTCACTTCATAAATAATCATTACATTTTAGGCTAAGCAATAATGTAAAATGTTGGAAACTCTGCAATTGATACTAGGTCATATGAATGATACAACATGAGAAGATGCCATTAGATCACAAGTGGCAGCTTGTTGCCATTGACACAGTCTGGAAATCAGGCTGATTTTATGTCCTTTTGCCGACCTAATCAACTCATGGTGAACGGAATTCTGTTGTGAGGTATTAACACTTACAGATCCTATACTGGAAGATGTTTAATGTATAGTATCATCAGAGTCTCACTGGCTGCAAGCCTGCAGATGCTAGCTGCCGCAGAAGTAGCTGAGGTCAAATAATGGCTTTTGCATTGTTTTGCCTATCTAACAACACTGTTCTTTGCAATGGATGGCTCAGAAACTGAATCCCAGTGCAGTTTCCTACCAATGTTTAAGGACTATTTTACATTATGTCAAATTTTGTAGTGTTCCTTGTTAGGCCCACTTTGGGCAAGCCATTTATGATATGATAGCTTTATTAAGCAGCCAAGGGAGACAATTTACATTAATTATATCTGTTCATTACAAACAGTGCACTAAAATGCAACAAACTGCACACAAGAAAAATAAAGGGTTAGGTGTGGTAGCTGCACGAAAGCAATTAAAGAACATGAATTACCAACTTTGGACCACAGCTAAGTTGATGGTATTGGTAGTGGTTGTTGTTTTGCAGTTGTTACTTCAAGGACAGGTTTGATGCCTCATCCCACACCAATCTATCCTGTGCAAGGCTCTTCATCTGTGCACAACTACTGCAACTTACGACCATTTGAACCTCCTTGCTGTTGTCAAGCCTTGATACCCATATAGAATTTTTACCCTCCACACTTCCCTCCATTACCAAACTGACAATTCCATGATACCTATCAAACTGATTCCCTATTTTAGTCAAGCTCTGTCATTTTTTTTCCTCCCCAATTTCGTTCAGTATCTTCTCATCTAATCTTCAGTACTCCCCTGTTATACCACATTTCACTTTTTTTAAAAATTTTTTTTTTTTAATTTTTAGACTGAACTGTTTGTCATCCACATTTCACTTCCATACTAGGCTGCACTCCAAACAAATACCTCTAGAAAAGACCTCCTAACATTTATATTTGATTTTAAAACATTTCACTTCTTCAGAAATGCTTTCTTGCTATTGCCAGTTTGGACTTTATATCCTCCCTACTTTGGTCATCATTAGTTATTTTTCTGCACAAATAACAAAACTCACCTACTACTATTAGTGTCTCATTTACTAAAATAATTCCCTCACCATCACCTCATTTAATCTGACTGTATTCCATTACTCTTGTTTTGCTTTTGTTCATGTTCATCTTATAACCTTTAACCAAACTGCTGCCTATTCTGTTCAGCTATTCTTCCAAGGCCTTTGCTGTCTCTGACAGAACTTCTGTGTTATTGGAAAATCTCAAAATTTTAAATTCCTCTCCCTGAATTTTAAGTCCTGTTACAAATTTCTCCTTGGTTTCCTTCACAGCTTGCTCAATGTACACATCAAATAACGTCAGGCACAGTCTGCAGCCAATAATAGACAAAGGTGGCTTATTCTCCATGATCTTATACCACTCTTGCTGCTAATATTAATTATTTTTTTCTTTTAGAAACCGTTTTCATTAATAATGCATATAGACACAACAACGTATAGGGAGCTACAGGAAATTACGAAATTTGTATTTCATTAAATTTTGTTATACACAGTATAATTTACAGTCTGTTGATGTCAGTAGTGTAAGGAGTTCATACAGGAACATTTTATTTAAAGAAATAATCATAATTTACTATACTTGAAAACAATGAGCTCATAAAAATTCAATCCTGATAGAAATTGTTTTAAAATTGACTTCGTTTATTTGAAAGCTCTTATTCTTCTCATTCAAGCAAATGTTTTACAATTTCTGAAAACTTAATATTCCAAAAGTTACTCATATTCAAAATGTTTGTTTTCCAGAATATCCTGATTTTAAAAAACTTTCCAAAATCCACTGGTATAATTTTGTAGCCCTGATTTTTCTACTCCAAAAAATGTATACTCTTATTGAAACAATCTGACAGTTTATAAATTATTCCAGTTAGAAAATTTCACTAATGGCAGGCCTTGTCTGGAAAATGCTTGGCAAATCTTGGGAACCCCTGAGCATATTAAAACTTCCCTGTAGTGAAGTAGCACCATTTTTAAATTATACAGATTCTGATTAAAAAAATCTATTGTATCTTTGAAACTTTCTCTTTGTCTGTTTTTTAATGTTAATGTCTGAAATTATATGGTACAGTCCCTTGCCTTGTCAGGATTTCTGTAATATGTGCATCTTTTTATTCCTGGCATATAAGCAACATTGACACAGCTACTGTATAGTAGCAGCTTGAACTGACAACTGTAAACAACAAATGTGCATTAGACCAAGCAGCTTTGGGGATATAGAAGTATGTAAGTTACTATATTTTGCATATTTTTGTTCACTGATGTCTTATGGAATAATATTGTATGGCAACTCCTCAGTTAGGCTAAAAGTATTCATCGCACAAAAGAAGATAATTAGAATTATGTGTGGAGTTCATACACATACATCTTGCAGGTGTCCCTCTAATCCTAGAACACTGAAAGGGGGGGGGGATGTTACATTGCTACTAAACTATCATAAAGTTTACTACTCCACATTTTATTAAAGGTAGTCAATTTATGGGTTATTCGTTAGCTAATTACCAGTATGAGCTCTCCAATAGCATGCAATGTACCAAATTAAGTACAAAATGTCGTGTTACACTCTACTGTGTTTGTAAATTTTGTGATGGTTTAATAATGAGGATTAAGCAGCTGGGAATATTAACCATGGCCTCACAGTACATTTATTCACTTATATAATCTGTTATCAACAATCCATCTGAGTTTGAGAGTAACAGAGATATTCGTATTTGCAGCACTAGAGGGAAAAATGATCTGCATTACCCTTTATTAAATCTAGCTCTGCCACAGAAAGCAACAAATATGCAGTTATTAAACTCTTTGACAATATACCCATCGACATAAAATGTCTGGCAGATAGCAAAAATATCTTCGAATGTAGATTAAAGGGTTTTCTGTTTTGTGTAGAGATAATTACTTATAACAATACCATAAATGGCCAGTATGCAAAAAAAATGGTTCAAATGGCTCTGAGCACTATGGGACTTAACATCTATGGTCATCAGTCCCCTAGAACTTAGAACTACTTAAACCTAACTAACCTAAGGACATCACACAACACCCAGTCATCACGAGGCAGAGAAAATCCCTGACCCCGCCAGGAATCGATCCCGGGAACCCGGGCGTGGGAAGCGAGAACGCTACCACATGACCACGAGCTGTGGACTCCAGTATGCAACAATATAATAATTATTGTTTATTTTTTACTTAGTTGCATATAAGTGTTCTATGTTTGTTCTGTTGACACATTCCACATCATAACATTTATCGTGAATTTGATCTATGGAACAAGTACTATAACTAAGTGACTGAGCAGGCAGCATTCAATAGTGGATATGCAGCCACAATATGTCAACAATGTTGTATCATGAATTGCAATGGAGCAATGTCTATCAATCAAGTGCTCAATATATTCTTCAGAATGTTTTGAAGCAGAGAAAAATGTGCGCAAACTTGGACAGGCACACTTTGACTCCAAAACAAAAACAATGATGAATGGATGCCTGCCATGACTTGGCTGAATTGCAAGATGTGAGCAACTCTATTCTGTAAAAAAGCATCACAGGTGACAAGACCTGGTGTTATCAACACCAACCTACCAAAGTATGACAAAATGTAGCAATTCACATGAAGCATCAATGCTTTGAAGTCATAACTGACATTGAAGCCAATGTGGTATGCAAGTTGAACAGTATCCCTAAGAAGGACTTTTCTGACAGTTTCACATGGTGGTATGAATGTTCTGTTTGTTGTAGTCAACTGAGGGGAGACTAAATAGAACGTCTAAAATGTTGTAGTTGCCATCTTAACTGTTCTCTGTTTTTTCTATTAATCCAGTCTTGAAACTTTTTGGGCCAACTGGGGTTTTCAGACATCGTCCCTAAAACCACAGTCAGTGGCTAGCAAGCATTCAGTATGTAAAAATCATTTAGTTGTCGTAAGTCATGATTGTGGAGTTATAGCGTAAAGTGTAGAGATTGGACTAAAAATATTGAAACACAATGAGAAATGCATCCTTGAACATAAATGCAGATGCTAGCCAAGCCTGCATGTCATGCTGTTGTATTTGTCCACGAATGGCATCTGTGCAAGGCCCTCAATACACTGCAAGTGTCAGTCATGGTTAGAACAGTGTTCTGTGTTGTTGTCAGTACATCATGTCAGAGCTAAGTAAACTCAAACGTGGGAAAATAGTTGGTGATAGTATGATGAGTGTTTCTGTAACCAAGGGAGCTGGAGTGTTTGGTGTTTCAAGAGACACTGTATTGAAGTTTTATACTGCATAAAGGGCAAAGGGAAATACATCATCTGCTAAGTCACAGTGAGGACAAAAGCGTGTGTTGAATGATCATGAGGGAAGATCATTGAAGAAGACTGTGGCGAATAGCTCAGGACTGGTTTTGTGAGCATGAAAATGAACTCTCACATCTCCCCTGGGCACCACAGTCACCAGATCTTTGTGGTCTACTTTAGAGAGAAGGGTGCACAATCACTATTTAGCTTCATCATCACTGCCTAAAGTTGTCACTATTTTTCAGGACAAATGGTACGATATTCTCTTAAAAACCATACCGGACCTGTATTATCCATTCCGAGGTGACTGGAAGCTGTTTTGAATGCCAATGGTTTTCCTACATGACAACAGGCATGGTAATGTGTTGTGGCTGTGGTGTTCGCATGTTTTTGTCCACCTATTGAAGTATGCTACTTCACTGTGTTGCCATTTGAAAAATTGTGTTAAACTGCTCACAGATTATGTGAAGTGCTGACCTGTGAGTATTACAGTTGCAAACTGTGTGTTGGTCTTAAGGTAGCATGATTGACTGCGTGCAAGTACCCTATTTTAGTCATCCAGTAAGTGAGAATGGCGACAACGGCCATACCGCAGTGGTAACACCGGTTCTGGTCAGATTACCGAAGTTAAGCTCTATCACGCTGGGCTAGGGAGCTGGATGTGTGACCATATGGTCTGCCGAGTGCTGTTGGCAAGCAGGGTGCACTCAGTCCTTGTGAGGCAAACTGAGGAGCTACTTGACTGAAAGTAGCGGTGCTGGTCTCGTAAACTGACATACAGCTGGGAGAGTAGTGTGCTGACCACATACCCCTCCATATGATGCATGTGGGCTGAGGATAACATGGCAGCCAGTGGGTACCACTGAGTCTTCATAATAATAATAATAATAATAATAATAATAGCTTTATTCAACATCGAATGGTACACTGCACATGTACAAAGAAACAGTAATGATTAAAGTTATTTGTACAATACACAAGAGACATTCTTCTGAATACGTCATTAATTTACAACAAAATTACAATAAGATGTATACTGATTTCTATTCACATAATTTCACAAAGCATTTGTTGTTCTTCATATAAGTATGGTACTCTTATAATGCATAGAAAGGGTGTTTTACTAAAAATTTCTTAAGGTGATGTTTCAGTTTAATTGTAGGAAGAGCCACGACTGCACTAAGCAGTGCATTAGCTAATTTTATACCTGCATACTGAGGCCCCTTTTCGTAAAGTGCTGTTCTGTGGCTGCCAATGTAAAATCTTTCCTTATTTCTAGTATTGTATTGGTGGAAATATGAATAAGTGTTTGGGTGCAGTCTTTTCACAAGCAGTATGGCTTTTAGAATGTATGTGTTTATAACAGTTAACACCTCTGTTTTTGGAAACAAGTTGCCACAAGATTCCCTATATTTGGCTCCACAGATTATTCTCACACCCCTTTTTTGAAGAATGAGTAGCTTATCTAGATTAGCTTTGGTTGTTGCCCCCCAAATTTCAATACTGTAGTTTAAGTGAAAGGAGAAAAGAGCATGGTATGCAATCTTTAGGACTACAGTATCTTTATAGAACTTGTTAATAGTACAGATTGCAAATATATTTTTTGACAACTTAGTTGCTAGGGAGTCAATATGTGTGTCCAATTTCAGCTTGCTTTGGATTGTTACACCAAGGAATTTTACACTGGATTCTTTCTTTACCAATTCATTGCCAATGTATAATTTAATTTCATTATTCAAACTACTTTTGTTAAACTCCATCAAACATGTTTTACTGGTGCTTACATTTAAGTGGCTTTCATTAAAAAACTGAACAATTTCTTTTGTCACATTATTACACTTGGCCTCTAGTTCATTACATGATTCCTTTTTACACACAACGGACATGTCATTGGCATACAGAACAATTTTGGAATTTATAGTACAGTATTTAATATCATTTACATAGATCAAGAACAGAAGGAGGCCCAACACTAAGCCCTGGGGCACGCCATATTTTATGCAAGTGATCTCTGATTTGTAGACACCACTTTCCGTTTTAAGCAGAACAAACTGTTTTCTATTGCTCATATAACACTTTATTAGGTCATAAGCAGCTCCTCCAATGCCCATGTTCCATAGATTGTCTCATAGCATGTCAACATTCACACAATCAAAGGCTTTTTCCAGGTCTAGGTATACACCTGCCACACGTTCCTTGCTTTCGATACTCCTAACACCTCTTCAATTAGTTGAGCAGCTGCAGTGCTAATTGATTTACCTTTTAGGAATCCATTTTGATTTTCAAACATCAGGTTGTGTTTGTTAAGAAAGTTTCTAATCCTGTTGTATATAACTATCTCAACTATTTTGGAAAAGACAGGAAGGATTGAGACTGGTCTGTAGTTTTCTATTTTGTTGTTGTCACTTTTCTTAAAAATGGGTGTTACCTGTGCTATTTTTAGTCTGTCTGGAAAGGTGCCTGATTCTATTATATTGTTGACTGCTACAGACAGAGGTACAGAGACATTTTGGCTACAGGCTTTTAAAACATTAATATTTAGGCCATCATGCCCAGCTGAATTAGAGGGTTTTAGAGAGCTAATGATGACCATTATTTCTGCACAGTTTGTGGGGGCTAGATATCTAATATGGTCACATGTATTACCTTTAAAACTGTAGTGCATGTTTTTATGTTTGTCATTTATGGCTTCCCCTACGGAAATATTCATTATAAGTATTTACAATTTCCAGTTGGTCTTTTATGAGCATGCCATTGTGGTTAATAGTAAAGTCCATACAGGATTTGTCATTGCAGGTTCTAAAACCGTTTATGACTGCCCAGATACCAGCAGTTACGTTGTGTGAGTTTTGAAGCTTATTTGCAACATAGTTGCTCCTGGTCTGTGTGACTAAGTCTTTATAGTGTGCTTGATATATTTTGAAAGCTTCCTTTAGCTCAGGAATCTCTCTATTATTCAGCATTGCTCTGTGGAGTAGTTTTAATTTTTCCCTAGCTTTACCCAAATATTTTTGTTTATATTTTTTGTTTGTTTCATTTTTGTGATTACAACTGGGCATGTGGTATCAAAGCAGTAACAGAAGTCAGCAGCAAAGCTATCATATGAAAAGCTATTATTTTCAAACCATTTTATATGTGCTAGCATGCAGTTTGGTCTATTTATGTTGCCATTATACATTATTCTTTTAGTTCCAAACTGTTGCTTTGCGGTGACAGTGGGGGCCTCATGGAGCTCCAATTTAAGCTGTACTGCATGGCCTGTTCGGGCGAAGTTTAGTTTTAGTAATTGAGAACCAGAGCGCTTAGCGACTTCCAAAAAACTGTACACATAGTATCGAACGCTTATGAAACCTTTTCTCACTGACATCCGCCGTAAAATGATGAAAGAAGCTTATCGCCTACTACATTTTCGCTGTTCATGCCGTGCAACTTTAGCATCAGACATGACGGAAAGTTATTCCTTCTTTACTACCGTCTACACTCACAACACAATTTGTAGACAAGTACCACTAAATGTACCTGCAAAATTAAATCACAGTACGATATACAGTTCAGGAGATAGGACGTCATAGATATTTAGACGCGCGACAACTAGCTTTTGTTTAGAAATAGTGCGCAGTAGAAGTTTAACATCAGGCATGACATTTTAATGTATTACTTCTTTACTGAAAACTCTATTCGCATCTCACTTTGCAGAAAGTATTCCACATACCAGTAAATGTACCTGCAAAATTATATCACTGTGTGACACGTAGTTAAGGAGATGCCACGTCATTAGCATTGTGCTCAGTGGAAAACTGCTTTTGCTTGAAATGGAGTGCAAATTACCCAGACCACATTCATCCAGTGTTTCATAATGAGAGTAGTTAGCGACTTCCAACAAACCTTAAGCATACTTTCAAATCTTTTCTAAAGCTATCCTCACTTACACGCTTAAAGGCCAAATATTTAAAACATGAACTCATTTGTAAAGCAGTCAGACCTATGAAACTTTTTTATGCACGGGAGTTCGCTTCTTTACGGTATCGTGGGTTTACTGGTATCTTTCACTCTGTTAGTTACCCTTTACAAAATTACTTAATACCGTATCTCGCTCTGAAGTGTGTAAACCAGACAATTAATATCCTTTCATCACAAACGTGTTTGAAAAACCATAACACACTAATGGCCATTAAAATTGCTATACCACGAAGATGACGTGCTACAGACGCGAAATTTAATCGACAGGAAGAAGATGCTGTGATATGCAAATGATTTAGGTTTTCAGAGCATCCACACAAAGTTGGTGCCGGTGGCGACACCTACAACGTGCTGACATGAGGAAAGTTTCCGACCGATTTCTCATACACAAACAGCAGCTGACCGGCGTTGCCTGGTGAAACGTTGTTGTAATGCCTCGTGTAAGGAGGAGAAATGCGTACCATCACGTTTCCGACTTTGATAAAGGTCGGATTCTAGTCCGTTGCGATTGCGGTTTATCAATGCCCAGGCGTATCAAGGCCGTTATTACGGCCAAAGGTGGTTGTTCTGGGTACCGATTTCTCAGGATCTATGCACCCAAATTGCGTGAAAATGTAATCACATGTCAGTTTTAGTATAATACAATTATCCAATGAATACCCGTTTATCATCTGCAATTCTTCTTGGTGTAGCAATTTTAATGACCAGTAGTGTATGTCCATTTACTTATTAATCATCCCAGGGTGGTTATCCTGCACGTTACTTATTGACGACTGAGAGGCAAACAGTGCTTTAGTGCTTGTCTTTACCAGGTTGTGCGTGTCTGGTGTAGTGGTGTCAAGCGACTGTCGGCTTTCAAGCAGTCCACGTGAGACGGCTGCACCTCCACATGCTGGATGTTGCATGCATGTGGCTGTGGCTGGGTTGGTCCGGACCAGGCGTTTGATACCAATGACTCTGTCATCACCGACGAAGTACGTGGCCCTACAGCAGGTGTTAAAGTGTCTATCATCAAGCATCACAACGAAATGTCTCCCAGTTGGAGCACACAGAAACTTCTTGTCTCCCCTAAGCTTCTACAAAATTTTGCCTTGGTGGTTTCTTTATTTTTGTTTGGTGAACTCATAACGTCGTGCCACCAACAGAATTATTTGGTAGTAACTTTCCTTGCTCCTGAGTAACGCTCTCTTTTGTCACACCACAAAACACACATTTTCCAATGATTGTTCCCCTTGCACTTTTTACAGAGCAGTCTTTAGTTTGCAGATCCTCCCTCAGTCATGCATACTGTTGGATCGTAATGTCAGTGGCCCCTGGAGTGTCCACTGCGCACTATCTTCGCTGACTGCGAAGCTCCAATGCGTAAAGTCACTCTCACAGGTACAGTGGTGCATGGTGAGACGCACAGTGCGACCTTGTCTGGCAACGTACATTTTTTATTCCGTCTTCGAGCTTCCTATTCGACAGACTCATGAGGTCAATTCTTCACACTACCAAGAATTCTGTGTAAAATGTGGGCGACAATAGTGCCTTGCTGCTGTGTCATCATAGTTGTTCCCACTCTTATCAATTGACAACTCGCTTGGAACATGTGTAAGTCAATAGTACGAGGGTAATCCCAAAAGTAAGGTCTCCTATTTTTTATATGTACATAGACCTGTTTATTTCTACAGTGGTTTACATCAGTTTTCAGCTTGAACATTTAGCTATTTTTCGACATAATCACCATTTATGTCGATGCATTTTTGTAGAAGCTGTGGCACGTCATACCAGCTCGCCGCCATGCTGTTCAGAAAGTTATGAACCTGAAGGACATTTTTACTCTGCAGCGGAGTGTGCGCTGATATGAAACTTCCTGGCAGATTAAAACTGTGTGCCAGACCGAGACTCGAACTCGGGACCTTTGCCTTGCCCGTGAAAGGCAAAGGTCCCGAGTTCGAGTCTCGGTCTGGCACACAGTTTTAATCTGCCAGGAAATTTCATATCAGCGCACACTCCGCTGCAGAGTGAAAATCTCATTCTGGAAACATTCTGGAAACATCCCCGAGGCTGTGGCTAAGCCATGTCTCCGCAATATCCTTTCTTTCAGGAGTGCTAGTCCTGCAAGGTTCGCAGAAGAGCTTCTGTGAAGTTTGGAAGGTAGGAGACGAGATACTGGCAGAAGTGGAGCTGTGAGGACGGGGCGTGAGCCGTGCTTGGGTATCTCAGTTGGTAGAGCACTTGCCCACGAAAGGCAAAGGTCCCGAGTTCGAGTCTCGGTCCGGCACACAGTTTTAATCTGCCAGGAAGTTTCAGTTATGAACCTCTTCTTTCACATAGCCGTCGGACCTGAATCGCTTTGCGGCCACATGTTCTGTTAACCTAGGGAACAGGTGATAGTCAATGGGCGCCAAATCAGGACTGTAGGGTGTGTGGGTGATTGTGTTCCACTGAAACTGTTGCAGGAGAGCGTTGTCATGGAGAATGTGTACGCCGTTGCCCAACATTCCTCTTCTTCGGTTCTGAATTGCCCGTTTGAGTTTTTTCAGAGTCTCACAGTACCTGTCAGCGTTAATTGTGGTCCCAGTGGGCATAAAGTCGACCAACAATACCCCTTTCCCATCCCAAAAAACGTTGTCATGACTTTACCGGCAGACTGTGTTTGTTTGAATTTCCGCGGCTTTGGCGAAGAAGGATGCCGCCACTGGCGTGATTGTTGCTTGGTCTCAGGTGTTAAGTTGTATGCCCAGGTTTCATCACCCGTGACAACTGAGTCCAGAAACAGCATGGCGACGAGCTGGTATGGCTTGGGCATTCAAAAACTGCCACAGCGTCTACAAAAATGCATCGACAGAAATGGTGATTATGTCGAAAAATAGCTAAATGTTCGAGCTGTAAACTGACGTAAACCATTGTAGAAATAAACAGATCTATGTACTTATAAAAAAAAATAGGAGACCTTACTTTTGGGATTACCCTCGTATTAGACCCAGGTAAACCATACCTAGGTTGTTTTAAATTTGACTGTATGTGATACCAGTAGATCAGCCACATTAATTCATATTGTCACCCACCATATTAGTTCCCTGTCATTGCCACAGGCCTTGGGAAAGATAGTAGAATATAGATATCACCATATTCTGCTGAAGAGAGTCTTCTCAGTATACACCACCTACAAGCGTGTTCAAAATTGGTTCAAATGGCTCTGAGCACTGTGGGACTTAACATCTGAAGTACAAGCGTGTCTCCCAACAACAGGATATACACTACCGGTATCTGATGACAAGTTTACGGACACCGTTACATAATGCAGAACTGACCACTAGACGTCACGTGAGGTGGACTCGCCAGGGCAGTATTGTGTTGTCGGTATCCCACTGCCACCAGTGTACAGCATGGGTCAGTGTCTGACCTGATCCTGTATACATTTTATACAGCAGATATCCCCGCAACACCACTGATGAATCTGGTCTTATACGCTGATGACACAGCCTTGCGCACCAACAGCCTTAATGCATGGATACCGTAACGGAGAGCTCAGATGCACATAAATCAACTCGGCAGCTAGGCGACACAATGGTGACTAGCTTTCAACCCAAAAAAATGAAAGCCATCATCCTTATGAAATGGGTGGCGCCAGGATCTCTGCCACCGCCATCGTCAGAGGAACAGCCGTGAACCGGGCATCATCTGCCTGATACTTTGGCTTCGCGCCAGACAGACATCTACTTGGCGTCAACACAGGGCCGTTGGACGACTCAGGGACCTATATCCAATTCTCAGCCTACATTCGACGCTACCCTCTCACGCCGGTCTAGATGTCTACAAATGCCTCATATGATCTTTCCTCGAATATGCAGTAGCTACTTGGGGCAGTGTTGCAGACACCCACATCCGACGGCTGCAACAAATTCAGAGCAGGGATAGCGACTGACCCTCCACCTTCCTCAGGATTATCCACAGTACGAACTGCATCTGTTAGCTGATGTACCACGACTGAAAGAACGATATTGAGAAACTGCAAGAAAGTTTTACCAACAGACTGCCAAATCTGCAAACATACACATCAGAAACCCGTCCAACAATGGCAAGTACCGGCTCATTGAACAGTGGCCACAACACATTCGGGGCTAGTATTGTGCGACAATTAAAAAAAAAAAAAAAAAAAAAAAATCTGAATAAATAAAGTAAAACACAAAGTGTTAAAACTTCATCTTAAACTGGGAGTGAAGAGTTTCCAGTGCTGAAGTTCACTTCTTCATCGCAACGACAGAATGGGTTGGTCATAAGAGCTCAGTGACTTCGAAGGTCATCGGATGTCATCTGAGTAACAGAGCCATCAGAAACATTTCAACCCTTCTACAGCTGCCAAACGCGACTGTTTGTGACGTGATCGTGAAGTGTGAACGAAAAGAAACAGCCACAGCTATCCCGAGGACCAACCAGGAAACTTGTACTGATGGACAGGGATGGGGAACAATGGTCGAGTAGCTCGTCATACGCCACACATTTCTGTAGTCAGTGCTAAGCAACGCTTGACGTGACTTAAAGAGCGTTGCCACTGGACAGTGTGGATGATTGGAAACGAGGGATTTGGTATGATGCGTTATGCTATACCATGTAGCAATCCGTTCGAAGGAAATGGGTTTGGCGAATGCATGGAGAACATTAGCTGCTATCGTGTGTAGTTGGGTTGATATGAGGGGAAGAGACCAAACAGCCGGGTCATCGGTCTCATCGGATTAGGGAAGGATGGGAAAGGAAGTAGGCCCTGCCCTTTCAAAGGCACCAGCCCGGCATTTGCCTGAAGCGATTTAGGGAAATCACAGAAAACCTAAATAAGGACGGCCGGACGCGGGATTGAACGGTCGTCCTCTCGAATGCGAGTCCAGTGTGCTAACCACTGCGCCACCTCGCTCAGTTATCGTGTGTAGTGCCAACAGTGAAGTATAAAGGAGGTGGTGTTATGGAGTGGGGGTGTTCTTCACGGGGCCGGCCATAGTGGCTGAGCGGTTCTAGGCGCTACAGTCTGGAACCGCGCGACTGCTACGGTCGCAGGTTCGAATCCTGCCTCGGGCATCGATGTGTGTGATGTCCTTAGGTTAGTTAGGTTTAAGTAGTTCTAAGTTCTAGGGGACTGATGACCACAGCAGTTAAGTCCCATAGTGCTTAGAGCCATTTTTTTTTTTTTTTTTTTTTTTTTTTTTTTTTTTTTTTTTTTTTTTTTTTTTGTTCTTCATGGTTGGGGTGACATCCCCCTGTTGCGCTTAAAAGTGCGAAATGCGGAAGGATAGGAATACATGTTACAGTATTGTGTACTGCGTACAGTTGAAGAACAGTTCAGAGACGATGACTGTTCGTATCAGCAGGGCAACGCCCCTTGTTATGAAACAGCATCTCTGAGGAAATGGTTTGTGGACAATAACATTCCTAAAATGCCCAGAGACCCGATCTGAACCCAGTGGAACACCTCTGGGGTGAATGAAAACGTCGACTTCACTCAAGAAAGCAGTGTCCAACGTCATTACCTTTTCTAGTTTTGGTTCTCGGTGAAGAATGGCCTGCCGCTCATCCACAAGCATTCACACACCTCACTGAATGTGTTCCAAGTAGAGTTCGATCCGCCACAACGGTGACGTGTGGACACACCTCATATTAATGACCACTATTAGATATTCGGATACCTTTTATCAAATAGTGTATTCACGTATTGTGAGTTAGAAAGAAGAACTGACTTTTAGGCAGTTCGGACTTGTGCTGCCAGAGAGTATAGGACCGTTTTCGGACTTACAATTATTCCAGATGAGTGGCTGAATTAATCAAAAGACTTTGCACATTAAGTAAGATTTCCTTAAGATGTTCATCATCATCATCATGATCATCATCCAATTGACACACACTGCTGGATACAGCTCTCCTCTGGAAAATTTCCCATGCAATGCTCGCACCAGATATCAGTATACGAATAAACAGTATTGTCTACGAACGATCTCCGGTTGATACTAGAACAATTACACTGTTGATCATTAAACTGCAACGACAGGAAAGGCAGCAAATAGCGAAATTTTGCTTATTATGTGTTAAACTGTAGAAGAAAGAATGCGCGATTAAATTTGGAGGTGATTTGCGGAGTATAGAGGATGCGAAATTTGGTACACAGAGCTGCCAGCAACTATAGCTCTAACCTGGCTACACATCAAGCTAAACTGAGCTTGGATGACAGATACAGATACGTCATTCCAATGCTGTGCCAGAGCTCATCATTTGCAGTGGCTGGCGAGTGGTTGCATAACAGTTTCCCGGCAACCTGTGTCCAGATCGCGTAATTGGGTGAGAGATTTCGAGAACATCTACATCTACATCTACATCTACATGGGTACTCTACAAATCACATTTAAGTCCCTGGCGGAGGGTTCATCGAACCACCTTCACAATTCTCTATTATTCCAATCTCGTATAGAGCGCGGAAAGGATGAACACCTATATCTTTCCGTACGAGCTCTGATTTCCTTTATTTTATCTTGGTGATCGTTCCTCCCTATGTAGATCGGTGTCAACAAAATATTTTCGCATTCGGAGGAGAAAGTTGGTGATAGGCATTTTGTGAGAAGATTCCGTCGCAACGAAAGACGCCTTTCTTTTAATGATGTCCAGCCCAAATCCTGTATCATTTCTCTGATACTCTCTCCCATATTTCGCGATGATACAAAATGTGCTGCCTTTCTTTGAACTTTTTCGATGTACTCCGTCAGTCCTATCTGGTAAGGATCCCACACCGCGCAGCAGTATTCTAAAAGAGGACCGACAAGCGTAGTGAAGGCAGTCTCCATAGTAGAACTGTTACATTTTCTAAGTGTCCTGCCAATAAAACGCAGTCTTTGGTTAGCCTTCCCCACAATACTTTCTATATGTTCTTTCCAATTTAAGTTGTTCGTAATTGTGATACCTAGGTATTTAGCTGCATTTACGGCTTTTAGATTAGACTGATTTGTTGTGTAACCGAAGTTTAACGAGTTACTTTTAGCACTCATGTGAATGACCTCACACTTTCGTTATTTAGAGTCAACTGCCACTTTTCGCACCATTCAGATATCTTTTCTAAATCGTTTTGCAGTTTGTTTTGGTCTTCTGATGACTTTATTAGTCGATAAACGACAGCGTCATCTGCAAACAACTGAAAACGGCTGCTCATATTGTCTCCAAAATCGTTAATATAGATAAGGAACAGCAAAGGGCCTATAACACTACCTTGGGGAACACCAGAAATCACTTCTGTTTTACTCGATGACTTTCCGTCAATTACTACGAACTGTGACCTCTCTGACAGGAAATCACAAATCCAGTCACATAAATGAGACAATATTCCATAAGCATGCAATTTCACTACGAGCCGCATGTATGGAACAGTGTCGAAATCCTTCCGGAAATCCAGAAACGCGGAATCGATCTGAAACCCCTTGTCAATATCACTCAAAACTGCATGTGAATAAAGAGATAGTTGTGTTTTCTAAACCCATGTTGACTGTGTGTCAATAGACCGTTTTCTTCGAGGTAATTCATAATGTTCGAACACAATATACACTACTGGCCATTAAAATTGCTACACCAAGAAGAAATGAGATGATAAACGGGTATTCATTGGACAAGTATATTATACTAAAACTGACATGTGATTACATTTTCACGCAATTTGGGTGCATAGATCCTGAGAAATCAGTACCCAGAACAACCACCTCTGGCCGTAATAACGGCCTTGATACGCCTGGGCATTGATTCAAACAGAGCTTGGATGGCGTGTACAGGTACAGCTGCCCTTGCAGCTTCAACACGATACCACAGTTCATCAAGAGTAGTGGCTGGCGTATTGTGACGAGCCAGTTGCTCGGCCACCATTGACCAGACGTTTTCAATTGGTGAGAGATCTGCAGAATGTGCTGGCCAGGGCAGCAGTCGAACATTTTCTGTATCCAGAAAGGCCCGTACAGGACCTGCAACATGCGGTCGTGCATTTTCCTCCTCAAATGTAGGGTTTGGCAGGGATCGAATGAAGGGTAGAGCCACGGATCGTAACACATCTGAAATGTAGCGTCCAATGTTCAAAGTGCCGTCAATGCGAACAAGAGGTGACCGAGACGTGTAACCAATGGCACTCCACACCGTCACGCCGGGTGATAACGCCAGTATGGCGATGACGAATAAACTCTTCCAATGTGCGTTCACCGCGGTCGCCAAACACGGATGCAACCATCATGATGCTGTAAACAAAACCTGCATTCATCCGAAAAAATGACGTTTTGCCATTCGTGCACCCAGGTTCGTCGTTGAGTACACTATCGCAGGCGCTCCTGTCTGTGATGCAGCGTCAAGGGTAACCGCAGCCATGGTCTCCGAGCTGATAGTCCATGCTGCTGCAAACGTCGTCGAACTGTTCGTGCAGATGGTTGTTGTCTTGCAAACGTCCCTATCTGTTGACTCAGGGATCGAGACGTGGCTGCACGATCCGTTACAGCCATGCGGATAAGATGCCCGTCATCTCGACTGCTAGTGATACGAGGTCGTTGGGATCCAGCACGGCGTTCCGTATTACCCTCCTGTACCCACCGATTCCATATTCTGCTAACAGTCATTGGATCTCGAACAACGCGAGCAGCAATGTCGCGGTACGATAAACCGCAATCGCGATTGGCTACAATCCGACCTTTATCAAAATCGGAAACGTGATGGTATGCATTTCTCCTCCTTATACGAGGCATGAGAACAACGTTTCACCAGGCAACGGCGGTCAGCTGCTGTTTGTGTATCAGAAATCGTTTGGAAACTTTCCTCATGTCAGCACGTTGTAGGTGTCGCCACCGGCGCCAACGTTGTGTGAATGCTCTGAAAAGCTAATCATTTGCATATCACAGCATCTTCTTCCTGTCGGTTAAATTTCGCGTCTGTAGCACTTAATCTTCGTAGTGTAGCAATTTTATTGGCCAGTAGTGTATGTTCTAAAATCCTGCTGCACATCGACGTTAACGATATGGGCCTGTAATTTAGTGGATTACTCCTACTACCTTTCTTGAATATTGGCGTGACCTGTGCAACTTTCCAGTCATTGGGTTCGGGCCGGCCGCGGTGGTCTAGCGGTTCTGGTGCTGCAGTCCGGAACCGCGGGACTGCTACGGTCGCAGGTTCGAATCCTGCCTCGGGCATGGGTGTGTGTGATGTCCTTAGGTTAGTTAGGTTTAAGTAGTTCTAAGTTCTAGGGGACTTATGACCTAAGATGTTGAGTCCCATAGTTCTCAGAGCCATTTGAACCATTTTGGGTTCGAATCTTTCGTCGGTCGAACGGTTGTATATGATTGTTTAGTATGAAGCATGCATCAGCATACTCCGAAAGGGTCCGCAGCTCGTGGTCGTGCGGTAGCGTTCTCGCTTCCCACGCCCGGGTTCCCGGGTTCGATTCCCGGCGGGGTCAGGGATTTTCTCTGCCTCGTGATGACTGGGTGTTGTGTGATGTCGTTAGGTTAGTTAGGTTTAAGTAGCTCTAAGTTCTAGGGGACTGATGACCATAGCTGTTAAGTCCCATAGTGCTCGGAGCCATACTCCGAAAGGAACTTAATTGGTAAACAGTCTGGACCAGAAGACTTGCTCCGAGGACATTTACTTCTACGTTACTCATGTTGGCAGCTGTTCTCGATTCAAATTCTGGAATATATACTTCATCCTCTTTTGTGAAGGCAATTAAGAAGGCTGTGTTCATTAACTTTGCTTTGGCAGCGCTGTCTTCGATAGTATCTCCATTGCTATCGTGCAGAGAAGGCATTGATTGTTTCTTGCCGGTAACATTCTTCAGATACGACCAGAATCTCTTTGCATTTTCTGCCAGGTTTCGAGACAAAGTTTCGTTGTGGAAACTGTTATAGGCATCTCGCATTGAAGTCCGTCCTAAATTTCGAGCTTCTGTAAAAGATCGCCAATGTTGGGGATTTTGCGTCTGTTTAAATTTGGCATGTTTATTTCGTTGTTTTTGCAACAGTGTTCTAACCCATTTTGTGTACCAAGGAGGATCAGTCCGTCGTTTGTTAATTTATTTGGTATAAATCTCTCAGTTGCTGCCGATACTATTTCTTTGAATTTAAGGCACATCTTGTCTACACTTATATAATTAATCTGGACTGAGTGGAGATTGTCTCTCAGGAAGGCGTCAAGTGAATTTTTATCTGTTTTTTCGAACTGGTATATTTTTCGCTTATTTTTCGAGGATTTGGGGATTACAATATTCATGCTGACCAGGGCAACAGACCAGCACAGACAGAATGGGCAACATATATACTTCCGTTATCTGGTTGGAAGATAACGTCACAGAGATCTCGAAGACACAGCGCAGCCATCGGCCTCAACAGTTATAAAGGTAAGTCCTGCTGTCTGAATTACTGGCTGAGTGAACCAGAGGTGATCGTTTTATGTACCCTGTGACACTGTTGTCGTTGGGCGCACCACTATTGGTGTGCTTCTCTCTTTGCTGCCACATCAAGGGAAGCTGCAACAATGGTTGCTGTGCTGACAGTCTATGGTGCTCCAGACATCATTGCACTGTCTGTGTGGATACTTGTCTTCCTGTAAGAAAGCCCATTTCCTGATTCAAGGTGCGTGACGTGCCTGCAAGATCCTACGCTGTTCTCTCAGGCGGTAGTCGCTCGGGCAGCTGATATCCTTTATGGCGTTGAGTATGGGCCTCCTGAACCCATCGGTTCCACATGCACATCGCAGTCGTGGGATCCTACCAGTGATCTCTGGATCCAACGAATGGGAGCAGCAATAGTACAGAAACTGCAGTTTCGATAAGCAGCGATTCTGCTGCTGTCGAATTTTGACATGTGCTGGTAAACTTTTCTCGTTTTAACATGAGGCATAACAGTATCTTCTCACAAACAAACAACACTCAAATGCGATTTGTGATTGAAAATCCCACTGAGTAGTCTTTTCTTATATACAAAATATTACTCCTACATCCGTTCTGTGGTTACTCGCTGGGGTAGCCGAGAGCGCTAATGCGCTGCTTCCTGGACTCGGGTAGGCGCGCCAGCTCCGGGTCGAATTCGCCTGGCGGATTACCGACGAGGGCCGCTATGCCGGCCAGCCTGGATGTCGTTTTTAGGCGGTTTTCCACATCCCGCTAGGTGAATACCGGACTGGTCCCCACGTTTCGCCTCAGTTACACGACTCGCAGACATTTGAGCACATTCGCACAATTCCATGGCTTACACTAGACACTGACAGCTGCAGTACACTCATTCTGTCCCAGGGGGTTCGGGGTGGCGGCAGGAAGGGCATCCGGCCACTCTCTGCAACTAACACTGCCAAATCAATAGTAACACGGCCGAACCGCGTGACGCAGGACCAAGGCCCCAAGAAGGAAATCCTTTGTGTGGTTGTGTGTTGCTTATTCTAGCATGTAGTACACTTAATGCCAATTTTACGTTTATTACACGCCACCTTCCTCGTGTGGCAATGTTAACAGCCACCAGTGTGTACAGGGTGAATTGCCTAAAACTTGCACTGCATATATTGTGGAAATGGAAAGTGTTATCGACGTGCGGGTTTCACAGCATGGATTGGTAGTCAGGGACTCGTATTGTTAGCCAATCAACAGACTGTAATAACATTTAGGAAGTGCATTTCTGTGCGAATATACGCTTCCTTAAATGGAACAATGCCACATTAAAAATGGGGTAAATTAGAATGTCAGTGGCGTTTGTTGCAGGATTCTTGTAAGAGTCGTTACGGGATATCGTATTTAGAAAAGTTGCGACACTGACTCTTGTTTGTGTCATTCAGCCTGCGTAGTTGCTAGGAACGATGTTGTTGTTTGCTTATAGTTTACTTGTGTGTTCCTTGAGTGCACTGCGTGTTGCTAGTCAGCGTGTGACAGTTGAAGCAGTAGATCGTGAGTTGACTATGGGATTTACCAATGCAGAAGAAGCCAACATGTTCATAGTGTATGGAGAAGGAGGGTGTAAGAAGAAAGCAGTTCGTTCTTGTGCCGTGTGTGCGGCAAGATAACTCAATAGATGTCAACCTTCTCGGCAATTGTTCATCAAACTCTTCAACCAGCTGTATGAAAGTGGTAATATAACACCTAGACAGCTTCACAGAAGGAAACAAGTGACGACAGAAGAGAGAGAAATTAATCTTCTTGTTGCTGTTGCAGTTGATCTGCACGTTAACTCCTGCGCAGTCGCATGAGGCAGTGGTATGAGTCAGGAAAGTGTCCTACACATTGTCCATTGACAAGGGTTCCGTCCCTGTCACATCTCTCTCCATCAAGAGCTGCATGGAAATGATTATGAGAATCATGTTAACTTCTGTACGTAGGCATTAAGACAGGATACTCCAGATGTATCAAGTATCTTGATAGTGATGAAGTCACATTTACCAATCATAGCCAGATAAACCGCCGAAACATGCACTGTTGATCAGTTGACAATCCCCGATAGATTCGTCAGGTAGAATGTCAGCGTCCATGGAATGTAAACGTGTGGTGTGGGATGGTAAACCATCAGCTCATAGGCCGGATTTTCTTAGACGGAACTCTGAACGCGCATATGTATCGCAGTCTTCTAACAGACCATATTCCACGGATGCTAGAAGGCGTTCCTCTGCAGACTAAGAGGAACCTATGGTACCAACATGATGGCTGTCCAGCCCACACTGCACGAAGTACTATAGTATGTTTTGACTAATTTTTTTCAAATCGTCGGATTGGACGCAGAGAATCTGTACCTTGGCCGGCCTGTTCCCCGGATTTGACGCCTGTAGACCTTTCCCTGTGGGGAAAGCTGAAAGACGCTGTCTGCAAGATCATGCCGACTACACCCAATGATATACAATGACGTAGTACTGCAGCCTGCTCTTACATCTCCGCTCAAATGCTAGCACGTGTGCAGCAGTCGTTCCATACAAGACAGGAAGCATGTATTGCCGCTGTCAGTGGTTGTTTTGAACACAGCCTGTTATGGGCAATTGTTTCGTTACTGGTCAGAATCCACGTAACTTGTGTTGTTATTTAGTGCGTATTACCACACGTATTGTGCAAGTGTTGGTGTGGGAACTTTTCAAAATACAATATCTAGTAAACGACTCGCCCAAGAATACTGCAACAAACACCACTGATATTCTAATTTACCCTAATTTTAGTTTCTTAATGTCAATAGGCATGGTTCCATTTAAAAAGTGTGTGTGCGCACAAAAAATACACTTTCTGAGTATTGTTACAATCTGTTGATTGGCTAACAATACCAGCTCCTGCCTTCCAATCTATGCTGTGAAAACCGCACATCAATAGCACTTTTCATTTCCGCAATATTTGTGGTACAAATTTTAGTTAATTCACCTGGTAATTCACCCTGTATACAGGCTGATTCCGTTACAAACTTTGAGGGATGATGGAGAAGGGTAAATGTATGAATCTGAGGTAAAGGACCCTAGGCAAGAAGCTATCGAGTTGAAATATATAAGCGAAACTCTACTCACGTTCCACCTTAATCTCCCGCAGTGCTCAGGCGAAAGACCCCAGCTTCCAAAAGCTGATCGTGGCGTACAGAATTCTCGTTGAATACTCTTCAAAACCCTCAGATAATTTCCCCTGTTGATAAATTAGTTATGGTGCACGTAACTAGATTCAGAGAGGCCAAAGCATGGATTGGTAGTCAGGTACTCGTACTGTTACGATACAGTAATAACGAATTCCATTTATCTACATAAGTTTCACAAGCCACTTCAATATCAATAGTTGTCCAAAATTGGAGTCCCCAAGCGTTAATGCAGGCATGGCATCGTAGCACATAGTTCTGTCGCACCCTTTCTAATAGCCCTGATGCCATCTGAACAGTGTTGCAGACTGCGAGAATTCTTCCCAGGAGATCCTCTTCGGTCTCGACAGGCGGCTCGTGCACAAGACTTTTCACATGGAACCATATGAAAAAATCAAGTGGTTTGAAAGCAGATGAACGTGCTGGCCATCAAACAAGATCTCCTCTAGGATGAGATTTTCACTCTGCAGCGGAGTGTGCGCTGATATGAAACTTCCTGGCAGATTAAAACTGTGTGCCGGACCGAAACTAGAACTCGGGACCTTTGCCTTTCGCGGGCAAGTGCTCTACCACTCGTTTCTTTCAGGAGTGCTAGTTCTGCAAGGTTCGCAGAAGAGCTTCTGTAAAGTTTGGATGGTAGGAGACGAGGTACTGGCAGAAGTAAAGCTGTGAGGACGGGGCGTGAGTCGTGCTTGGGTAGCTCAGTTGGAAGAGCACTTGCCCGCGAAAGGCGAAGGTCCCGAGTTCGAGTCTCAGTCCAGCACACAATTTTAATCTGCCAGGAAGTTTCAAGATCTCCTCTGCCTACCTATTTTCAGAGAATGTCTGATCCAAGTGCTCACAAACCCTCAGTCGAAAGTGAGATGCGGCTCCATCACGCTGGATCCACATCCGTTCACGAATAGCAAGTCGGATATATTCCAAATGCCTGGGTCTTTGATACACACTATCGGAGGTAGTGAAACGATTTTCGCTCATGGCTTTTGACCCGGCCGTTTCCGGACCAGGGTCCCTTACCTAAAATTGATACATTTACCCTTCTCCATCATCCCTGAAAGTTTGTAACATCATCATGGAATCACTCTGTATAGTGGGAACAGAAACGGACCTATCACACGCCCGACACTACTTACTCTTTTCGCATTTCCTCTTCGATGAGACCTGTTGGGTTATTCCTGTTAGTAAGATCCCGTTACAAATGGAGCCCGTTATTAGGTATGAACCTTTTTTTAAATTTTAAGTCGTATGTTTCGCAGTTTTTACGGAAACTTTCTGGGGAGGGGGCTCAGGTGGCACAATGGCTAAAACATTGTTATATGTATGTCGAAGAAAACGGCTTCAAATCCCCATCTGATAATCGAGTTTAACGTTTTATGTGGATTCCCAAAAACTATAACAGCTGATGCCAGGATGGCATCAATTTCATCCATACCTGCATCTACATGATTGCTCTGTAATTCACACTAAGTGTTTGGCAGAGGGTTCATAAAACCGCTTTCAGACTATTTCTCTACCGTCCCACTCTCGAATAGCGCTTGGAAAAATGAACACCTGAATCTCCCCACACGAACACTGATTTGTCTTATTACGATGACAATTTCTCCCTAAGTTGGTGGGAATCAACAAAATATTTCGGCATTAGGAAGCGAAAGCTGATGATTGAAATTTCGTGGAAAGGTTTTGTCATAACGAAACTCACATTTGTCTTAATGATTGGAGCCGCATCTCACTTATCGCATCCGTGTCATTCGCTCCCCTATTTGGTGATTGTTAAAAAAAAAAAAAAAAAAAAAACGAGCTGCAATTCTTTGAAATTTTTTCTTTCTCATCTTAGTTCAGTCCGAGCGGCATACGCTTTTTTCTACACTGCGCAACAGAATTAAAGGATTACTTTTTCGAATCCACGTAATTGTCTCCCACTGCGACATATAAGTTTGAAATTTGTCTCAAAGGTATGTACGACCTTCCTTTCTAATGGTGCGAAAACGTGGCGCCCTGCGACGTCACCCTCGGGTTCGACGACGCTTTAAACAGCAAGGAGTCAATACGTGAGACAATAAGACCACAGCTCAGAACTTCATATGACGTGTAAGGTGGGTTAATGATCTCGCACTGGCGCGGAACTCGACCAAATTTCTGCCACACTGAATGGAGCACTTTTATCTGACCACCGCCCACCTCCACTCCCCACCCTCGCCGCGCGGGATTAGCCGAACGGTCTCGGGCGCTGCAGTCATGGACTGTGCAGCTGGTCCCGGTGGAGGTTCGAGTCCTCCCTCGGGTATGGGTGTGTGTGTTTGTCCTTAGGACAATTTAGGTTAAGTAGTGTGTAAGCTTAGGGACTGATGACCTTAGCAGTTAAGTCCCATAAGATTTCACACACATTTTTGAACTCCCCACCCTCCGACCTGCCTCTGTGCCTGCCGTCTGCGCCCAGCACCTCCCGGCCGGCCGATGTGGCCGTGCGGTTCTAGGGGGTTGCTACTTTCTTATAGACAACCATATCATCTGCGAACAGCCGTACGGAACTTCCGATATTTTCTAGTAGATTTTTATTATTTGCCGGCCGCGGTGGTCTAGCAGTTCTAGGCGCTCAGTCTGGAACCGCGTGACCGCTACGGTCGCAGGTTCGAATCCTGCCTCGGGCATGGATGTGTGTGGTGTCCTTAGGTTAGTTAGGTTTAAGTAGTTCTAAGTTCTAGGGGACTGATGACCACAGCAGTTAAGTCCCATAGTGCTCAGAGCCATTTGAACCATTTTTTGAACCAGCACCTCCCCCTTCCCCCCCCCCCCCCAACCATCCCAACCCATTCCTTCCGTCGACATCGTTGCTCCGTCTACGGTTCGCACCCAGATATGCGTGCTGGCGGCGCCTCCGCTGTTCCTCCAACTGCATCTGAAGTCAGTCCGTTGTGGGATATCTCCTTCCTCTTCATAAACAGGCTAATTGTGGGTTTCCAGGCCTTACCAGGGGTGTAGCCACTACCGCGACTGATAAGCGGTTTTCTTACTCTAATCTCGGAAGATTATTTAATAATACCAAAAGTTAGACGTTTATTTCCGAACCTTATTATCGTAATCCATTCCTCGTAATCCTAATAGACAAAGTTCTGCTAGTGCCGACGTGTTATGGTGCTGCAGTCTGGTATGTCATTGATGTTCTCGGCAACGATCTCCGACAGTGCGCACCGCTTGACCAATACATGTCTTGCACATTGGCGAGGTATCTGACCCCAGATTTCCGTAGTCCGACGTCGTCTATGGCACTATCAAGCCGTGCTTCTGTTTTAGCTGGTGGGCGATAGACTGTCCTCAGTTGGTGTTTCTCAAGAATTCGTGCTATTTTCCGAATAATGCGCTACAAAAAGAAATAAACTCAATGACCGCATTTTCCTCAGGTTTCACTTCTGTTTCAGCCGGATGTACAGTGGATGTAGGACGTAGGGCTCTCCGAATTTTTCATCCTTGTAGTTGTTCTTCCGAAACCCCGTTCTTTGTTAAGACTTTCATTGTCAGGGAGGTGGCAGCCCAATGCACCAGTTCAAATGGTTCAAATGGTTCTGAGCACTATGGGACTTAACTGCTGTGGTCATCAGTCCCCTAGAACTTAGAACTACTTAAACCTAACTAACCTAAGGACATCACACACATCCATGCCCGAGGCAGGATTCGAACCTGCGACCGCAGCGGTCGCGCGGCTCCAGACTGTAGCGCCTAGAACCGCTCGGCCACTCCGGCCGGCCCCAATGTACCAGTGTTTGAGCACTCCATTCCTCGGGTGGTGGCGACTGTCCTCGCGTGTTTGTAAGTTGGTGCGCATATTCTTATGATACACACTGTAGCTCAATGTGCCCTCCGTTCTCCTTTTTACCAGGGTATCCAGAAAGGGGAGCACTCCATCAGATTCGACTTCGACTGTAAAGCTAATGTTCTGGTATATGCAACTGAGATGTATGAGAAAGTCATTCAGCTTGTTTCTTCCATATGTCGTCTACATACTGCAAAAAACACATGGGTTTGGCTTCCTCCTCGAAATCTTCCACATAGAGTGAATCGGAGGAAGATGGTAATCGGTGTATGACGTGTATTTGCTAGTGTTACTTCACTGTGTCAAGAGAGCGCAACACTCAGCGGTCCGCTGCTTCCTCGAGTCCAAGTTTCGAGTGGCTAGCGGTAGCTGCTGTTATAGCGGACATTTTTAGTCTCTGGGAACCAAAAAACTGTGATATGTGTTAAAATCTACTCCGTAAAATGAAAGCAGATATTTTTAAAAACAATAATAGTGATTTCTATACATTTGTAGCAATTCTAACATTAAGTTTATCACGTACTCTGTGTCTTGAACTATGTGTGCGTCCAGTTACGTCCCGTTTGCTGCCATAATGGAACCCGTGTTTCAACTTCCAACTCATCACGATACCTGGGAAAGGCGCCGTATTTTCCTTCGGATAAGAAGGACACGCGTAATACCTTTTTGGCACATTTACTTATTTTCAGGCAATGCCTTGAGATTACGGAGAAGCATTCTAAAAGAACCAACATTCTTGGTGGATATGACATCTCAGAACGCAACACTCCTAATGAATCCATAATTGCAGAAGTTGCATCTAACGCAAGTGCTGCAGCTCAAGACGGGATCTCTACTTTATTTTAAAAGATTGCACCGATGCCAATTTCGGAAACACCAGAGAAAAGGAGGAAGAAAACTTTATGGCTGTTGACAGACCAGGAAATGCTACAAACTTTGAAAGCATCGCAACAGAAAAGGACTGGCAAAAAAAAGTTCACCAACCACCAAACGAGGGAGAGAAGTAAATCCAATTTCTGAAGACAATGACTGTGTTGTGAGTAGAAGATACTACTACGAAAAAAAGCCCTTAAGTGGACTGGATTCAGGGCATTTACTGTAAGAAGTGGCTTCATAAAACACGCACAGATGAAGCAGATATGTGAAACGACTGTGCTATAATACAGTAAATATCAACTGTAGAATGGTCGGTAATTGCATTACCAGTTTTTGATTTGTATTATTAGGCAATAAAATACCTGTATCTAATTAAATTGGTGATGTCAAATTTTGCCATCTTACCACGATCTTCTATAGTTCAACCTATAAAAAAATTACTACGGGACGTGAAAGTTATGATTTTATCACATACACCTTGAAGAAACCTTGCAAACACGTGTCATCAATTTCGTTTTGAAAATCTCAAAATTCTTGTCATAATTTCATATAGAAGCAAATGGTATGGCACCTTCCCCTAGGTACTTTACATATTGGCGACAGCTGGTAAAAGTGGACTCCCAGTGGCTACCTCTTCCATCTGCTGGTTGCAGCCACCGTCGAAAACAAAGCATTTTGGCGCCAAGATATGCAAGACATGCCGACTATAGCTAAACTTGGACAGCTGCCACCACTCGGTGCAGAAGAATGGAATGCTCAAAACATTGATACATACAGTACTGGCTATTAAAATTGCTACACCAAGAAGAAATGCAGATGAGAAACGGGTATTTATTGGACAAATATATTATACTAGAACTGACATGTGACTACATTTTCACGCAATTTGGGTGCATAGATCCTGAGAAATCAATACCCAGAACAACCACCTCTGGCCGTAATAACGGCCTTGATACGCCTGGGCAATGAGTCAAACAGAGCTTGGATGGCGTGTACAGGTACAGCTGCCCATGCAGCTTCAACACGATACCACAGTTCATCAAAAGTAGTGACTGGCGTATTGTGACGAGCCAGTTGCTCGGCCACCATTGACCAGAAGTTTTCAATTGGTGAGAGATCTGGAGAATGTGCTGGCCAGGGCAGCAGTCGAACATTTTCTGTATACAGAAAGGCCCGTACAGGACCTGCAACATGCGGTCGTGCATTATCCTGCTGAAATGTAGGGTTTCACAGAGATCGAATGAAGGGTAGAGCAACGGGTCGTAACACATCTGAAATGTAACGTCCACTGTTCAAAGTGCCGTCAATGCGAACAAGAGATGACCGAGACGTGTAACCAATGGCACCCCATACCATTACGCCGGGTGATACGCCAGTATGGCGATGACGAATACACGCTTTCAATGTGCGTTGACCGAGATGTCGCCAAGCACGGATGCGACCATCATAATGCTGTAAACAGAACCTGGATTCATCCGAAAAAATGAAGTTTTGCCATTCGTGCACCCAGGTTCGTCGTTGAGTACACCATCGCAGGCGCTCCTGTCTGTGATGCAGCGTCATGAGTAACCGCAGCCACGGTCTCCGAGCTGATAGTCCATGCTGCTGCAAACGTCGTCGAACTGTTCGTGCAGGTGGTTGTTGTCTTGCAAACGTCCCCATCTCTTGACTCAGGGATCGAGACGTGGTTGCAAGATCCGTTACAGCCATGCGGATAAGATGCCTGTCATATCGACTGCTAGTGATACGAGGCCGTTGGGATCCAGCACGGCGTTCCGTATTATCCTCCTGAACGCACTGATTCCATATTCTGCTAACAGTCATTGGATCTCGACCAACGCGAGCAGCAATGTCGCGATACGATAAACCGCAATCTCGACAGGCTACAATCAGACCATTATCAAAGTCGGAAACGTGATGGTACGCATTTCTCCTCCTTACACGAGGCATCACAACAACGTTTCACCAGGCAACGCCGGTGAACTGCTGTTTGTGTATCAGAAATCGGTTGGAAACTTTCCTCATGTCAGCACATTGTAGGTGTCGCCACCGGCGCCACCATTGTGTGAATGCATATCACAGCATCTTTTTCCTGTCGGTTAAATTTCGCATCTGTAGCACGTCATCTTCGTGGTGTAGCAATGTAATGGCCAGAAGTGTAGCTTCCAAATGAACATTCATCCGCCGGTCGTGGATTTAAGAGGATATACACTTGGCAGCACAAAAATTGACCGTCTGATCTGCCAACACTGTAAGGCTCGGAAGTGTCTGGAAGAATTGTGGTCTTTTGCCCGAGCTGTTATAATGGTGTATCCGTGCGTGGTCTAATGGTAAACGTCGCGCAATATGGACGCAAAGTTGTGAGTTCGAGTTTACTCCTTCTTTAATTTTTTAAACCTCATTTCGGCTGTCTGCTAAAGGTATCTGACTGATGTAACTCGAAAGATAATTTGCTTCACTTTTTGACCCACCAGTAACAGTAAAAACGTCCAACATCAAGGTCAGAACATCGCTGTGCTCGAGAAGTTCCTCGTCCTACAGCGGCGAATGCCGGACATTTGCAACGCCGGACATTTGCCACACTTGCCCCTTCGCCAGGTAGCGATCCCTCAGGTAAGGGACGCCCTTCCTTGTACTACTTGTGTCTGCTTTCAAACCGCCGTCTCCACATCTTACTCGATACAACCAGTACGTAATGGACCTTCTTCTTCGACATCTTGGCCAAATACAGAGCTTCTTTTCCGAAATCGAAATATTTATAACTTTTGGGAAACGAAAATAATACCGACGATTGTGTCAGTATGTAATTAGTTCTACCAAGTATAAATATAGATTCCTCTGTCTGTACGGTAGCTTCCATTCACGCTTACTGATTGCGATAGAAACAGTCCATCCTCATGCGAGCAACAAGAAAGGAGCGATGTAAAGAGAACGCGAATGTACGCTAATCATTTCTCTTTTAATCACTGCATTTGTGCCTACTTTAATTACTACAACTACATGCCCAAAAGACAACAAGGAAAGAAGAAATGGGTATGTGAATGTTTGAAAAGAAGAAGGACATCTCCATATTAATTTACTCTCTAAAATGCGATTTCCCTTGCGGCGAAACATTAGTTAATAAAGTGTAGCCGGACAATGTTCGAAACATGACTGAAAATACGTTCACTAAATAGAGATAAGAACATCTATGATTGACATGTCATCTAAAGTCGACGTATAATTTTAAAATGTTAGAAATAAGGAAATGAAGTTATACAGAATGCTATGCTTGTAACGTACGTTGTTGTTCTATATTGTTTAGCTCTGGTATTTACAGGGTCACAGAGAAAGCATCCTAGGTTTTGGAGGGAAAAGCCGTAATTGTAAAGATCTGCACTACAACAGAAACAAGAAGCACAACTTAAGGAAAAATAATGTAATGTGTGTTCTAGCTCACAAGCGACACTGAAGCAGATAGTTCCTGTGACTTAGTATGGGCAGAGGTCTCATCACAAATAGGTACCCTACTCATACAATTATAGTTGGCAGTGATTTCAATCTACCTTCCATA